>NC_083701.1:2104375-2405000 GCF_033118175.1 Dama dama | reverse complement strand
TTTGATGCTTCATTTAAAGGTGACTTTGAGGGAGTTCCATGTTCACTCGCTTCCAGAGGAAGAAGCCCTATGAACGCAGCGAATGTGGGCGCATCTTTAAGCACAAGACGGATCACGTTCGTCACCAGAGTCCACACTGGAGAGAAGCCCTTCCAATGTGCCCAGTGCAGGAAGACTTTCAGACACAGCTCTGACGTGACCAAGCCCCGAAGGAGTCACACCAGAGAAAAGCCCTGTAAGTGTAGTGAGTGCGGCAAAGCCTTTAACTGCAGTTCCAATCTCCTGAAACCAGAAAACCCACACTGGAGAGAAGCCACATGGATGTAAGGAGTGTGGGAAGACCTTTACCTACAGCCCATGTCTCATTCGCCATCAGAAACATCACCCACGGAAGAAGCGCTGAGCGTGGGAAGCCACCCGCCAGACTCGGGGCTTTGTGCCCACACGAATGTCCTGGCAGGCCTGCCTGGGGGTCCTCTCCCCTGGAGTCTGAGCGGGCTGGAGAGGGTCCTGCCCTCACCAGGAGACTCACCTGAACCAGGTCAGCAAACGCCCAAACCATACAGAGAATCTCCAGGTTGAGACACCATAATAACAAGCATGCAAACTGCTGTCCACAGGGCAGGCTTGGGACCCGAGCACAGCCCAGCACCTCCCACTGCTGCCTCACCGGTGGCACCCATGCTGGCCTCAGCCCTCCCACCGGCTCCTTTGAAGACTGGTCTGCAGACCCTTTGCCCACTGTGTCCCGAGTCCATCTCCGTGCAGCCTGGCAGGAGGCCTGTGTCCCTGGGCTGGACAGCAGTGCTTCTGCAGTGAGCACCGGGGACCCCACTGTCCCCCCCACCTCGGCTGGCTGTGCCGGCAGTGAGGTGCTTTGTCCTGTGCCTTCCCTCCTCTGCTGGAGCACCATTCCTTGAACTTGGCTCCCATCCCCAGGAACTGGACTCCCTGTGTGTCCTCCCGGCTCAACCACCATCCCAGCTGAGCAGCCTGGCTTACCAGGTGGACCACTCAGGACACTAAATGCTGCCAGCATGGGCACTTCCTGCCCTGGCCACGTCGGCTCCAGGATCTTGATGGCAGCTTGGATCCAGCTTTTGCCTGCATTGCAGCTTTTCAGACACAAGACAGAAGGCCAGCTCTCCGTTCAGGTGAGTTCCACTTCTCCAAGCCTGGCTCCCAGGTTCTGTCCCACATCCTGCACATCCATGTGCGTGCCTGCCCTTGTCTGCCCCCCAGGAGTGGTCTGGCTGGGCCTTCATGTTCTCCTGGGTGGGGGTGTGGCTTGCCCCAGAATTTTAGCACAGTATAAGAGGGATGAGGGGCCAGAGGGATGAGGGGCCTGTCATCCAGGAAGTAATACAGCTTTTTATCAGTAAAATGTTGACACCTACATTTTCAGCTGTTTGGACCCAGAAAACTAATAATGACCCTGGTCTTAGGGCCTCCTCCATCAGAAGACAGGAGAGAGTGCTCCCAGTGCAAACGTCTCTCCAGGTTAAGAGTGCTGTTCTTTCTAAAAGCTACAGCACTACAACAGCTCTGCCTGCACCAGGCACCTCCATTCACAGCTCAGTGGGCCCTTCTCCTGTACCAGCAGCCCGGCCCCAGGTGTGGCCGGCCATAACCTGGCACTGTGATCCTGCTGGCACAGGCCCAGAACTGGAGATGTGATGAGGCAGAATTGTTCAAACAGGTGCCGGGGGCCTGGCTTAGGGAAAACACACCTGGGATCCTGGTGGGAAAGGTTGCTGTAAGGGATGCTACTGGGACATTTGGCAAACCTTGTGTCTAGACTGTCCACCAGTGGGGGAGGGGGGACATCAACATCCAAGCTCCCTGGTTTGATGGCCTGCAGCCATCTCAGACAATGTCCTTGTCATGAATGTCCTTTATTTTACCGAAGCAGGCGGTGGGCCAGATTCGGCTGATTCTAGATGAAGGATATGTGATATGTCCTGGGGGTTTGGCTTGTTGTTTATTAATTGTGGTTTATAATATCCCATGATGAGTATATTGTTACAATAAAAATATTGTTGTATAACACACATTAATACCATAGATGGAAATGTATCACATGTACTGTAGAAAAATTATCACTCTCTGTGCTAGTGTGTCTCCCATGTTATTACCAATAGGAAGCATTTTTTGTGGCTACCTAATGATCCGTCCTAAAGGAGATCAGTCCTGGGTGTTCATTGGAAGGACTGATGCTGAAGCTGAAACTCCAATACTTTGGCCACCTCATGCGAAGAGTTGACTCGTTGGAAAAGACCCTGATGCTGGGAGGGATTGGGGGCAGGAGGAGAAGGGGACGACAAAGGATGAGATGGCTGGATGGCATCACCGACTCGATGGGCATGAGCTTGAGTAAACTCCGGGAGTTTGTGATGGATGAGGAGGCCTGGCGTGCTGCGATTCATGGGGTCGCAAAGAGTCGGACACGACTGAGCAACTGAACTGCCTGAGTGACTGAATGATCTGTTAAATAAAAAGCCGACTTAACCATTTCCTAACGTGTAGGCTCTTTCTAGTTAGGTCACTATAAACAATGCAGTAAATATCTTTTCCACATTTAGGGCCAATGATGGGTCGCCAGAAATGGACTGACGGATGGAGATCTTGCTGGCAGATACTTTCCTCCAGGTTGTGGCCCAAAAGTGCTCCAGCAGCTCATAGACAGCAGGTGAGTTTTAATCTCACCAGTTTGTTAGAAGAGAAGAAACACTGTAATCTGGTGTCTGTGATTTCCAGAGAGGAAGCGGGTGCAAAGAGCATACTCTCTCGAGCCGGGGTCACCGACTCACCCTCATGCCTTGGAGATGTGGGGCCTCGGCTGGTTCTCACCTCCTTGTGCCTCCAGTTCCCCAGACATCGGAGCATTGACGGTGCTCAGCCTGGTCACTGCCTGTGTGCGACCTCAGTGCCACGCTGACCCCCAGTTTAGCCTCTGTCAGCTCTGGTCACGTGTTAGTGTCCCTAGTGGGGGGACATTGGCCCAGAGGCATGAGAGGTGGCCATGCAAGCAGACAGCCTTCAGTGCCTCTCCCAGGAAAACAAGAGAGACATGAGAAAACAATCACGCAGCCTGTCTACAATCAGCCACCAGCTCTTCTGCCGCCTGGTGTTTGGTACAAACTGATGGTCTCGTTTCTCATTTCTTCTGAATTAACCATTGCGACACCACACCACCTCCAAGCACTGAACCCCACACCCTTCAGATATAAATCTATTTTGATGGTTTTGTTGGCTATTGCTCTTCAAATGAAACTCAAATTCCAGAAAAAGAAAACCTTCTAAGTAACCTGAGTCAAAGAAAAAACCATAATGAAAGTTATAAGATAGTTAAACCTGAATGATAATGAAAATACAGCTTGCCGGAACCCATGCATCTGTGGTCAGTTAATCTGCAACAAAGGAGGAAGACTATACCATGAAGAAAAGACAGTCTCTTCAGTAAGTGGTGCTGGGAAAACTGGACTGCCACATGGAAATCAATGAAATTAGAACATTCTCTAACACCATACACAAAAATAAACTCAAAATGGATAAAAGACTTAAATGTAAGACCAGATAGTATAAATCCCTTAGAGGAAAACAGGCAGAACACTTTTTGACATAAACTTGCAACAATATCTTTTTGGATCCACCTCCTAGAGTAATAAAAATAAAAACAAAGCTAAACAGATGGGACCTAATCAAACAAAAGTTCTTGCACAAAGAAAGGAAACCATAAAACAAAAACACAAGCTACAGAATAGGAGAAAATATTTGCAAATGATTCAACTGACAAGGAATTAATGTTCAAAATATACCGACAGCTCATGTAGCTCAGTATCAAAAAAACAACCCAATCAAAAAATGGCAGATCTAAATAGACATTTCTCCAAAGAAGACATACAGATGGCTAACAAACATATGAAAAGATGCTCAACATCAGAAATTATTAGAGAAATGCAAATTAAAACTACAGTGAGGTATCACCTCACACTGCGTCAGAATGGCCATCATCAGAAAGTGCAAATAATAAATGCTGGAGAGGGTGTGAAGGAAAGAGAACCTTCCTACATTGTTGGTGGGAATGGAAACTGGTGTAGCCACTGTGGAGGACAGTATGGAGGTTCCTTAAAAAATTAAAAATAGAGATATCATATGATCCAGCAACCCCACTCCTGGGCATATATCCGGAGAAAACCATAATTCACTGAACAGAGGAATGGATAAGAAGCTGTGGCCCATTCACACAACAAAATACTATTCATCCATAGAAATAACTGAGGACCACCACCCTCTACAACACGGATGATGCTTAGGGTAAGAGCCAGGCACAGAAGGACAAACACTGTGTGACCCCACTTACATGAGTCCCATCTTGCTGTGTGTGTTCATATAGATCAATTGCCCTGCAGCGGGCACATGCGTAGGAAGTGGAGTAGCAGTTACCAGGTGGGAGGAGGGCGTTGAGGGTTTGACAGGTACCGTTTCTGTTAGGTAGGGGTGACAGGCACACAGCACTGGGAATATTTAATGCCACTGAATTACTTACAGTTGGTTAAAATAATAAATATTATATACTGTTTTATCACAACAAAAAAAGTCTGTTGAATTTGATATACTAATAACAAAATGCAACTTTCTAAAGCTGTCATCCATTTTAGCAACAAAAATGGCATTTTCTGGCAAGTTGAAGATGTGCTTACCTGCTGACCCAGAAACATCACTTGCTGACACGCCGTAGAGGAACTCTGGAACATGGGCCTAAAGAGACATCTACAGCAGTATTTACGCTGAAGTGGGTAAACAGGCATCAGCGTCTGCGGGTTTCAGACACAGCACTCCACAAAGACAGGAGGACACGCAGTATGATTTCAGTTATTACCTTGTGCAAGGCCAAGAAAACAGCATGTCATTCAGGGGCGCACATGGGGAGAAACAAGAGTAGCTCCCCAGCAGGCAGGGCTCGGTGTTTGGTGGCCTCTGCTTCCTGAAGTAGGTGGAAGCCGGGCGGGCTGTGGTCCACCCCCGTAATTTCATCATAGTACATACACCCTACGAAACAGTAGTTTGTTTCCTCACAATCCTGTTGCCAACCAGGGTGGGGTCCCCCACGCTCCAGAGCAGCATGGTCCTGTGACACCTTCCAAAGCTGAAACGGCGGAAAGCAAAGAGGCAGCTACCTCGTTAGAACACATCTCATTCAGGGTGCACAAGACAAATCAAGATGACTCCCCGAGACACGGTTAGCAGCCCTCATGCCTTGGTGCTGAGCCTGGATCCGAAGGAAGGAGCTTGGTGTGGCCGCTCTTAGCCAGTGGCTGATTATAGACTGGCTGCGTGATTGTTTTCTCATGTCTCTCTTGTTTTCCTGGGAGAGGCACTGAAGGCTTCTGCTTGCACGGCCACCTCTCATGCCCGTGGGCCAATGTCCCCCCACTAAGGACACCTGGAAGATGTCCAGCTGGAAGATCTGGAGAGGAGGCAGCTTTCAGCAGAAGCTTGTGCACTTGACTGCACAGAAGCCCATTCAGGCTGGGAAGGCTGGCAGGGCCCGGGCGCCCTGGACCTGGGGCAGAGATGGGCAGAAAAATGGTGATTGGCTGAGAGTAATTAGATCCCCTCAGGTCTCCCCACCCTCGTAGGAAACAGAAGCCTGCCTCCATCCCTCTGAAACAAGGAGCAGGACAGAATGAAGAAGAGGACGCGTGAAAGTCCAGCCCACGGCCACCTCTGTCCACCATCAGGGAGGGCACACTGGAGGGTTGTGTGCACACTCATCACCAGCTCCCCCCTCCCCAGTCATCTCCCATCTCTGGAAGCAGCCAGCAGCCACACTCCAGCCAGAACCCTAAGGTGTCCTCACGCCCACATCCCAACCAGCAGCGGGTACGGTCAGTTCTGTCCCCCGCACGCCCTCCCCCAGCCTCCTCTCCACCTCGCCCATCTCTCCCTTCTCTCCTGCCTCCCCCCTGACCTGAACCGATCTTAAATGCACTCTTCACTCCCTGCTCAGGACGTTTGGTGGCTCCTGGTACAAGAAGAATGAAATCCAGGCTCCAAACTGACTCTAAGACACTGTCCAGCTTGCTCTGGAGTCAGGGACCTGCCCTGTCCCACACTGTGCCCCAGCCTGTGACCCAGGACCTGGCGCCAGGCCAGCAGAGGGGGCAGGGGCACCTTCCAGAACCTGCAGGGCTGGGACGCCTCGAGGCTGGGGCAGGAGTCAGCTGCCCAGGCACCTGTTTCTCCAGCTCCAAGTGTGCTTCAGCCTCTTTCTCAGTTCTCATCCTGGTCTCACCACCCACCAAGGGAGGCCCCTCCCCACACACTTGGTCCTTCACATGTCCCTGGTCACCCAGTTTCTCTGCTGCCGTGGCAGCCACCTGGCACCAGATGTCTCCTCCTCCCTGATGAAACCCTCAGGCCTGGGGCTGTGGCTCCTCTCTTGCTGTCTTCTGTCCTGTACCTGCCCAGACTCAGAGGTGGCCATGGGGAAGCAATTCTGCTGGACATCCACCCCTGGTGGATGTTCATGGAGTCCTCTTTCAGCTGTTGCTTTTCCCAACGAGAGAGTGAGTCCACTTCTCTTTCTGGCTGTAAGATCCGGACTGAGAAGGAGACTTAGTGAACATCAGGAAATTCAGGAAGAATTCCACGAAAAGGTTATGGGAAAATCTGTAACACTCCTCAGGACCTAAAGTTTGGGAATACACTTCAATGGCAGGGTAGTTTAGGGGGCATTTGAGACACCCCAAAAAGAGAGGAGGACTGTCTTCAGCAAGTTCCCTAGCAAATGATGGCCGTCCATGCTAGGGAAAGAGATACCCCCGAGGATGCTTTGGGTGGAACTTTTCTTCTTGCGGACGGGAGCACTCCAGTGGCTATAAGAACTGTGCTTGTAGAATATGTGTGAGCCATCCCTGCCAGGCGCGCGCTGCTCTGGAAGCGTGTGCAACCGGGGACTGAGAGCTCAGCAGACGAACCTGGGGCGACTGACTTCGACAGGCTGCGGGCTCCCGTGATCAAAGGCCAAAGATACTTGTGGGGCAGCCCCCCTCGGCAGCCGTCCAGGTCCACCGGCCTCCGGCCGGCGCCGCACGGGTTAAGGAACTCCCCTCCCACCGCTGTGCCCCGCCCACCGCCCCGCGAGGTCACCGAGGCAGTGGTCCTCCCAGCACCCAGAGCGTCCCGGAAGTGCGCCCGGCCGGGCGGGGCGGGGCGCGGGTGCACTTCCGGCCCGCGCCCGGGCGGCCACCTCCGGCTCGGAAGGTGAGTGGGTACCGGGCAGCGGTGGTGGAGGCTGCCAGGGCGCCTAGGCCCCCTGGCTCTCGTGCGTCGTCCCCGCGGGCTGGGCCCCGCCCCCGCAGCCGCCGCGACCTTGGCCTCGACCGGGGGTGGGGTCCTTAGCGGGCACACTGTCCCCGAACGGTCGCGGGTACCCGTTTGCGAGGCGCCTCCCCACGCTCCCGAAACCCCAGGGACGGGAGCTGGGGCGACCCCACTCTGCAGACGGGAAAGACGCTCAGAGCCGCCTCTGGCCCGAGGTCGGTGGCCGGACACAGCCCGGGCTGCCTGCTCTCTGCTGCGAGGCGCCCGGAGTTCGGGCCCTTTCCCACGGGGCACAGGCTCCAAGCTGGGGAAGAGAGAGTAGGCAAGGTTCGCGCCCGGGCCAGGGCTGTTTGTGTCCCCTCCGCCTTCAGCCTGTCACAGCAGCGTGGAGGTGGAGGGTTTGCGTCCATGTGTGACTGCCACCTCCCCTTAGACAGCCCGGGTAGGGGTGGCCATGCCTTTGCCCGGGTAAGTTCCCTGGACATTAACTACGGGTCTTAGCGGGGATGAGAACCTGCACCCAGGTTCAGGACTGCAGCCCTGCCCTGTGACAGTTTACCTAGCTGCCGGTGACCTTTGCCATCATTAGGGGCTGAGATCTGGTGGGGGCTGACCCCGAGGAGCCCTGTGGCGGCTGCCTCCCCGCCTCCTTGAAGCGGGTACTGTCTGCACCATTGCTGGATGTACGTTAACTTTGGTCCTTCCCCTGCCCCTTTTTCACCCCCACATAAGACCTTCTACTTCATTAAAGTGTGAAAGAAGAACTCTCCCCTTGGTCCAAGCTGTTGTTGCAAAGCAGATTAAAGGAGGGTGTTTTTGCCCCGGAGGAGACTGAGCACCGGGGTGTGCTGGGGCCAGGTCTGCGGCCTCTGAGGGCTCCGTGGAGGGTTTCCTCTCTGGAAGAATCTCCTTGAGAGTTAAGCTGGAATGTTCATGCTCCAGCAGGCAGGATTCAGTTTTTGTCTTCCCCAGAGCCAGCGGCCCCTAGCTGTGACAGGTTTTTCTGGAAGAACAGCCTGCTTCTCTCCGTGGGCAAGGCCTTGGGTTGGGAGAACATTCTGCTCTTGTAGGTGTGCTGGTGCTGTGCACCTGGGGGGACTAACAGCTCCAACACTGGCCCACAGGTTACCTCTTGGTATTCCTTACCCCGGGAGGGAGGCTCCGCCTGCGGCTGATTGCCACCCCCGACCCCTGGCACATCCCTCTCGCCCCCTCATCCTGCCATGGTTTTCATTTTCCCAGGTCCCCGGTGTGCACTCCTTCAGCAGGCCTTAGGGGAAGATGGCAGCCCTGGGGGATGGTCAGGAGCCCCCTCATGTCCTGTCCCCGGTCAGTTTCGAGTCACCCGGGACACCTGGAGCCCACCACCATGAAGCCCAACTTCACCTCCACCTCCACGGTCATCAACATGGTACTTGCCTCCCTGCACCATCACTGCGGGCAGGCAGCTTGCTGGGCACTGGGGCTCCTGCACCCTGGTACTTGGGTTGGGACTCAGGCAGTGGTGGTTGAGCTTTGGGCTGAGCTGTGTGAGCAGTAGCTCCCTAGGGGACAGTCCCCTGGACTGTGTTTCTTTAAGGGATCAGTGCTGCAAAAAAAGCAGCCTTGATGGCCAGGCCTGTGTGACAGAAGCAAGTCACCTTGTCTCTCCCAGCCTTTGCTCCCACGCCAGGAAATAATGTCTAGAGATCTGGGCAAGCTGGTTTGGGTGGGGACCCCTGTGGGGATGGAGCCACCAACCTTGCTCCAGCCCCCAGCAGGATCTGGGGGTGTCCACGTGTAGAAATAGCCAACAGCTGGTTGGGGAGGATGCCCCAGCCCTGTGGCGTGTGGTGCCCCGGGCTCTGCTCACACTCAGTCATCAGAGTCCGGGGCTTCCTTCCCTGTCCCACGTTCCACAGGAGGCCTGGCCTCACTCCTCTCACAGTGGAGGACACAGATATGCTGGTGACAGCTGGATGGGGGCCCAGATGTGTTCCATTGCTCTCAGGGCAAGTCTGAGCTTGTGCCGCTGTCCTGAAGAGCTGGCAGTGTGCCCAGGGCCCACTCTGTGCCCAGGGTTCTCAGTCTTAGCAGGTCCTGGCGTTATAGCAAGTGATGTTATGGCAGCTGAGATGGGCTGAGCACCAGCTATGCTGGGTGGCAGCTGTGTGCTGAGGGCTCTGTGTGGGGCCAGAGGAAGCCAGGGGTGGGCACTAGCACACAAGGACAGTAAGGCCCACAGAGGTCGAGGGGGCGGCCTGAGGTCACACGCAGTCAGAGATAATGGGTCAGTTGAGGACTGGAGTAGGAGCTTCTAGCATGCCCTGTGACGGCCGGGCTGGGGCACGTGCAGTGGGTGTGGAGCTGGGTGCTGTCCGCAAGGAGCCCAGACCCTGCCTCCCGGGCACACACCTGTGTGGGGCTGGCAGAGCCAGCTGCCTCTGCCCACACAGTGGTTTCAGGGCCCCCACACTGCCCCTGGGGGCCTGCACTTCACCTCCAGCTCCTCATGTCACCCTCACACCAGCCTGGCGAGTAGGACCTCCTGTTGCCACATATCTGATGGGGATCTGGAAGCCCAGACCTGACCCTGTGGAGACCAGCAGAAGCCAGACCCCACAGCCTGACTCAAGCACTTGACCTCGATGCCCTTGCGGGCCCAGCGCACCATAGCTTCTCCCCGAGGAGGCAGACCAGCAGGACACAGGACTCAGGAGGGGCTGTCCTGAGGATAAGAAAGCTGGTCCCCAAGCCCCTGCAGAGCAGGGCTGCCCCGACCTAATCTCGCCCAGCCACAGGCAGCACAGGCCCAGAGGCTGGTCTTGAGTGCTCTAAGCCATGTCCAGGTGCCCTGAGGTGCCTGAGGGTTGCCCAATAGGAGGGAGTGGGGCTTCACCCCTCCCCACTGTATCCAGGCTGTTTTCCAGGGCAGAGAGAACCCCTCAGGCTCTCGAGCCTTTCCTCTGCTGCTGAGGCTTCGCTCTTCAGGGGTCCACAGAGGCCTCTGCAGGAAAGACCCCAGCATCTCAGGAACCTGCCCAGAGCCCTCCAGCCAGCGAGGCCAGGACTTCTGGAGCCCCAGCCTCCCAACTCCCAGGTCCAAGTTGGTGAGATGGGCCAGAAAGAGCATTCGGGGAATCCACCCTGGCAGGCCTGAGCCCAGTGACCCCCCCACACCCACCCTGCCTCACCTCAAGGACCATTTCTGAACCTACAGCTGAGCACAGTGCTGGACGCCAGGGAAGGCCAGAGGGTGTCCTTAGAAGGGAAGCCCTGGTCAGCTGGAGCGGGGCAGGGAGCAGCATGGGCCGAGGGGACGGGGCCTGGTCCCTCGCAGGGATGCTGAGGGGGGGGCAGTGCAGGCGCAGGGCAGGGCACGGCCCCTCTTTGATCGCTGCTCCCAGAGACTAAAGCGGAGCCACGCCCAGCTCCACTGGGCTGGGCAGCGGCCCTGGCACAGTCCCTCAGGGAGTAATGCCCTGCAGGCGGAGGGCTGGACCCCTGGGGCTCACTGGCTGGAGGAGGGAGGGGCCCCTGGCCAGGAGGCAGTCTTTGTAGAGGTGCCCTTGGCCTGGCGCCTGAGACAACTCCAGGTGCCCAGTGGCCAACCCCACCCCCCTGCTCTTCTCCTGCAAGTGTGTGCAGGCCCAACAATGCACTTTCTGGGCTGTTTTACGAGGAAAACTTTGAGCCAAAAAACCACCCCACTGCTTTCCCCCTGGAGCACCGGCCACAGTAGCGCGCTGTCCACTTAAGCCTCAGGCCTGGGGTCCGCGGCCAGGATCGGGCAGGCCTGTCACTGTTGCTAGTTAAGAGTGGCCTGCCTTCAGGCCAAGCTGTAACCCTTCCATCACAGCCACCCTGGAGGTGCCCAGCGTAGGGGGTCACAGCACTGAGCTCTGTGAGAGGCTGTGTCAGGATGCGGCCGTATGAGCAGGCTGTCCACCTAGTGGGATGCCTGGCCAGCCCCAGGCTTGGGTGGTTGAGTGACAGAGGCTGAGGGCAGCAGCCCAGAGCTGCCAGTGCTCCAGGCCTGGCCCCCCCCCCCCCCCCACCTCCCCCATTGCAGTGCAGCCACGTGGTGTCTTGGGGCCCCTCACACACCTGTCTCCTGAACACTCAACCCGTTATGGCTCTCAGGAGCCTCCAGAGGAGGGGAGATGAGCCCAGGCCCCCTGTGACCCCCAGGCTTCCCCAGCGGCAGCCCTGAGGTGCCCTCTGGGCCCCCTCAGGGGGCGGGGCCATCGGACCTGGACTTCCAGGACATGGCGGAGGCCCGGATCTGCAGAGACACCTGCTGGTCAGGTGAGTGAGTAGGCCGCACCAGGGCCCTGCCCGCAACAGTTACCTACGGCTGCTGCCCGCCAGGCTCCAGGCTGTGGGAGCGAGGTAGGCTGTGTGCCCACCACACAGCCAGGCCCCTCTCGTCCCTGGCTCAGAGCACTTCCGTCCCCCACAGCCTGTACCCACTGACACCCATCCTGTTGCTTCCACTGTCTGGGCTGTGAGTGCTGCCCAGGCCCCTGTAGCCCCCGCCTGTCCAGCTAGCGTCTGCCCTAGCATCGCTGCCACCCAAGACCAGCACTCAGGGAATCGTCCTGGCCCCCCTTCCCCCAGTGTATCCCCCCCCTCCCCTCCGTTTGCCCCCTAAATCAAGCTCTGGCCCCATCCCCTTCTCCCCAAGGCCTGAACCTGGCTTCACCCACCCAGGCTCTCAGCCCCTCCGTGTCTCTGCTGCCTCACCCTGCCCCGCCTCTCCCCCAGGGAAGCCCTTGTGGTGTCCCCTGGGCGTCCGTGAAGCAGCTCAGGGGCCTGGAGAGGCGCCTCCTCAGGGAGGACAGAGCGGCAGCTGCTGGCTTCTCGGCTGGAAGCCTCGCCCCTGCAGGGCAGTAGCCTCGGGAGCAGGGGCTTTTCTGTTTGGCTCCGAGTCTGAACCTCCTGTCTGCCCCGCCTCTGAGCAGTCCACGCAGGTCCCATCCGCCCCCACCGTGGCGCAGGCACCCGGGGTGGGACGGGGGTCCCGTGAGGGACGGCCGCTGAGAGCCATCCGCCTCTCCTGCTTCTCTCTTCAGGTTCGGAGTCGGAGCCAGAGCAGGCCCCGTCGTCTCCCCGCCCACACAGTCCTGAAGACGAGGTGCACCAGGCTGGGGGCGTGCTGAGGACCCTGCTGAGGAGCCTTCCCCGCAGACCCGGGGTTGGGGGCCGCTTTGGGCAGGAGCCCAGCCTGGAGCGGCCAGCAGGCCAGCCACCGAGGGCCAGGCCCCGTTCCCAGAAGAGAGGCACCTGGCTCGGTTCGCAGGGAGCCTCCGGGACGGAGGGCAGCCCGGGGCGCACGGCCGAGCTGGCAGGCAGCCTGAGCCGGGTCTCGGGCCTCGGGACCCAGCAGGGCGGCCCGCGGGGCGGGAAGCCGCACAGGTGCGAGGCCTGCGGCAAGAGCTTCAAGTACAACTCACTCCTGCTGAAGCACCAGCGCATCCACACGGGCGAGAAGCCCTACGCCTGCCACGAGTGCGGCAAGCGCTTCCGTGGCTGGTCGGGCTTCATCCAACACCACCGCATCCACACGGGCGAGAAGCCCTATGAGTGCGGCCAGTGCGGCCGCGCCTTCAGCCACAGCTCGCACTTCACACAGCACCTGCGCATCCACAACGGGGAGAAGCCTTACGAGTGCGGTGAGTGCGGCCAGGCCTTCAGCCAGAGCTCCAACCTGGTGCGGCACCAGCGGCTGCACACGGGCGAGAAGCCATACGCCTGCAGCCAGTGCGGCAAGGCCTTCATCTGGAGCTCGGTGCTCATCGAGCACCAGCGCATCCACACGGGCGAGAAGCCCTACGAGTGCCCCGACTGCGGCAAGGCCTTCCGCGGCCGCTCGCACTTCTTCCGGCACCTGCGGACCCACACGGGCGAGAAGCCCTTCGCCTGTGGCGCCTGCGGCAAGGCCTTCGGCCAGAGTTCCCAGCTCATCCAGCACCAGAGGGTCCACTACCGGGAGTAGCGGGCGCTGGGGACGCGGGGTAGCAGCCTGGGGTCGAGGCGGCATTCCCGCGGCGGGCTTCAGCCTGCGCGCCCTCCTAGTTGGCACAGCCGGCATCACGTGCCATGTCCCGAATAAATTTTTTGTACTTGATAGAGACAAGAGGAGGCCCAGGAGCTGACTTCATCACCATCTTGGGCTCTGTGCAGGGGGTGGTGCAGATTGCATGTGCATGTGGGTCAGTAAATAACAAAAATGGACCTAAACCTGGAGATTTCAGTTGGATACAGGGGTTTTTATTTTTACACGAATAGAAGCAGTGTACCATGCTGGCTATGAAAACCGACTGGAATCTAAAGCCCAACTCTACACTTAACTGTAAGGTTAGACAAGTTAATCTCTCCAAATTTGTTTTCTAATTAGGAAAAAGAGATAATATTAGGGCTCTCCAGAGAAGCAGAGGCAGTTGGAGAGACGGGTAGGTTAGGAATTGGCTCCTGAGATTACAGAGGCTGAAACGCCCCAAGACCTGCAGGGGTGCTGCTGGAGACCCAGGAGCATCAATGGTGTAGCTCCAGTCTGGAAGCAGGCAGGCCTAGGA
Source organism: Dama dama (assembly GCF_033118175.1). NCBI lineage: Eukaryota > Metazoa > Chordata > Mammalia > Artiodactyla > Cervidae > Dama > Dama dama. The sequence goes on along the minus strand of NC_083701.1, from coordinate 2,391,114 downwards.
TCCAGGAAAATGCAGTGTTTCAGTCCACGTTCAAAGGCAGAACGAGACTGATACCCCAGTTCAACAGTCAGGAAGAAGTTCACTGTTACTCGGCCTTTTTGTCCTATTCAGTCTGAGCTGATCGGCTGCGACCCACACACGTGAGGGTGAGCAGCCCCAGCAGTTTACTCAGCCTACTGACTCAGATGACCATCTCACCCAGAATAATGTTTGACCAAATATCTGGACACCGTGTGGCCCAGTCCAGTTGATACGTAAAATTAATCGGCAAGGATAAGATCATACTTGATGCTGTAGAGTTGGCCTCATTCCTCCTGCTATGGGTGCTCTCTCTCTCTGGGACACAGACTAGAGCTCAAAGGAGCTCCAGATCTATTGCTTCTATTTTACACACTAGAGGGGAAGGGAAACATTTCAGAGAAGGGTTCTGCTGGGGTCTTAGGCCACTTACTGTCCATCCCTGGGCTAGGGGCTCTAACCAGGGAGATGGGCTCGGAGATTGCCATTCAGCCTGATTCAAAGTCACACCGGTGGCTGGTGGCAGGATTCTGGGATGAGCAGACAGAACCACAAGTTCCTCTGCCCACATTTTCAATACCATTATTGTCCATGTGCTTATCTTTGTCAGTTGCAATGCATCATTCCATATGGGGCTACCTCAGTATCTCATAAGTCTGAACTGGACGAGCGGTTAGGATGGACCCAGACTCCTGAGAAAGGAGCATGTCCAAGGCCGGGGTCAGAGCTTGCTGAAAAACGTTCCCAGACCCCACATCAGGGAAGACAGATTCAGTAGACCTGTGGTGGGGCAAGGGAGTCTGGATTTAGCTCCAACACCCCCAGTGATGTTGACAGTGTGCCAGGCTTGGTGGCCTGTGGGCTCACCCAGCCCCTCAAAGCAGGTGTTTCTGCATGGGCGATGGTCCCATCCCTACTCAGACACCATCTGGAAGGGGGCCAGCACCACTGGACTGCCTGGCTGAGGCCAGGGTCTGCCCTCCAGCGCCAGCCCTCCCAGTTCTGCCCTCTGGGCCTGTCATAGCCTGGTTGTACTCAGCGGAGGAAGAACCCTCAGAATTTGAAGGTGGTGGTCACGCTAGGGGCCGTCTCCTCGCGTCTGCGGTTCTTTCCTAAGCGCTGGGTTCGTGGACTTGCCTCAGCAGCGGACAGTAACTTTCTCACCTCAGACCGAGCCCACACGCGCCCTTCCTCCCCTGGGCCGCCCCAACAACCCAGAACTCGCCTCCGCCTCCCACCCCCTCCACCAGAGTCTTCTGGAGTCACGAGTTGGGTGCTGTCCCTTGCTTGCTTGCTTTCCAGAGTCTCTCCTACCGCGCTCAGGGCCCTACGCGCCGAGCCTCCTTACCCTTTCCCTCCCAGGCTCTGTCTCTGCCTCACCGCCCACTTCGCTGAGGCCCCACGGCGAGTTGCTACCCAGCACCTCGGACAGCTCCAGGGAAGCGCGCCGGTCCGGGCGCAGGCTCAGCCCAGCGGCTCCCGGGGTCTCCTCTCCGGAGACCTCTGTCCCGGGCCAGGTACCCCGCGAGCCCCCCGAGCTTCTGAGAGCTCCGGGAAGTGCTGGCGGCGCGGGGCGGGGCTCGCTTTGGGCGCAGCGCGCCCTTCCGGCTCCCGCGGGAGCTGCGGGTCCCTCGGCCCTGCGGCCCAGCTGGCGGTGGACGCGGTGTCACGGCTGGCCCCCGCGGGCCTTCCTTCCACAGTCCGCACGACCCCCAACTGCAGAGCTGAGTCCGTGCGCCAAGAGGGCGCCCCCCGCCCGGTGGGCCCAGGGACTCGATGGCCGGAAGGCCAGGTTCCCAAATCATGCTTCTCCCTCCTCCTCATTTTCGGGAGTCCGCTGGAAGAGTTGACAATCCCGGGAGAGGCCGGGTTTCGCTTTGGAAGAAGCTCGTCTGGGAGTGTGCGGGCGGAGCTTGTGAAGCCCGGGCCGCTGTGCCCCTGCGGGGAGGCTCCAGGCACGGCCCCATCCTCGCCGCTGGGGTGTGTTTCCCTGAGACCTCACTACGGATCAGCACGACGTCACCCGCTGTGACCTCACCTCCCACTCCGTCTGCCAAGGGCACCAGGCCAGGCTGTCCTCTTCTGGAGGGGAGACCTAGTGACACGGTACTCCCCTTTCGAGCGCCGGGCTGTGTCCCTTTGGCCAGAGTCCTGACCTCGGCATCTGTCATTCAGTGTGCGGCCCAGTCTCCTCCCCGCTGCCCTGCCGCCTCGTCCCAAGGATCAGCCAGATTCCGGGTCTCAGGGGAAACTGAAGGCTAGTCCTCAAGCAGGACAGGTTTTAACAGATCTTTTAATTTTTTGGTTTAATTTTAAAAGTTTATTTGAGCAAAAATCATTTGGAATCAGGCAGCCCCAGACCGGAAGTGGTTAGGAGGGCTCCCAGATTTCTGTTTCTTTAATGACATTGCCGGGGGTGGGGAGGGGTAGAGACAGGTAGTGAGTTGGAGATCGACTTGTACACACTGTTATATTTGAAATGCTGTTGCTGCTGCTAAGTCGCTTCAGTCGTGTCCAACTCTGTGCGACCCCATAGATGGCAGCCCACCAGGCTCCCCCATCCCTGGGATTCTCCAGGCAAGAATACTGGAGTAGGTTGCCAGTTCCTTCTCCAATGCATGAAAGTGAAAAATGAAAGTGAAGTCATTCAGTCGTGTCCGACACTTCGAGACCCCATGGACTGCAGCCTACTAGGCTCCTCCGTCCATGGGATTTTCCAGGCAAGAGTACTGGAGTTGGTTGCCATTGCCTTCTCCTTATATTTGAAATGGATAAACAGCAAAGACCTACTGAACAGCACAGGGAATCCTGCTTGATGTTATGTGGCAGCCCGGATGCGAGGGGAGTTTGGGAGAAAGTTAATACCTGTATATGTATGGCTAAGTCGCTTTGCTGTCCACCTGAAACTATCACATTGTTAATAGGCTATACCCCAATACAAAATAACATGTTGAAAAACATTTTTTAAAAAGAAAGAAACAAGATGAAAAAATAATATTTTGGGAGTTTGTTCCCTTCTCACACACTTCCTCCCCCTAACCTTGATCCCTGCGTAACCCCACCCCAGACACGGGGTTTAATTCCCTTGTTCCCTGAATTAAATGAGATGACGCACCTTCCCCAGGTCTCTGCACACTCCGGTTCAGAGGCTGCTGTCATCTGCTGCCTCCCCTTCCGGCTTCAGCTCAGAGTGAGGAGGAGATTCCAGGGCAGGAAACCCCGGAGAAGGCAGAACCCCAGTGTGTCCGGGGGACAAGTCTCAAGTCTCCGGCGGCAGGGCCAGGGACCTGCCGGACTGTGCAGAAGCCATCAGGGTTCCCAGCTGGCAGGGCTGCCACAGGAGACCTGCCCGCACCAGGGGCAGGAGGAGGAGAGGAACCAAGACCTTGAGACCGTAAGCAAAGCCAGCCTCACCGCCAGCCTGTGACCTGCCAAGGAGACCGCACAAGAGGGAGGCTGGGAGTGGAGAGCCCTACTGTTTGAGCCACTCCGAATCTAGCAGATGTGGGGAGCCCCGGCCCGGGAACCAGCTCTCCACCGGCCTGTGGGCCGCAAGGCCTCCCTGCGCGGACCAAGGCCTGGAGTGGCAGAAGCTTCCAGGTGGGGAGAAGCCTCACCAGTGCGGCCAGTGCGTGCAGGAGGGTTTTCAGGTGGACGTCGGACCAGAGGATCCACACTGGCAAGAAACCATCTCCTGTAGCCAGCGCGGGAAAGCCTTTGTGCACAGCTCCCAGATCACGCAGCCCCCGCAGTTCCGCAGCAGCGAGAAGCCCTTTGCGTGTCCGCAGTGCGGCCCTTCCTTCAGCCAGAGCTCCAGCCTCACTCAGCACCAGCAGGGCCACCGCGGGGAGGAGCAGTATGCCTGCCAGGAGTGCGTGGCGCCTTCAGCATTAGCGCCTTCCTCAGCGAGCACCCGCGTATCCACACCAAGGAAAAGTCTCTGAGTGCAGCGGCATCCTCAGGGCCCTGTCGGATTTCTTCCGGCACCAGAGGGTCCACACCGCAGAGAAGCCTTTCGCTGTGCTGAGTGAGCAGGTCCTTCCTCTGAACTCGCACCTGAGCCAGCGCAGGTAGGTCCATGACACAGAGAGAACCGAGGCAGCCAGTGGCGGGGTGGCGCGCTGGGGCCTCTGCTGCACCGAGGTGACCCTGCACCGGAAGGCGCTGGGGACGCTGCGGACGCCTGTGGTGGTTTGGTGCAGGCGTGGGGAGAGCTGCGCTCAGATGCGCCCTGAAGCTGGCCCGGGCACCTGCACCCCGGTTAAGACGCCTGCGCTGGCTCCCTCGCCCGCAGCCCTGCCAGGCCTTCACTGCCCCCTGGGCCGCCCGGTAACAGTGCGAACAGAGTCCCACTGGCTCCCCCTGGAAAGCGGGACGGGAGGTCGCGGCAAGGCGGCAGCGCCCTTTCACTCGCCGGTAGATCTGACAAATATGCTGTTGAAATGAGCTCCGTGGTCCCCCTAATGGCAGCCCTGAGAAAGGCCTAGACCAGGGGTCAGGCAATGGGAAAGAGCACTGCGGTACACACCCTTCAAGCGGCCAGTGGGCTTTGCATATGTGCGGGCGACGAACTCTTTTCTTTACCCAAAATTTGCAGGCGCCGACGGTGCCGGGGCGCCGAATCGCAGTCTAGCTGGATCACCTCTTCACTGTATTTTGAGGTTTGTACTGTGTTTTCAGCCTCGTGGGTCCTTTTTGGTCATGGAGCTGGTCCAATAATGCAGTGCATAGTCCCTGGCTTGGAGAACATAGTTGAGAAATGACGGCCATGGTGGGACGGTCATGTTTTCAGGTGAGACCCCGTGTCTACTTGGTGTGTAGTGGGAGCGAAGGTTCTGGTGCGGGAGATCGGGTTTGCGTGGTTGGAGTATTTCTTTTGGGAAGAGTGGTCCTCCAGAATATTGCAGGTTTTCCCCTAAGATGTGTCTTGAATCTTATTTCTAGTTTTTAGGTCAACTTTTTGAGATGTTTTCATTTTTACATGCGCTTTATGATTTTTACAATGTTACACATAAATAATGCAGTGCGCGGTTGGCCGTGTATTCAGTGTTTACTGACGCAGGAAATGCCTCAGACACAGGCTCCTGAGGATAGGCTGGTGGGAGACAGGTGCAGGTAGCCCCGTTTGTTGGAGACTCTGGGAGAGTGTCCAGAGGGGCCCCCGGGGATGACGGGGAGTCCAGGGCTGGAAGAGTAGCGGGCTGCAGGTACTTTGGATGCTGGCGATGGTCCAGCTTCTGCCCTTTGGGCCACGTGGCTTATATCTGTATTCTGCCCTCTGCCCTCATGTTCTGAAGCTGTTTCTGAGCCCCAAAAGGTAACGTCTAGGCAGTTGGTGGGGCTCCAAACCACCTGTTCCCTCCCCTCCTGGCGTTTTTGCTGCCCAGCTGCCCACCAGAAAGCCTGTCCTCTGTACTTAGCTCCTTCATCCCCCGCCACCACCCATCTGCCTGCCCCCCAACCCCACCCCAGCACCGTGGCAGGTCTGCAGGCTCCAGCGCTCTGGGCAGTAAAAGGGAATTGGGAAAGCCAGAGGGCTTTGTTCATCTCTGTGTCCTGCACCTGCAGTGACCAGCAGCAGCGTTCCAGTAGTGCCTGTTCCACTGACTGGGCCCTGGAAGGCGGAAGGTGGGCAGAGCTGACCAGGTTTCTCTCTCTCTCTCTCTCTCTCTCGGTTGTTAATGTCAGAAGAGGTGATGGACCCAGGGCAGGGCTCTCCAAGGAGATTGTGGCTGAGGGCAGGCAGGAGAGGGATTTGCACTGTTCCCCAGGGGATGTGAGTGGAGGAACAGACCCGTGTGTGGTTGGGGCCACAGGCCAGGCTGAGTTCAGCTTTCCCTGCCTTGGGCTGGCCCAGCCCTGGCAGCACTGAAGCCCCTTCACTCCTCTGGGCACTGGCCAGCTCTCTGGGGCCCAGAGCCTGGACCTGGAAGCCAAGTGGACCCCCTACCCACTCACAGAGCAAGTGACACTGGCTCGGGTAGCACATGGGGTCAGGGGATTGCTACTGGAACCCCAGGAATCTGAGTTTTCTGGTGGTCAGGGAGGTCTCTGTCCCCTGCCCACCTCTCGTCTCTGCAGGCCCCTGTGGCCTCAGGCTCCAACTGCTCAGGTCTGACACCATCTCGGCCCAGGCTGCAGAGGACACAGCCCTCCCCCCGCTGCTGTGCAAGTGTGTCTCCCCCCGCTGCTGTGCAAACCATAGAGAGTCAGGTCACAGGCCCATCCTGGGGAGGCTGGTGGTATTGGTTCCAGAATGATCTAAGGAAGAGAGGGGAGGGGCACTCCCCACAAAGAAGGGGTCCCAAGCAGAAGCAAACAGGCACCCCAGAGGCACCCCTGATCCTGCTGGGGAAGAAAAACCAGTGCATATCCCATGAGGAAGCTGTCGCTAGAGCCCAAATGAGAAAGCTCGCTCTGGCACCTGGTTGTGAAAGCGACAGACACATGATGGGACCCCGTGGGGACGTCTGGAGGAGGACAGCCTCCACCACCTGCGTCCTGGGACAGCAGCATCGGCCTCAGTGTGCGGCTGATGGTCTCCTCTGGCGCCTGCAGAAGAGACAGACTTAACCCATTTCTACAAGGTCATCCACAAGCTCTGTTTCTCAGGACTTCGCTTTTTTTTTTTTTTTTTTAGGACTTCACTTTTTTGATAAAACTTGACAAAGCCCATTTTCCCTATTATATAAACAGAATATTTTGTAGAAAATTTGGGAAATGCAGACAAGTAGAAAGAAATCACACTAGTTCACATCACATGGCAGAACCATACCTTTTAACTTTTTATATCTATACAAATTCTTTTTTCCCCAAGTCTTTTTAGAATGGATTGCATCCATTATGCCTCTTAGCCCCATAACCCTTTAGTGTGTGTTTCCTACACTCAGGGATGTTCTCTTACAGACCCACAGTGCAGGTACCAAGTTCGGGTAACTGGACACTGACACAACACCCAGCCAAGTGGAGCCTCTCACCCTGTCCATGGTATTTTCCTTCCAACCCAGTATCCAGCGGGGTCACGTCTTGTCTCTGGATGCGATGTCTCCTTAGGAGTGTGAGCAGTTCCTCAGCCTTTCTTTTCTCCCCAGAGATGGTTTGTTCATTGCAGGGGAAACATGGTGCCCACAGTCAGAAAATCAGACAGCAGTGACCATGTGATCAAAATGTAGCCAATGACGAGTTGGTGGACACCATGTCACTACACGTGACACCCAGAGGACACATCGTTGCAGGATTCCAGCGGGAGAGGCATGGCCTGTGTCCAGTGATAAGGGAGGGGAAGGGAATGGGCCAAGGCTCAGAGCGAGGCAGGAGCCAGCCGGGCAAGGTCAAGGACTGGTGACTGGTTTCACAGCAGGAAGAGCTGGAGGAAGAAGCAAGACTGGAGAAGGGGTGAAGGCTAAGGGCCAGCGACGGGCTGAGGGAGGGGAGGCCTGCTGCTGGCCGCCCACTGGGCCTGGGTGCTGAGTGGGCTGAGAGTGTGGGGCGGCTGCCAGAACAGAGCAGAGGGATAGTGCCAGGGGCCTGGGTCATTTCAAAGGCTCTCTGCGCTGTGGGGGGTCCCAAAAGGTGTTAGGATGGGGTGGCTGAGAAGCAATACAGGAGCGTCTAAAGGAAAGTGCCCGGAGCATGGAGAGACAGCACAGGGCAACGCTGGGCACAGGACACCCCTCGCCCAGGCCCAGACCTGTGTCTGAGGCTGACGCTGGAAAGGTTTCTTGGCCAGGGTTCAACACAAGACCCTGTGTCAATCCACTCGGCACACGACCCCACAGCTGCAGCCCCACGTCGCCTATGGAGCCTAGAGAACGCCTGCCCTCCAGTCCTTAATCCTGCCCACAGGCTCCTGAGCCAGCATGGGAGACCCCAGTGGCCAACACCTCGCCTCGACGTAGGAGAGACGCCAGGAAGGTCCCCGCCAGGCTGTGCCCCTGCTCGTGCAACCTAAGGACACCGTGAGATCGTAAACCCCTCAAGTGTGTGGTCGCTGCGGACCAGCGGGGAGGCAGGCCCGGGGACACAGGGCAGGCGGGAAGAGGGGGTCCACCTGCCAGGACCAGCCGCCGTGAGGCTCCGGCGCCCTGCCCTCGGCGGATCTCCGTGGGGAGGGCGGCCCAGGGGTCTCTCCGGCTCTGCCTGCCTCTTCCACCAGGCGCTCCCCGCTTTCTCCACGAGCGCCGGCCTTCTCCGTCCGTGCCTTCGCCCACTGCCCAGTCAGCAAGGTCACCATCCGGAGTGACGACCGCGGCCGCGGACCCTGACCCGGTGGAGGCCACGGGGCAGGCGGGGAGGGCTCGCGCGGGAAGAGGAGGGCCCGGGAGGCGTCCCGGAGGTCTGCGGAGGGAAGCCCAGTAGGGGCAGGAGCGGTGAATGTGAAAGAGGCCGGACAACCGCCGAGGGTCGTGCACGCAAAAGCTAGGGAGCCCGGCCCGGACTCGCGCAGGCAGGTCAACCGTCCCCGTGGCTCCGGAGGCCGCCCGCGTCCCCCAGGGCAGCCGAGTGCCGGGCTTCTGGCGCCCAGAGCGTCACCGGAACTGCGTGCGCCGCCGGGGAAGGCGCTGCTTCCCGCGAGCGGAGGGGCTCCGGGTGAGTGCGGACGAGCCTGGGGCTCGGCGGCGAGAGGGCGGGGTGCGGACGCCTCGCCGCGCAGGGGCAGGAGACCGAGACGGGCCCCAGGAGCCGGGCACGGGGGCTCTTGTCTGTCCCGGGCTCCGCTTGTGAGAAGGCTCACGTCCCGGAGGAGAGCGGAGGCGGCGGGCGGCCCTAACCTCGTCGGGGCCAGAGAGAGCATCCCCCGCCCAGGGTGACGCCCCGGGACAGCCCCCGCCGCCAGGGTGACGCCCCGGGACAGCCTCCACCCAACCCCCCCCCAAGGGTGACGCCCCGGGACAGCCTCCCCGCCACAGTCACCCCCCCCCCCTCAAGGTGACGCCCCGGGACAGCCTCCCCGCCCAGGGTGACGCCCTGGGACAGCCTTCCCCCCCGCCCTGGGTGACGCCCGGGGCAGCCTCCCCGCCCAGGGTGACGGTCCGGGACAGCCTCCCCCACCCTGGGTGACGCCCGGAGCAGCCTCCCCGCCCAGGGTGACGGTCCGGGACAGCCTCCCCCGCCCTGGGTGACGCCCTGGGACAGCCTCCCCGCCCTGGGTGACGCCCCGGGACAGCCTCCACCCACCCCCCCAAGGGTGACGCCCCGGGACAGCCTCACCCGTTCCTTCAAGTGGAATCAGTCTGCCTGTAAGGCCTTTGTAAATTGTTGAATTACCAGCAGTGGAGTGCACCTTGTCCTCTCCCAACGGTGCATGAAGGTACTTGTTTCCCTAATTGTCTCAATGCTCCTAAGGGGCCACTGCTTTTAAGCCTTTGCTACTTTTAGACTGAAACATATTTTAAATTTCATTTTTAATTGCCAACAACGTGGAACAATGTGGGACCTATGTTTAAAATATATATATTGGCTGCTTGTTTATTTTCTTCTCTGGTTACCTGCTCGTAACTTTTACTAGTTTTTCATGCTTTCTTATGTATATATAGTGAGATATCTTGAGGTTATGAATCCTTATCTGTGTTGCAGGTATCTCCCCTGGTTTTTTTGGTGTTTTTTTTTTTTTTTTTCATCTGTTTTTTTATTCTAAATGTCCTGTGTAGTTAAGTCTGTTAGACTTCACCTTTGGTGTCACGCTTAGCAAAAGCATTCCTCAATTCAAAATTGCACCATTCAGATGACTTTTTATTTTTTTTGGTTTCATGTTTTTATATTCAGATCTTTATCAAGAAAAAATTTAAATACATAGAAATGTCTCCAGACGTTTATGCATGTGTGCGTGCTAGGTCTCTTTGTGACCCCGTGACCGTAGCCTGCCAGGCTCCTCGATCCATGGGATTCTCCAGGCAAGAATACTGGAGTGGGTTACCATGCCCTCCTCCAGGGGATCTTCCCCAGGGATCGAACATGCATCTCTTATGTCTCCTGCACTGGCAGATGGGTTCTTTACCACTAGCGCCACCTGGGAAGCCCAAGGACTGCTTAAAGGTGCTCGTTCATCCCTCATGGATCTGAGACCACAGCAGGCAGCTGACAGGTGCTGCCTCATTGGTCTGGGCTCCTCATCTGCTGGGAGGCTGGGGTGAGGGGAGCTAGCGTGGCCTAAACAGAGTTCCCACTAGTTTCTGGAGTCTCTGCTTATTCAGGACCTTGGTTGATAGTGAGGGCAGGCTCTGAACCTCCCTTCACTGAAGGAGCTCTGACATCCCCCCTGTCATTTTCTTCCCTTTTTCCTCTTTCTCCCGGGCAGGGGTCCCACTGTGGGCATTTCTGCAGGAAGCAGCAAACAGAGCCCGGCCTGGGTCTCCAGACCACTACGGAGAGGGCTGCCCTGATGGACACACGCACAGGTGAGGGTGTGGGGCGGCCCGGTCCAGAAGGCTGTCCTGAGCTCAGGGATGTGAGGACAGCTTAGGAGTTGGAGCTTCCCTGTCGACCTGCCTGGCGGCTGTGGAGATGTCACTAGACTCTGGCAGCTTCTGACACTCACAGCGCCCCACCTTCATGCCTTTGTGCTCCCCGCACCCCACGTCCTTTGCTCTCCGGGCCACACTTTTTTTCCATAATATTCACTCATCCAGCTGTGCCGGGTCTTAGTTGTAGATCTTTTAGTTGCTGTGTGTGAACTCTCAGTTGCAGAGGGCGGAGTCTAGTTCCCTGACCAGGAGTCAAACCCGGGCCCCCTGCATTGGGTGTGCAGAGTCTTTTCTCCTAGCCACACTCTGCAGCCCGCTGTCTCTCTGGAACCCCGACCTGGATACTTCTGAGAACAAGAATTTTGTTTTTTTTTTAAATTGTAGTTGATATACAATGCTGTTAGTTTCAGATGTACAGCAGAGTGATTCAGTTATATGTATATTCTTTCTCATGTTCTTTTCCATTATATGTTATTATAAGATATTGAATATAATTCCCTGTGTTATACAGGAGGACCTTGTTTATCCATTGGGTTGCCCAAGTAATTTGGGTTTTTGGTAAGATGTTACAGAAAAACTTGAATAAACTATTTGGCCAATCCCAGTTTTGTTTATATTGACTTCCTCTATTTTTTTTAACCAATATTTTATATATAGTACTTTGCATCTGCTAATTCCAAACTCCAAATTTATGCCTCCCCCCTTTGCTCCTTCTCCCTTTCCCCTTTGGTAATCATAAATTTGTTTTTGGTCTGTGAGTCTGTTTCTGTTTTGTAAATAAGTTCATTTCTATCAGTTTTTTAGATTCCACATATAAGTGACATCATGTATTTGTCTCTGACTTACTTCACCCAGTAAGATAGTGTCTAGGTCCATCCAGTTTGCTGCAGATGGCATCATCTCATTCTTTGTGGCTGAGTACTATTGCATTGTCTGTGTGCACCACACCTGTCATCTGTTGATGGACATTTAGGTTGTTTGCATGTCTTGATTTTGAACCCAGTGCTGCTGTGAACACTGGGGTACATGTATCCTTTTGAGTTTGAGTTTTCTCCAGATATATGTCCAGAAGTGGGATTTCTGGATCATATGGTAATTCTGTTTTTAGTTTTTAAAGGAACCTCCATACTATTTTCCATAATATCTGCACCAGTTTACATCCCCATCAACAGTGTAGGATCCCTTTTTTCCACACCCTCTCCAGCATTTGTTATTTGTAAACTTTTTAGTGATGGTCATTTTGACCAGTGTGAGGTCGTTCCTCACTGTAGTTTTGGTTTGTATTTCTCTAATAATTACCAGTGTTGAGCATCTTTTCATGTGCCTATTGGGCATCTGTGTTTCTTCTTTGGAGAAATGTCTGTTTAGGTCTTCAGCCCATTTTTTGATTGAGCTGGTTTTTTGCTATTGAGTTGTATGAGCTGTTTGTATATTTTGTAAGTTAAGTCCTTGTCAGTTGCAACACTTGCAAACAGTTCTCCCATTTCTGTAGCTTGTTTTGCTTATGGTTTCCTTTGCTGTGCAGAAGTTTGTAAGTCTGATTAGGTCCCATTTGTTTTTGCTTTCATTTCTTCTGCTTTGGGAGACTGACATAACAAAACATTGCTATGGTTTATGTCAGAATATTTTGCCTGTGTTCTCTTTTAGGAGTTTTATCGTATCACATCTTAGATCTGAGCCTATAGGCCATTTTGAGTTTATTTTCGTGTATGGTGTTAGAGAATGTTCTAACTTCACTGATTTACATGCAGCTGTCCAGCTTTCTCAGCCGCACCCTATGGGTGCTCTGAGATGGAGGCTTCTCTGCTGGAGGTGGCCTGTGGCTCTGGGGCATTGAGCAGCCTCCCTGGCTTTCCCAACTTGCTACCAGTGTGACCAAAAGTGGGGTCCAGCTGCTTACCCCCTCAAAAGCCAATAAAGAGGCAAGGGTGATGGAAAGTAAAGTTTGCTTTATTTTGGATGCCAGCAACCTGGGGGTGGGGGGCTCTGCCCTTTGAGTTGGGGGATGGGGGCAGTCAAGGCCACAGTGTTGTCTTGGGGAGTCCAAGGTCCGAGAAAGAGGCTGGATCCCAGCATGTGCCATCAGCACCGCTTGCCCCTGTGCTCCTGGATCTCTGCTTTGCTTCCTCTTGCTCTGCTGCCGACTGCTCTCTGGGCTCCAGTCCACGTGGCCAAACCAGGGAGTCACCAGACCCTGACTGAGGGTCTGTCCCCAGACTTGAGACCAGGCAGACTGAGATTAGAGGCTTGGGCTTTTCTGGAGTCTCAGGGAAGGACCCTGACCACCCTCTCCTGGTCCCTCATCCTGAGACCACAGGGGTTAGAGGTGGAGGAGAACTGGGCAAGACGAGGACAGGCAGGATCACAGGCATCTTGCTGTCAGCTCTGTCAGCACACAGCTCTCCAGCACCACCTGTGTGTCCTTAGCCGAGTTCTCTTCTGAGTTGTGTATCTCTGTCCTCTTTTCCAGCTTTCCAGGCATCAAAAGGAAGCCACTGGGCTTCCTGCTGTGCAGCTTCAGCAGCTGAGCACGGGGCTCAGAGTGCAGGGCTGATGCCTCGGCAGGTGGCCCTGAAAGAAGGGGGCCATGGAGAGGCCACGCCAGGACTGTTACAGGGTCCCTCCCGGACACTGGGGCTTCCAGACCCTTGTGGGAATAAGGAAGCTGCAGAGAGGCCCAGAGGTTCCCCTCGGGTACCGGCTGTTCATGAGGACAGAGTGTCCAGGTCAGAGGTCACCCTGAACACAGCATCTGCAGTCAATGGGAGAGGCCCCTGGAAAGGGCAGCCTTACCGATGCAGCACCTGCGACAGGAGCTTCAAATGCTATTCAGACGTGGTGAAGCACCAGAGCATTCACTCTGGGGAGAAGCCCTATGAGTGCAGTGACTGTGGGAAAGCCTTCATCCACAGCTCCCATGTCGTCAGGCACCAGCGCATTCACAACGGGGAGAAGCCTTACATCTGTAAGGAGTGTGGGAAAGCCTTCAGCCAGAGCTTCAACCTCATCAGACACCAGAGGATCCACACAGGAGAGAAGCCGTATGAATGTGCTGAGTGTGGCAAGTCCTTCAGTCAGAGGTCAGACGCTATGAAGCACCAGAGGATTCACACGGGGGAGCGGCTCTACGAGTGCAGCGAGTGTGGGAAAACCTTCATCCACAGCTCAAACGTCGTCCGGCACCAGAGGATTCACCACAGAGAGAACCCCTATGAATGCAAAGAGTGTGGGAAAGCCTTCAGCCAGAGCTCCAACCTCATTCAGCACCAGCGAGTCCACACAGGGGAGAAGCCCTATGCCTGCCAGGAGTGCGGGCGTGCCTTCAGCCGCAGCTCCTTCCTCAGCGAGCACCGGCGCATCCACACTGGGGAGAAGCCCTACGAATGCGGCGAGTGTGGCCGCTCCTTCAGGGCCCTGTCAGGCTTCTTCCGGCACCAGAGGATCCACACCGGGGAGAAGCCCTTCCGCTGTGCGCAGTGTGGCAGGGCCTTCCGCCTGAGCTTTCACCTTATCCAGCACCAGCGAGTTCATGGCACAGAGTGAACCTGTTGTGGGGTGAACATAGAGTAAAAGTTGAGTAAACAAGGCTGGAGGGTGGGTAGCACGCCCTTCAGTTTTTGCCAGCCCCCCGAGGCTTGTGCACTGTGCTCCACGGCCCACAGGAAGATAACACTGTCTTGTGGTCTGTGAGCTGGCCGTGCAGGCCTGAAGTCTACCACCGCCTCCGGGAGCAGCAGAAAGGAAAGGGGCTGGGGAAGGAGACTTGATGCTGACATGTGCCTCTGCAGCTGCTGTACTTCATTTTCACAGCACCGGGGTTTCCTAGAGTATAGTTTATATGTGGTGTAATGGCCAGCTCTTCAGTGTTTGGTTATATAACAAATATAACCTGTTCTAACCTTTATGACTACCACACTATCAAGATGCTGACTATTTCCATCAATCCAGAAAGATTCCCTAGGCCCCTCATCCTTAGAAACAACCAACAATGTTGTTTTTGTCACTATAATTCTACTTGTTCTGAAATGTTATATAAATAGTGATATAATTTATACTCTTTATGTATTTTTCCCTGTGCTTAAGTTTTGAGGTTTATCCATGTATCAGAAGTTTGTTTTTGGTGTTTTTTTTTTATGTTCATAGCACTTTTGAAAAGTGGTCACTGTTTATGATCTAACATCTCAGACATCACAATACAGCAGCTTTACAGACACCTGTAAATGTTACTTGCCAGATAGGAAGGGAGAGGTGTCTTTGTTGGGGATGATACTCTGCATATCTCTACAATAACAAGCTAAGTGAAGTCATGTTACTGAAAGCTGACTGTAATGTAACCTGGCCACAAGTTCTGGGGGTCCAGCTGCAGGACCCAAATCTGTCATGGCCAGGCTGTGGTTTGGTGCCCCTTCATGGGAACTGTCTACTCTAGATTAACTCCTGACTGAATTATGTGGGTCCTATAGCTGTCTGGGATTTCCAAAACAGTAGCTCAACTTGGGGGCTTCTGTTGGTACCTGTTTGTTTTATGGTGTCCGCTCAGGTGACAGGGCCGTGGAGCCTTTAGGGGCAGAGGTGCCCTCAGTGGCTCCACAGCAGTGGGCTGCCGGCTCCTGGGCCAAAGTGAGGTGGAAAGCCAAGCCTGGGACTCCCATGCAGAGCCAAGACCCGGGTTTGTGCTACCTCCCAGGTATAACAGCGCTCTGGAGGAAAGCTTCCCCTACTTAGACTCTGGTGGCCCTGGATCATGAGATCAAAGCAGTGAACTTAAGGAAGTCACCAAGCACACAGGACAGCATCTCACTGACCAAGGGTTAACAAAATCAGCAAAGAACAGATACAGACCCCAAAGAACTGCAGATTATTGAAACTACCAGATAATGCAGGCAAGAGAATAGTTGTGTGTGAATGTTTAAAGAAATATTAATAAGACATCTTCCCACTAAAATCTGGAACAAGACAAGGATGCCCACTGTCACCATTTCTATTCAACATAGTACTGGAAATCCTAGCCACAGCAGTCAGACAAGAAAAAGAAAACATCCCAATTGGAAGAGAAGAGGGAAAATTACCATTATATGCAGATGACATGATACTGTATATGCAAAGCCCTAAAGGGTCCACACAAAAACACTAGAACTGATAAACAAATTCATCAAGGTGACAGAGTACAATTAACATACAGAAACCTGTTGCATTTCTTTACACTAACAATGAAATACTGGAAAGGTAAAGTTAAAAAAAAAAGTCCCTTTTAACATCACATCAAGAAAAAATAAAATATTTAGGAACAAACCTGGCCAAGGAGGTAAAAGACATACACTGAGAACTATGAAACAGTAACACAGGAAACTGAAGGTGGTTTACAGAGATGGAAAGGTGCTCTTCCCTCCTGTGGCCATCACTGAAGTGCCAGCGGCCAAAATGAAGTTCAGTCCTGTTGTGACTTCTGACCAAAGCAAGAATCAAAAAATGCATTTCAATGTGCCTTCCCACATTCACAGGAAAATTATGTCTTCTCTTTCTAAAGAGCTAAGACAGAAGTACAGCGTTCAATCCATGCCCATCCAAAAGGACGATGAAGTTCAGGTTGTATGAGGGCACCACAAAGGGCAGCAAATCGACAAAGCAGTCCGGGTTTACAGGAAGAAATACGGCATCTACACTGAACGAGTGCAGCGGGAGAAGGCTGGTGGCACCAATGTCCATGTGGGCATTCACCCCAGCAAGGTGGTCATCACCAGACTAAAACCGGACAAAGACTGCAAAAAGATCCTCGAACGTAAAGCCAAATCTCGCCAAGTAGGAAAGGAAAAGGGCAAATACAAGGAAGAAACAATTGAGAAGATGCAAGAATAAAGTCATCTTGTCTACAGCTTTCTTTAAAAACTGTTAAAATGAAAAGAAAAAAAAAAAATGGAAAGGCATGCCCTTGAATTGAAAGAGTTAATTTAGTTAAAATGGCCATACTACCCAAAGCAATCAACAGATTTAATGCAATCCCTATCAAATTACCCATGACATTTTTTTCACAGAACTAGAATTAGTAATCCTAAAATTTATATGGAACCATAAAAGACCCAGAATTGCCAAAGCAGTCTGAGAAAAAGGAACAAAACAGGAGGCATAACTCTCCCAGACTTCAGACTAGACTATAAAGCTACAGTGATCAAAACAGAGTAGTATGGCACAAAAACAGACATATGGATCAATAGAATACAGAGCCCAGAAATAAACCCACACACCTACCATCAATTACTCTTTGACAAAGAGGCAGAAATATATAATGTAGAAAAGACAGTCTCTTCAGCAAATGGTGTTGGGAAAGCTGGGCAGCCTCATTCAGTCAATGAAGTTAGAGCACTGCCTCTCTCCATGCAAAAAACTAAACACAAAGTGACTTTAAAAACTTAAACATAATACATGAGGCCATAAAACTCCTAGAGGAGAACACAGGCAAAACATTCTGACATAAATTGTAGCAATATTTTCTTAGGTCAATCTCCCAAAGCAGAAGAAATAAAAGCAGCTGTTTGGCTTCTGTCTCGCTGAGAGCCATCCGATCACAGACTGTCTCTGACATGCTTCCTGTCCGTAACTGGGTCACCACAATTCTTGAGACTCTTCAGGTTGTCCTCTGTCATTCAGTCTGCAGTCTCAGTCTCTCTGAGGAGGAACATCAGTGTCAGAGCAGTGCCATTTAATAAGGAACTTGATTCTGTACAGAAACTCTTCATAGGCAGATTAGAGAATATGGAACTAGGTGACAGACCTCTGGAGGACCCACTGATGCTGGTGCAGAGTGTCAGGGAGAACTGGACAGAGAGCTTTTTAAGCTTAAGCAAATGTATGGTAAAGCAGACATGAATATGTTCCCTAACTTCACATTTGAAGACCCCAAGTTCAAAGTTGTCGAGAAAACACAGTTCTAAAGAAATAAAGTAAAATTTACTTGGTAATTTGGCTTAGATTAGTGTGTAACTGACCAGAAGTAACAGAACAAACATACAATCCACAGCTGTCAAATGTTCTTTTAATTCTGATTTCAAATTATTTGGTGATGTTGGGTATCAAAAAAATAAAAGCACAACTAAACAAATGGGACCTAATCAAATTTCTGCACAGCAAAAGAAACCATAAACAAAACAAAACAATAGCCCATGGAATGGGAGAACATATTTGCAAGTGCTCTAACAGGGGCTTAATTTCCAAAATATACAAAGAGCTTAGCCATAAAAAAGAATGAAATATTGTCATATGCAGCAACACAGATGGACTTAGAGATTACTGTACTAAGTAAGTCAGAAAGAGAAAGATCAAATACCATATGACAGTACTTATATGTGGAATCTAAAAAAAAAGAAATTATACAAATGAACTTGTTTACAAAACAGAAACAAACTCAGATATAGAAAACAAACTTACAGTTACCAGAGTGGGGAGGATAAAGTAGGAGTTTGGGATTAATACAGACACACTATATAAAGTAAACAAGATCCTACTGTATAGCACAGAGAACTATATTCAATATCTTGTAATAAACTATAGCAAAAAATATTATAAATATCTATATTAATAACTAAATCACTTTGTTATATACCAGAAACTAACACAGCATTATAAATTAACTGTATACCTCAATTGAAAAAAAAAAAAGAAGATACAGTGACAAAGCAATAAGAAAATATCAGGTAAGAAAAGGCAAGGTTTTTAAAACAATTTTTAGAAATAAAAACTACAGTCACTGAAGCAGAACTCAGTGGGTAGGTTAGGTAGTAGATTAAACACAGCTGAAGAAAGTATTAGCATGGTGGAAGAAACATGTAAAGAGGCACAGGATACCACAAGGACAAGGAGATAGGAAACATGGAGGAGATGTTTAAGATTTGAAGACATGCAACAGGCAAATTTGGCCTTGGAGTATAGAATGAAGCAGGGCAAAGGCTAATAAGAGTTTTGCCAAGAGAATGCATTGGTCATAGCAAACACCCTGTTCCAACAACACAAGAGAAGGAAGACTCTACACATGGACATCAGCAGATGGTCAATACTGAAATCAGATTGATTACATTCTTTGCAGCCAAAGATGGAGAAGCTCTATACAGTCAGCAAAAACAAGACCGGGAGCTGACTATGGCTCAGACCATGAACTCCTTATTGCCAAATGCAGACTTAAATTGAAGAAAGTAGGGAAAACCACTAGACCATTCAGGTATGACCTAAATCAAATCCCTTATGATTATACAGTGGGAGTAAGAAATAGAGTCAAGGGATTAGATCTGATAGACAGAGTGCCAGAACTATAGATGAAGGTTCATGACATTGTACAGGAGGCAGGGATCAAGAAAAAGAAATGCAAAAAGGCAAAATGGTTGTCTGAGGAGGCCTTACAAATAGCTGTGAAAAGAAGAGAAGTGAACGGCAAAGGAGAAAAGGAAAGATATACCCATTTGAATGCAGAGTTCCAAAGAATAGTAAGGAGAGATAAGAAAGCCTTCCTCAGTGATCAATGCAAAGAAATAGAGGAAAACAATAGAATGGGAAAGACTAGAGATCTCTTCAAGAAAATTAGAGATACCATTTCATGCAAAGATGGGCACAATAAAGGACAGAAATGGTAGGAACCTAACAGAAGCAGAAGATATTAGGAAGAGGTGGCAAGAATACATAGAAGAACTATACAAAAAGATCTTCATTACCCAGATAATCATGATGGTATGATCATTCACCTAGAGCCAGACATCCTGGAATGTGAAGTCAAGTGGGCCTTAGAAAGCATCACTACAAACAAAGCTGGTGGAGGTGATGGAATTCCAGCTGAGCTATTTCAAATCCTAAAAGATAATGCTGTCAAAGTGCTGCACTCAATATGCCAGCAAATCTGGAAAACTTAGCAGTGGCCACAGGACTGGAAAAGGTCAGTTTTCATTCCAGTCCCAAAGAAAGACAATGTCAAAGAATACTCAAACTACTGCAAAACTGCTCTCATCTCACACACTAGCAAAGTAATGCTCAAAATTCTCCAAGCCAGGCTTCAACAGTACATGAACCATGAACTTCCAGATGTTCAAGCTGGATTTAGAAAAGGCAGAGGAACCAGAGATCAAATTGCCAACAACCACTGGATGATTGAAAAAGCAAGAGAGTTCCAGAAAAACATCTACTTCTGCTTTATTGACTATGCCAAAGCCTTTGACTGTGGATCACAACAAACTGTGGAAAATTCTTCAAGAGATGGGAATACCAGACCAGCTGACCTGCCTCTTGAGAAACCTGTATGCAGGTCAGGAAGTACCAGTTAGACCTGGACGTGGAACAAAAGACTGGTTCCAAATTGGGAAAGGAATACGTCAAGGCTGTATATTGCTACCCTGCTAATTTAACTTTTATGCAGAGTACATCATGAGAAACGCTGGGCTGGATGAAGCACAAACTGGAATCAAGATTGCCAGGAGAAATATCAGTAACCTCAGATATGCAAATAACACCACCCTTATGGCAGAAAGTGAAGAAGAACTAAAGAGGCTCTTGATGAAAGTGAAAGAGGAGAGTGAAAAAGTTGGCTTAAAGCTCAACGTTCAGAAAACTAAGATCATGGCATCTGGTCCCATCACTTCAGGGCAAACAGATGAGGAAACAGTGGAAACAGTGAGAGACTTTATTTTGGGGGGCTGCAAAATCACTGCAGATGGTGACTGCAGCCATGAAATTAAAGACACTTGCTCTTTGGAAGAAAAGTTATGACCAACCTAGACAACATATTAAAAAGCAGAGACATTACTTTGCCAACAAAGGTCCATCTAGTCAAAGCTATGGTTTTAACAGTAGTCATGTATGAATGTGAGAGTTGGACTATAAGGAAAGCTGAGCACCGAAGAATTGATGCTTTTGAACTGTGGTGTTGGAGAAGACTCTTGAGAGTCCCTTGGACTGCAAGGAGATTCAACCAGTCCATTCTAAAGGAAATCAGTCCTGAATATTCATTGGACTGATGCTGAATCTGAAACTCCAATCCTTTGGCCACCTGATGCGAAGAACTGACTCATTGGAAAAGACCCTGATGCTGGGAAAGATTGTAGGCGGGAGAAGAAGGGGGCAACAGAGGATGAGATAGTTGGATGGCATCACCAATTCAATGGACATGAGTTTGGGTAAACTCCAGGAGTCGGTGATGGACAGGGAGGCCTGGTGTGCTGCAGTCCATGGGGTCGCAAAGAGACACGACTGAGCAACTCAACTGAGAAGAGAATAAGTTCTGATGTGGATGTGACAAGAATCCCAGAGGGAGGGCTCCCCAAGTGGCTCAGTAGTAAAGAATCTGCCTGCCAATGCAGGAGACACAGGTTCAATCCCTGATCTGGGAGGATCCCACAAGCCACGGAGCAGCTAAGCCCATGCACCACAACTATTCAGCCTGTGTTCTAGAGCCCAGGAGTGGCAACTACTGAGCCCACGGGCTGCAACTACTAAAGCCCAAGCACCCTAAAGCCCATGCTCTGCAATAAGAGAAGCCACTGCAATGAGAAGCCCATGCACCATAACTAGAAAGTAGCCCCCACTCGCTGCAACTAAAGAAAAGCCCATGTGCACATGTAGCAATGAAGACCCAGCACAACCAAAAATAAATAAAAATTTTTTTAAAGATTCTCAAGGGGAGAGAGTGAAGAAAAGGAGTATGGCAGAACCCTGCACTGACCACTGTGATTATGTAAACTGTCCCCCACAGGCCATCCAGCCCTGCTCTCCAGCTGATGTCCTGCAGGCTGGAGAGTGAGGTGAAGGTCAGGTAGGCAGAGAACAACAGTCAGCCCCATCTGGGGAAGGTGAGTATCTACATCCCCAGTTTTAACCTCAACCAGCCTCCCTGAAATCAACAAAACTATTAAAGGAGTTCAGTTCAGTTCAGTTCAGTCATTCAGTCGTGCCTGACTCTTTGCAACCCCAAAGTGAGTTCACATTCTTTTTCCTACTGTTGAAATCACCATGAACTTCAGACCCACTGCACGTCTCCTCTGGGGGCAGCTACATCCCAGATGCTCACAGCCACCTGCAGCAGCGGCCACGGATGGGACAGCTCGGGTAATGGTTGACAGTGCCATGTCTGCTCCTCTGCTGCATGACCATGAGCAAGTTACTTAGCCTCTCTGTACCTTGGTGCCCTCATCTGAAAAGTGGAGATGGTACCTACCTCATCAGGACTGGATAAAAGCAATGCAGACACAGAACAAGCTCTTCATGGGGGCCGGTTCTCACCAGCATCCCGTGAGACCTACATGTCAAAGCTCACCGGTCCCCACTACAGCATTCTGGGGTGCCCACCACATGCGCACAGCTGGCAGAAAAGGCCAACACTGACAGCATGACCTGTTCCTCCAGCTCCCAAGAGCATGAAAGAGGCCTGGAGGCGCTGGGGGCACTGGGGCTCCGGGGTCGTGACAGGTTGGGGGTGGTGATCAGCGGCGGGGCGTACCATCTCCACCTGCCTGCTCCGTCCTGCCCCGGCCCAACGGTGGCCTCCCCAAGCCTGTTCTTGCCGCTTCCTCCTGCCGCTCCCTCCGCACGTCGCCCCTCCTCCTCGCGGCCTCTGCGCTGCTCCAGGCCACGCTTCTGCTGTCGCTTCTGCTGCTGGGTGTCCTCCCCGGGCGGCGTCCGCGCTCGGAGGCGCCCCCCAGCTCTGCACTCCCACGTCTCCCTTCCTCTCCTTCTGGGGCCCCTACCCCACCTGTGTTCTCTTTCCTTCTTCTGTCTTTTCTGGAAACTACACTCTCTGATGCGACCTCGCTGCCAGCACTCCACCGTTTCATCCTCTTCTTTAACCTCTCCACCACCGCCCCCCCCTGTCTTGTCTTTCCCCGCCTTGATCTCACCGGGCAGCCGCTTGCTACCCACCAACTCTATCCCACTGTCGGTATCGGCCAGCGTCCCCGCAGGGGACAGTTTTCTGGCCCCTGTCCGCGCGTCTGCCCGGCAGCCCCTGGTGCCCATGCCCTTCCCCACAGGACTGCCAGCAGAGGGCACCCCACCCAGCCCAGTGTCTCCACTGCCTCTGAAGCAACCTCAGCAGATGGCATGTGTCTCAGCCCTGCCTGGTGGCCCTCCTCAGGAGTGGGCCCAGGGCGGCGCACAGCCTGTCCACCAACCACCAGAGCAGAGGGCACCCAGGCTCCACAGACTCATCTCACAGACATTCCTATTAGCAAGGTGGACAAGTCAGACAGTGAAGTCACTCACTGTCTTCTATTTTCTGGCCACACAGCAGGAGACCAGACACGACAGATGGAAGCCATGCCCCTGAGATGGAAGCACAGAGTCCTAACCACTGGACCTTCAGTGAAGTCCCCACTGTCTTCCTGCACTTGCAAGACTGAACACCCAAGCGCGAGTGCTTAGAAAGCTGCTCACGATGTAACACCTGAGGATGTCACCTGGCCTTTTTTCCTGGACAGCTTTTCACAGTTATTTTTCTTCACTGGCTTGCTGATCTCTGCAGGTCTAGAATACAAAACTAGACATAAATACTTATGAACAGTATTTCCTAAGTACTAAAACAGAGGAAAGATTTCCTAAAACAGAGGAAAGATTCAAAATAACATAGAGTACAGAGTCTCCAATCTTTTCAGTGGACTTTTTTCTGTTTTTCACAACGTGCTTGGAACTATGAGCACACGCACATCTGTGGGCGGGGGGCTCAATGAGCACAAAGGCAGTCTGACACGAACAAGCTGCTGGAAGCCACGAACACCCCTGGCACACCTCTTGCCAACAGGAGACCTGCTGGGGCTGCAGAAGGAGCAGCTGGCGGGGCCGGCCCTGTCCCTCACTGGGTCCACCTCTGTCCTGCTCAATACTGACGGCCAGGGAATCATCGGTTTAGAAAAGCGATCCTTCAAGAGTAAGCTTTAGGCAGCACCTGCCCAAACGAAACAGAGCGATCAGATATAATGGGCAGAGGCAGGGCACCCCCTCGGCTGCCACGCAAACACCCCCACAGAGCAGGCCCTGCGGGAACCAGGAACAAGGCTGCTTCCTGGTCCCAGCCTCCCACTGGGACGTCCCACTACCAGCTGACTGACCACCCAAAACAGCCCACACCCACAAGGACGGCTACTCCGGGAGAGACGTGAAGGACAGGGGAGCCTGGCGTGTGGCAGTCCATGGGGCTGCAAAGAGTCAGACACGCTTTAGTGACTGAAGAACAACAAAAAGAATGGCTCCAGCAAAAAAGATGGAAATAACAATCACTAGCAGGGACATGGAGAACTCAAGCTCCCTGTATGTTGCTGGTGGGGATGTTAAATTGTGCAGTCACCTGGGAAACAGTGTGGCGGCTCCTGAGCCAGGCGAACGGCTCCCGCGAGACCCAGCAGCTGCGCTCAAGGCATGTGAATGGTCATAGCAGCAGTATTTACAACAGCTCAGAGGTGGAAACAACCCAAAACACCCACCACCAGGTGACTGGATACTCAAAAGGCAGTCTGTTCAAACAGAAATATTTTCAGCCATGAAAATGCAGCACTGATACACAGGCTACAGTGTGGATGAATCTCGAAAATACATTAAGTGAAAAAAGCCAGACACAAAAGGACAAATACAGTATGATCCACTTGTACAAAATACCCGGAATAAGGAACTCCATAGAAACAAAAGGCCAATTAGAGGTTGTGAGGGGCTGGGCGAAGAGGGAAAAGAGCGGTATGGGGTTTCCCTTTGAAGTGATGAAAAAATTCTGGAATTAGTGTTGATGGTTGCCCAAGACTGTGAATGTACCTAGTGCCGCTGGACTGTACACTCTGAAACGGTTAAAATGAATTTTACATTAAATGAGTGTTATCACGATAAAAACAAACACAAAAGGGAAGTTTCCCAAATTTTCTGACATTTTCCAGGAGAGGAAAAGGAAAGCTGCAAGAGGACACCAGGCAGAGAAGACACCTGCCCCTGCTCGTAGCGCAGGGCCGCACCTTTGTGTCTGCCCGACAAGCAGGCTCCCAAAACTTCAGCAACAGGTGACCGCTTGTGATGCCACGCCATGAGAATCCCCACGTGGGGGTGTGTGGGCTGCAGAGCCTGCTCACGGTGCACCCAGGGCTCCCAGTGGGTCCGAGAGCCAGGGACAGAGGGAGAGAGGGAAGGAAAGAGGGCAGGGGGCGCAAGGCAGCAACAGCAGCCAAAGAGGGAGCGGCCCACCCCCCACCCCAGCCCAGCAGATCTGACATGATTCAAACTAACTACTTCTGTACTTGGAGGCCAGGCGCTTCATTTCAAACTGGAAATACTATTAGAACAACAGAGCTCGAAATGCCTGATTTCAAAGCTTAGACTCCTTTCACCATGAACTGAAATGCAAATCCTGTCATCAAGCCACACAATTGTTTCCAGAACCAAAGTTTCCAAAAGCAAAACCTACCCTGGTTTTTTCCATCAGGTTTCTTTCTTGGTTTTACTGGACAAAGGGAGCTATTTACACTACCCTCTGAAACACGAAAATGGCAGAAAATAGGAGATGTAAATAAAGGTCAGTGACAACTGTATACCTAATGCCTTTTAAACTGTTTTTGGTTCAATTCTTTGAAACAGAATTTGGTTACATTGATTGTTACCTTGTTTACAATTATTTCTGACAAGATTATTTGAAACGAAAACCATAAAAAGGAGGACTAACGGCAACTGAGAGGGCCAGTCTTCAGGTCAGTGGCCTGACATGTGGGCTCTCACAGGACAAGCTAGAGACTACTTTCCTGTGGCAGCTCCTGTGACCAGTCACTCTGTAGTTCTACTGCATTCTCAGCTTCTGCCCAAGTGAAAGCGAAGACTGGATAAAAACAGGGAGAGCAGGTCCCAAGTCCACTGCCAAGGCCAGACTCAGGACAGAGGTGCCGTCACTACCCCTCCCACCATATCCTCACCTCCTGCACAAAGGAAAGGGACACAGAACAAACCTTACCCAGTATCTTTGGAAATGGAGAAGGTATTTTCTTCTTTCAGGTAGTGCTATGAGTCTTAAAAGACAGAACTTTACTGAGAACATTTTCATGTTGCAGTAAATGGTTAGAACTGTTAAAACACAAAAGTGACCACCACCAGTGTGTCCTACAGGTGGCCCCTGGAAAGCCCAAACATGACCCTCAGGAAGTGAGCAAGTCAGATCCAGGCCCCTGAGACACCCCTGGCCAGTAACTTCCTCAGAACTCAGTAAGCAGGTGGCAGCCACGCCAAAGGGTTCTCAGGGGGAGTAACTGACAACCCCCCACCAGGCCCGGTCCCAAGGACCAGGCACAACGCAGTAAGCAGCACGCCTTCTGGAATTAGAAATCAAGGCACTTCACGAGAGTACAAAGTGCATATTTGAAAAACTATCAAAATGACATGAAAAATGAAGAAAGGCTTGTGGGTTAAAAAAAAAAAAAGAAGAAGAATATAACTTACTGAAGACTGTAAGTTTAAAAATAGAACATTTAACAGCAAATGAAAGATTCAAACCTGGTCTTTCCCACATCTCCCCTGATTTTTTTTCACTTGGCTCCTTCACTTTCTGTTTCTTTGGGTTTTCTAGGTTCATCTGGCCAGTATTCTCCCTCTTCTTTTAATGGGAAAAAAAGAATGTAATGTGAATCCCAAGGGAGGAAATGCAAAGCCAACAATGAAATGACGACTCTGGCTGGAAGAAACACAAACTTCACAGAAGAGCGACAGGATCACCCCTCCGTCTCCCTCCCCAGCCTGACAGTCTCCTTGCTTGACACCACCTGGGCCTCATCTGTGTGCACAGGCTGCTCCCATCCTATTTTCCGTTAGTTCGGGGATCGGGTCAGTTAGACTAGGCTGTTTCAAGAGCTGAGCCAGCTTGTTAACAAAAATCACAATTCACTGAGCAAAGACCACTTCTGCCCAGAAGCATTCAGTTACCTCCCGAGGACAACCTTATCCTTCACTGAGAAAGGCTTCAAACCAGACACTGGACCATCTCCCATCGTGTCTTCTTTATTGGTAATTGTCTGTCTCCAGCTGTAAGAAGACACAGTTGAGATGCCTCACAGAGGAGGCCAGGTGGGCAGCAGGTCAGTTGGTGAGGAGGTGAGCCTGGGCCCATGTGCAGGGGCAGCCTGTGGTCCATCATACCTGTGGCTGGTGGTCCCGCTGGGCGCGTCAACCTCTAAAACACAGCAAGAGCTAAATCATGTCCACCCACAGCCTAGAGAAGAGCAAGGCCCGCTGCTCAGGACATCTCTCTGAATAGGCGCACCAGCAGGTGCTCGGCGTTCCTGACCCCATCAGCAGGCAAACAGTCTCTAGGCAGAGTTTCAGTTAACAAGTCCTGAGTGTTTCCCTGCGTTTTAGCTGTCATTATCTTTATATATATATTTTTTTATCTTTATATTTTTAAACATCACAATTGACTATCTTGAAGGCAAGCATAACTCCACTGAAAATAGCCCGTTTGCCAATTCTACATGAGTACTTACGGCCTTAGATGCACAGGTCAAAAGAAAAAGGAAAAAGAAAACCAAAAAAAGTTAACTTGAGGTGTTTCTTACAAGATGAACGCCAGTAGGTAACAAAGAGAAAAAAGGCAGCTGAGAACTCAGGAAATGCGGGGGGTGGCTCCACGACCTGGACGGCCCAGGGGCGAAGGTGGAGACTCGGGTCCAGGGCGCCCCCGCCCGGAGAGGATGTGCATCGTGAACAGCGGTCCAGGCCCATTCCCAGCGCGGCCGCGCGGGCTCAGGGCCCTGCAGGCTCGAGCGCAGAAGAGCGGACGGGAAGGAACGGCCCCCTCCGGGCCCCACTCGCCACGCGCTCTGGCCGTCCCACCTGCGGGTCCCCGACGTCGCCGGGCCTTACAGCGACTGCTCGGCCACCCTGACGTGCCGGCCCCTGTGATGCTGTCTGTGCACGCTCAGCGAGGCCTCCACGTGCAACGCCTCGACGGGGCCAGCCTGGAAGGCTGGGCAGCGCCTGCGCGGGCAAGACAGGCGCGAGCCTGAGGCGCAAACTCCTCCACGCAGGGCGCGCGCAGGGGAGCGCGCGGGAGGCGGAGCTGGGCCAGGACAGTGGGGGCAATAAGGAGCAGCCCAGGGCCAAGGCCTCATAGGAGATCTTCGCCCAAGTGTGTGTGAGTGTGAATACATGTGTGTGAACGTGCATACGCACCTGCAGGTTGGGGTTGGGCTTGGGGAAGGGCTGGTGGTGATGGTGCAGACACCGGGTTGGCGAGGCGCTGTCAGGTTAGGGAATATAACCACCCCCCACCCCACGCCCCGTTGCATTTAGAGCGTTGAATGGACCTCAGGGGGCAAGACAGCTCTCGGGGCAGGGAGTCCTGTGGGCAACGCTGTGCCTGGTCCCTTGGGAGACAGCGGTGAGGTTGGCCAGCTCAGGGTGATGGAGCTGGGGACGAGAGGAATTGAGGATGGCACTCAAGGCTCCAGTTTTGATGCCTGCATGGGTGGGGTGTCCTGTGACCCTAAAACCCCATCACAGGAAAACCACCTAAAAACATACCTTAGGTGAAAACAGAGGAGGCCATTACAAACATGCTCCTTATTTTACAACTTGGTTGCTGTTTTATAACTTCTGGTGCCTTTGTTTGATGTTATTAAAGATTCCATTTTCCTACTCTCTTAACAAATGGGTGTTAGGTAAATAGCTATTTTCCTGCTTTGGTGAATAATGGCCAGACGAAAGTCTTCTGTTGTCTCCATGGCCTCTCGCTGCCAGCCGAGTGTGTGCAGCGCAAGTTTTGCATAAAGATGGCATCTAATCTACAATTGCGCCTGGATTTACTAGAGACTCATGGAGGCTGAACTCATTTTATTCTGAACGCCACAGGAGCGATAACCAAAACAGGATACCATGAAGGCAACATCTATCATATGCTTCTTAAAAAACCCCATTGTCAGCATCAGTGACAATGGCATTACCGCTCAGTCACTGAGATTAAAAATTAGTCATACGTGGAAAATAGAAACAGGTTTTCAGGGAGAAGAAAGCTTTGGTTCCACTGAATTATGCCCCTTTTTTGCTTGGTAAATAAATGATGCATATTTTCTGATGATATATATTTTCAAGGGAAGCTACGTCTAGGTGGTCCGGGATTTGGCATAAGAGCCTTATTGTCAGTTGACTGAGTGGGCAGGCATCAAACATATTTCATAAATTGTATCCTAAACAGCCTGACAACAGGGTGTTCAGTTGTGATGTCAAAGTTACCTCCACCCGAAACTGAGTCTTTCTGGATTAGGTTGCAAAGGAATGAGTCTTTGGAATAAAGGGTATTTTCCTTCTCCTAGGTGCCACAGTCTATCAGAGGCACAGTCCGTCTGCAAAGCACACTCAGCTGCCCCCTCACCCATTTAAACCCTGGCTAAACCCAGCTGTCCGCCTTCTGTGCAGCCACACGCCAGCGGGGTCCCCCCTGCCAGAAATCCCCAATCCCTGTCCTTAGATGTCCCCCTCCTCCCCTGCTGTGACCTCCAGCACCCCTCCCCGGTCCACTCTCAGCGAGGGCCTTGCTTCCTATGTCACCAACACACAGCAGCAGCCCACAGGGAGCGTCTGTGTCCCCCACCCACGTGCGCCCTGCCTGTGACCAGGGCTCTGCCTCCTCCGGTACCTGCGGCTGGACTGCTGTTCACTCCGTTAAAGCCCAGCTAGCCCCTCAGCTCACCCCTGACCCCACAGCCACATGTCCCACCAGTTCTCTGCACCCCCAGAGCAGAAGTCCCCACACACGTGCTCACTTCCTGTCCTCTGGCTCACTTTCAATTCTCTCAGAGCAGCCTTTTGCCCCCACAGCCCACTGACAGGCCCCGGCAAGGTCTCCAGAGTCCTCCACCACCTTCCCCGGCCGTGTCCCATCGGCCGTCAGCAGCGTGGGACAAGGCCATGCCCACGGGCGCTCCTTGGAGCCTGCTCCTCCCGCCCTGTCCCTCTGGGTGGCTTGTGGTCCAGCCCTGCTGCCCCAGCCGCTCCTCCTCTTCCCAGTGCTGCCGTGAATGGCTGCGCCACCTGTCCGTGACTGTCCCAGCACAGGCGGCCCTGCCTGCAGCCCGCCCCCTACCTGGCCTCCACTCCTCCAGAGCACGAGGTGGTCCTCGGCCACAGGATCCACCGAGAGGGCTGTGGGGAGGCTTCAGTAGGGGAAGACCTGCAGGCGCCTCCAGCCGTCTGCCCGGAATCAGACCAGTAACCGCCATGCTCTGGGCGTCCCCACCTTGTGCTGTTGTAAGGAAGAAACCAGTTCCCCAGAGGGGCCAGAAAAATGTCTGTGGAGCCAGGCCACGATGCCAGACTACAAGGACCTTCCTTAGACTTCATCCCCCTAAAGAGCCATTCCCCCAGAAGCACCTTCCTTGCTCAAAGAGACCTCTCCTTCCCGCCCCACATGTACCACATGTCCAGGAGGGAGACAGCGCAGACGTGGTCAAGGAAAGGTGCAGAGCGTGCTGGGCACTCGGGGCCCTGGGCCAGGTGCCCCAAAGAAGAAGACACTTTTCAGGCACTCACTCTGCTCCCAAGAGGCTTTTATAGGTGCCCTCTGCTCACTTTTCCCCCCAAGAAATGACTCTCAATTTGCCTTCAAATAAGAATAAATATGTGTGTCTGTTTCCCGAGCCTTTGACAGCCCTGAGCTGGCCCCGGGACTTGGGCAGGATTGATGGCCCTGCCTCACTGGGAAGCCGGGTGCGTCTTTTACTAAAGGTGGTTTCCCAATGATGAATGGCTTTCTCAGGAACACAAAATTGTTGATTGTATTTACAAACAATTCCTTTTTCACGTCCCGTTGATTCTTCTACAGCGTCCGTCCCTTGGTGACGCCCACACAGTGATGCATTGGTGGCTATTACCACCATTGATTAAGGCTTCCTGTGGTCCTGCAGTGCCTGGTATGCCATTTGTCACAGACAAGTGGCTCGCACACAGCAGTATATCACGCTCCCTTCGGGCTTTACGGTTATTTATTCTTCAGTTTAGTTTACGGTTATTTATTCTTCAGTTTATGTTGCGTACCCTCTAAGTAGAGGCACACACCAAAACTCCAAACTCTTAGCATGTCACAACAGTGAGCAAGTATGTGAGTAATGGAATTCTTTGCCAATCCTGGGCCTCCAGAGCCTGACTCCTCTGCCCCTCATTCTGAAAAAAATGCAAATGTAAATAAACAGTGTTAGCACCAGTCCTAATTGAGACTTGGGACCAGAGAGAAACTCAATGAAAGTGCCACCACTTTTCACCAAGTCATCTGACGTTTAGCATCGAACTGAAAGCTCCCAGACCCAAATCCTGCAGTGCCTCATGGGGAAGAGGCCCAATCAAAGTAGCCCAATCCAGACCGGATGGGAATTTTCTAGAATCAGCTGCTCTCTCTGGGTTTCTCTGTCCCACCTCCTCCTCCTAGTACATTTTTGGCTCCCTTGGGCATTCCCCATGGAGCAGGCTGTGTGTGGAGAAGATGCTGGATGCTATGAGGGTCCTGGCTCCTCCAGCTGCATGGCCCCTGGGTCTTGGGCTGGCTGGTGACTCTCCAGATGGCCAAAGGCTCAGAACAGAGCCCAGCTTTCTTCCAATTCAAAGATCATTCACACTGAGAGCCCATCTGGTTTGCATGTGCAAAGTACTGATCAGTGTAAAATTGTGAGCCAGAGCCCATCAGGACTTGTACTGCCATGGAGAGAAATTTATTTTCTCACAGTTCTGGAGGCAAAGTCCAAGATCGAGGAGCCAGCCAATTCAGCTCATGTAAAGACTCTCTTCCCGGTTTGCAGACAGCCACCTTCTCACTGTGTCCTCATGTGGCTGAGAAAACAAACTCTGATCTCTCTCTCTTTTTTTTCTTTCATCCCACCATGCAGCTTGTGGAATCTTAGTTCCCCAACCAGGGACCAAACCTGGGCCCTTGGCAATGAAAGTGGAGAGTCCTAACTACTGGCCCACCAGGGAACCCCCTAGTATCTCTTTTTTTTTTTTTCATATAAAGACACTAATCCCATTGTGGGGGCCCCACCCTCAGGTCAGTTCATTTCAGTCACTCAGCTGTGTCCTACTCTTTGAAACCCCGTAGACTGCAGCACACGAGGCTTCCCTGTCCATCACCAACTCCCGGAGTTTGCTCAAACTCATGGTCATTAAGTCAGTGATGCCATCCAACCATTTCATCCTCTGTCGCCCCCCCTCTCCTCCTGCCTTCAATCTTTCCCAGCATCAGGGTCTTTTCCAATATCAATTCTTCCCATCCGGTGGCCAAAGGATTAGAGTTTCAACTTCAGCATCAGTCCTTCCAATGAATATTCAGGACTGATTTCCTTTAGGATGGACTGGTTGGATCTCCTTGCAGTCCAAAGGATTCTCAAGAGCCTTCTCCAACACCAGAGTTCAAAAGCATCAATTATTCAGTCCTCAGCTTTCTTTATGGTCCCACTCTCACATCCATACATGACTACTGGAAAAACCATAGCTTTGACTAGACGGACCTTTGTTGGCAATGTAATGTCTCTGTTTTTTTAACATGCTGTCTATGTTGGTCATAGTTTTTCTTCCAAGGAGCAAGTGTCTTTTAAAAACTTCATGGCTGCAGTCACCATCTGCAGTGATTTTGGAGCCCAAAAAAATAAAGTCTCTCACTGTTTCCACTGTTTACCCATCTATTTGCCGTGAAGTGATAGGCCCAGATGCCATGATCTTAGTTTTCTGAATGTTGAGCCTCAAGCCAACTTTTTCACTTTCATCAAGAGGCTCTTTAGTTTTTCTTCGCCTTCTGCCATAAGGGTGGCATCATCTGCATATCTGAGGTTACTGATATTTCTCCTGGCAAACTTGATTCTAGCTTGTGCTTCATCCAGCCCAGTATTTTGCATGATGTACTCCACATATAAGTTAAATAAGCAGGGTGACGATATACAGCTTTGATGTACATCTAACGCTAATCACCTCCTATAGGCCTCACCTCCAAATCCTATCACTCTAGGGTTATGGCTTCAACACAAGACTTTGGAAGAGGAATAAAATTCAGCCCATAACATAGTTAGCTTAGCTACCTTACCAAATGATCTAATTAGTCCTAATAAGGGGTTTTTTTGGTTAAATTTCTTGCACGGAGGTCTCTGCCTTCTGGGGCTGACTGGCCACCCCTCCCAGGCGGATTCTGTAACAACAG
The DNA here is from genome assembly GCF_033118175.1 of Dama dama. Lineage (NCBI taxonomy): Eukaryota > Metazoa > Chordata > Mammalia > Artiodactyla > Cervidae > Dama > Dama dama. Next base: position 2,358,483 of record NC_083701.1, on the reverse strand, counting down.
GGGCAGGGCAGGCAGATGCCAGCAGGTTCTGACACTCAGCTGTGTGGGCAGAGCCATGCAGGGCCTCCTGGCCTCTCCTCGTTAGCCGTGGGCCTCTGACCTTTGTAAGCCGTTCCGTGTCCCTCCATGTCCTACAGGCCGGGGTCCTCTGAGAAGTGGAGGAGATGTCTGCTCTCAGATGGATTTGCTGCAGGACTGTTGAGTCTGGTGCCCCTTTCAGCAGTTTGTTCTATACTCATTGGTCTATCCTTGTTTTTCCACTTTTCTGGGGTCAGCTTTGATGGTTGATATTTGGGAACAGAATCATCTGTCTTCTCCAGACCAGTTTACTGTCATAATGCTCTCTCACGGTTTGTAGTTATCTCCCCGTGCCTTGGTAATTGTCTCTTTTCCTTTCTTGATGTGATGTACTTGTGCTTTTGTGGGGATCCAAACCCATCCTGGTTGTACTGACAGACAGAACCACAATTATTTTGGGACGGCACGCAAGGACAGTGCATTTGCAGCCTCCGATGCAGACACACGAGGCCATGTGACAAAGTTCTGGGGGAACTGGGGGGATGTCTTGTTTTTCTCCTGATGCTTCTTCCTTCCTGGAAACCAGAAATTAGCCCAGAGGAAGTAACCTCACCTCCACTGTGAGGCTCACTGTGGTGGACACCCCTGCGGATGCACCTGCTGCCACCACCCACCTGTGAGTGGTGACCTGGGGAAAAATAATAAACATCTCACTCCCCAGGGCTAAGCAATGCACCCAATCTTATGCAATCAGAGGCGGAGTCCAGCGGATAAAATCTTTTTGCCCACCCTGATTGGGCCTCTTGGGGATTAATCAATTTTTTCCCTCAAATCCTCAGTTTCTTTGCTATGTAACTGATGTCAGCTTTAAATGTTTTGTTATTTCCTCCTCCTTTTTTTTTTAATTTGGTTAATTTACTTCACATATATATGATATCTACATAGTAATAAACTCACATAAAGTTACAGAATTTCCTTTTGTTCTATAAATTTTATATAATGTTATTTACTTTCTAGTTATTTTTTAGGTAACATGCAGTTTGTGTTCTTTCTTCTAATTCACACCTTATTTAGAAGTATCTCTTCATTTCCAAAGGTTTCCTTTCATTTTGGATCCTTTTTGTTGTCAATTACTAGACATCCATTCTTCAAAACACAAGTTTTGGGGTTACTTTGTTATAGAAGGTTTGGGGCTTTACCAGCCTCAGGTCTCCAAGACCTGCTGAGCCAAGAAGGAACCTCCTCCAGCACCCCACTGCCTCTGCAGGGGTGAGCTGCAGATTTGGTGTTGAATCCCACAGTTCCGAAGAACATGCATCTGCAACTGGAGGTTTTTCTTTATTTATCTATTTGTTTTTGGCTGTGCTGGGTCTCCGCTGCTTTGTGCAGGCTTTCTCTAGTTGTGGCTAGTATGGGTTATTCTTCCTTGCCGTACACGGACTTCTCCTTGAAGTGACTTTTCTTGTAATGGAACACAGGCTCTGGAGCATGCGGGCTTCAGTAGTTGTGGTGTTTAGTTGCTCCATGGTATGTGGAATCTTCCTGGACCAGGGATCAAACCTGTGTCCTCCATGTAGGCAGATGGATATATTGATTCCTATCCACTGTGCCACCAGGGAAGTCCCAGACCACATGCTTCTGCATCTGGAATTCTGCTTTCTAACTGAGGCCTTATCTACTGACTTCCCCTCAGCAGAATGAAGCTTCAGCTTCTCTCACCCACTTTTCTTCACCCTTCCCCTCTCCCCTCCTCCTAACAGAAACTCCTTATGGTGGTCTTATGGCCAAGCTGCCAGGGCAGCCTGAAATACACAGCTGAGTCAGGTCATATTATGTGTTACATTTTATTTTCCTCAGAGTTAACAATTACCTTATTTTGTTGTTACTATTGTTTCAGATGGCCAGGGTGGGCCAAGGAACTTAGTTTACAGGATTTAGCTCTGGGGAACTACAAGATCTGGCGTGGCCATTTGGGGAGGGGCCCAGGGCTCTGCACCGAGGCACGGCAGGGACCGTGGGGAGATGGTTATGATGGACAAGGCTGGAACTTTACCGGAACCTGATGAAGATGTGCTGTGGCTACTGCTTATGCTCTGGTGTTCCTGCCCCTGCTCTTCGGTGAGGTGAGCCCCACATGAAATCTGAGTGCGTTACAGAGTTGCCAACTAGAGATATTATGAAGGGCCTGGGGGGTAACCCTGCAGTGAGAGCAGGTTAGGGAGAGTTCGGTTCTGGAGGCAGGCCGGTCCCGGGAGTCAGTTCTAGATGTAGGTGGTGAAAGTAAGATGACTCTGGAAGTAAGTTGTCTAGGGGAGGTTCTGGAGTGTGGGCTCCAGAAGCGGGTTCCCGAGGAAGGTTCTGGAAGCGGATTCTGGCCACCAGGCCAGAGCCTGTGTCCCCAAGCGGAGACAGCAAAGCGGACCTTAAGAGCTGCACGGGCGCTCATGCCAGGAAAACCGTTAACAAGCCATCGCGGGTAACGGACTAGCCCCGCGGAGGCCCCGCCGCCCGGCAGGTGGAACCCGGACTGCCCCTGGGCCCTGCGCTGCGCCTTGTTTTTCCCTTTTCCGCCGGCCGGCGGTTGCCAGGGGCGACCACATTCCCCCGGGGCTCCGCGGGCGCGAGTGGGCAGGGCCTGGCTTCGGGAACCACCTCCCTCACGCTCTAGTTGGCCGGCGCTGCTGTCCGTCGGAGTCGCCGCGGCCGCCGATTGGGCAGCGGGAAGTTTCGCACGCTCGGAGGCCTGCGCCCCGCCCCTCCTGCCGGCGGGGCAGCCACCCCCAGGAGAGGGCAGTGCGGGGTCCCGCGCACCCGGGGTCCCTGCGCCTGCGACGGCCTCCAGGCGGGCGCGGCCCGAAGAGCGAGCGGCGATGGTCCCCGAGGACAGATCGGACGGCCCGGGAGCCGGCGAGGAAAGGGCCCGGCTGCGAGCGGCTGGCACCGTCCGCAAGGTGGGAGCGCCTGGCGGGCGGGGGGCGCCGGGAGGTGGGTTCCCAGACCCGGCCGCACCTGTTGCCCGCTGCCGCCGGCGAGCGCTGGGCTGCGGGATCGGCACTGGTTTCTCCCGTCCGAGCGCGCCGCTGGACTCCGGGGCGAAAGGTCGCGTATCGCACGCCCCTCAGAGGCAAGGTGAGCTTGACGCTGGGGACTGGGAACCCGCGCGGAGCCAGAGCCCGGCCGCTGGGCTCCTGTCTAGTGAGTTTGGGGGACCCCTCCTGCGTCGACCGGAACAGGTCGGAGCGCAAGTCCAGCTCGTGGTTTTCTCCAACACTCCAGGACCCCCTTCTCTGGCAGGTGCTGGGCTCTGGTCAGTGACAGCCCGTGGCCCTCGTGTTTGTTCCTGGCATCTGTCTTCCTCCTTTCCTAGCTGTTCCCTCTCTCCTAAGGCTGTTCGGCTGTGCCCTGGCCACCCAGCTCTGTGTCTGATGGAACTTTTAGCAACAGGTGCCTGATGCCCGCCGGGTACAGGAAACGGCTGGAGGATTTCCCAGCAGGGTGGTTTGGCCCTCCTCACTTCCCCGCACCTCTGCCGCCTCCTGAAATCCCTGATCCCGCGGGGGCTGTGGACTGTGGACCATTTCCAGGAGGACTGAGGAAGCGGTAGAAGGGAGGAGGGTGGAGACATTTGAGTCTGTGTCTGAGGAGGAGGTGCGCTCTGGCTGCCTCACCTTGCAGCCTGGGAGCCTGGTCGCTCCCTGGGAGTCACTGAGAGGCTTCCCAGTGTTTATGCCAGGCCTTGGGCATCCAAATACACAAGAGTTTTCAGTCCTGTACCACCAAGCATAGCTGCACCTACAGCAGGGAGGGTGAGGCCTGGCCCCGCCAACCATCTTGCAGTCTGTTACCAGACCTGTGCTGGCCTAGTTGCCTGCACATTTAGCCAGTTCTGGCCACTGCCCTGCCATTTCCTCCTGGGCTTCTGGGGAATCCATTAGACCAGTGCTGCCAGGGCTGCAGCAGGGAGGGCGTGGGAGAGGCTCGCTGCTCTTCTCCATCAGGTGGGGGTTCTTCCACACATGCGTGAGCTGGCAGACCCCTTCACCACCCGGCGTGGAAATGGGGGTGAGCGTGGCTCTCGCCCACCCAGCACTGCAAATTGGGCCGCAGTCACACTTCCTACCAAGTCATGCAGTCAACCTGCATCCTGGAGGGTGCGTTGGGGTCACGAGGCCATGAGGGGTGCTGACTGCAGGCCTCAGAGGGGACTATGGTCTCCTGACTTCAAGCACACCTCTCCGGGAGCACTTGACATCGGACACCCAGTGAGCTGTGTTGACAGGACAGCCCCGCAGGGCTGGCAGCCTCTCCCCAGTATATGGAGCACCCCTCCCCCAGCAGACAGCCATGCTGCTCACTCAGAACCTTAGGCTGGAGCTGTGCAGCTGGACCATCAGAGGGAGAGGAGTAAAGCTTCGGCTGTGGCCTGCCCCCTGTTCTGGATTCTCAGGCCTCCTGGAAGGGAGACTGCCTGTGTCCTCTTCTCATTCCCTTCTGCACCAAGTGGGTATGGGAGGTACCATGGGGAAGAGGTGAAGGCCAGTGGGAAGACAGACACTCAACTAGCAGAGCGGAGAGAGGAGAGCTGTATTTTGACTTCTTCCTGCCTGGTGCCACCTTGACACCAGCCCCCTTTCTGTCTACAAATGAGGACCTGCCCAGAGTCCCCCAGCAGGCAGTCATCCAAGGTGGTTGCTGTCTCTCTCCTATTGTTCAGTGGTGACAAGTCCCCTCTCCCCAGTTACCTCAGGACCACTTGGAAGTCCCAGAAGAATGCTTCCTCCTGCAGGAAGTCTTCCCTGATTGATCTCTCCTGAGAATACTGGAATGTGGAGGAAACATTGAACTGTAATCCAAGGTGGCCATGTGCCATGAGTCTTGTCTGTGCAAGAGAGTAAGGCCTTCTTTAGGGTGCCTCCTGCTGTGGGGCTGGGATAAGCTAGAGCCCCCAGGAGGCGGGGACTGCTCTGTGTGTGACAGCGGAGACATACATCCTCAGATTTGTGCAAGACAGCGGCCACTGCAGAGAGGCTGCGTTAGCCCTGCGCGTCTATGCTTTCAGGGTGGGGTCCTAGGAGGCAGTATGTCCTCTTCCCTGTTCTGTACCAGAGCCAGGAGACCACCTGAGCCTGAGGACATGGTCCAAGGAAGAACATTCTGAGAAGTCCTTCCCAACTCTCGGGCTGGCGACTGACCAGGCCAGGAGGTCCCTAAATGGCCGCAACTGCACCCGTCCCACTGGGGCCCTGAGAGCTCCTCCCCTCAGAGGAAACCTCTCACCCTCTGAACCTGCTGCAGGGCTCCCTGCCTGGGGCCTGGGACGCAGGCAGGCTGGCGGGATTGCCCATGTGCAGGGCAGAACCCACACTGAGGCACCTCAGATGGGGATGCCAGAAGGCCTGGCCCGCTGCTTATGAGCGGATTGACCCTTGGGGCCTGTGGTTTGGGCATTTGCCACAAGTAAGCAGTCAACTAGGATGGAGCCTGGCCACAGAGTGTGTGGCCCGGGGGAGACCCAGCACCCTGCAGGCAGGGTGCTCTCCATCAGTGCCCTGGCAGGAGCTGGCTGGGTGTCCCCTCCATCTAGACGTGCGCAGTCTGGCATTTATGTGGGCGGGACGGGTCGTGGGGGTTACAGAAGGAATTCAGAAGTGCAGGAGGATGCGGGGAGCAATTGGCCGTCTCCCGGAGGGGCTCCAGCTGGGCTTCTGAGCCCCAGAGCGGCACCCAACGGGCCCAGCGTCTTCCCAGGGCAGTCCAGCCCTGTCCCCACCCGCCACGTCCTTGCTGGCCTGGCCCTGGTGACCTGTGGCCTCTCCACAGGGCTGTGACCTCCCGGCAGATTCATCGCATGGCCACCTGCAGAGCCGCAGGGCCCGGATCCACCAGCAGATCGACAGGGAGCTGAGAATGCGGACGGGCGCTGAGAACCTGTACAGGTGGGCGCTGGCTGCCCGGGACACCCGCCCCCGGCTGGACCCCCAGGAAAGCAGGGCTGTGTTCCCGGAGGCCCCTGTGAGGCAGGTTCACTCTGGGGCAGGCAATGACCCAGCGGGTGCCTGGTCTTTTGGTCCATGTGTAAGTCCATGACCAGGCCTCCTGTTCAGGCTCCTGAGAGGCAGGGCTGGACTTCGCACCAGGGTCTGGGGCAGCCATGCTGCCCAGCAGGGACGCTCACAGATGACTCAGGCCCCCACCTTGGTGGCTCTCACTGGCAGGGTCAGCTCAGGGCCAGCCAGGTTCCGTGCTAAGCTGGAGAGGATGTCCCCACTGGAATGAGCATAGCAGCTGCACTTCTTAGGCTGAGCTGTGGAAGTGACAGGTGTCCCAAGATTGAGGACCTGAGAATGAGTCCTTGACACAGGAATGAGTCCGCCTAGGAGCCTGTATGCTCAGACCTTCACACCCACCTGTTCTCCAGGTGCTGATCTGAGGCCCGGGAAGGGGGCCTCGCCTGCCCGAGCCCCCACCAGTGGGCACAAAGCCAGCTGCAGACCAGGGCTCTGCCAGGCCCTCCTTTTCCTTAGCAGCCCGGCCTCCCTGTCCACCCCGTGCCTTCCTGGGCACCCGCCGGTCACTCTGGCAGGCACAGAGGGAGTCCGACCACATCTCTCCAGGGAAGTTGCCTTCCAGTTTCCAGAGGACGGGCTTGGTGGGAGGACTTACGCCCTGGAAGTTCTGGGTCCAAGCACATGCACTCAGGCCAGAGTCATGACATACATGTACAGACAGGAAACTGCATGACCCACAGGGAACCTCAGAGAGGAGGGGGTCATCTGGTGGGCCCTGGACCCCACCACTGCCTCCCAGGGTGGCTGGGCCCCTTGGCACATCACTGTGGAATGGGCTCCAGAGCTTGGGCTGCGATGAAGCCCTGGGGCGTGGGTCCCTTGGCAGCGCTAGGGCTTCACCTCGGCCTCCCTCCTCTAGAGCTACCAGCAACGCCCGCGTCAGGGAGACTGTGGCCCTGGAACTGAGCGACGTCAACTCCAGCCTGCAGCTGCTGAAGGAAGAGCTGGCGGGGCTTGACAGCAGTGGGGACACGGCCCAGCCCGAGAGGTGCGTTTGTGAGTGTGTGCAAGGACGTGGACTGGCCCCAGAGGCGCGTGTGCGTGTGAGCGTGAGGGAGAACACCACCACCACGCCTGTGTGTGCAGGGCCGGCACCCAGGCAATACCTGAGAGACGTGGTGTGGTGTACCAGAATTGGGGGAGGTGCGTCCCGTGTAGCAGGAGTAGTAGTGGGTGACTCCAGGGCCACTGAGGACAGCGGAGTCCAGCCCTAGAGTTTGGACTCAATACTTCTGCTTCTAGCGAAGCCGTCACTGCCCCCATGATCCCCCTGGGGCTGAAGGAGACCAAGCCCCTGGATTGGGCCCCACCCCTGAAGGTGAGTGCCAGCCTGGGCTCAGCTCTCGGGGGCTTCCTGGTCAGCGGTCTCACTGAGGTGAGGACTCAGAGGGAAGAAGGGTCTGACCTGGAGCCACCTTGCCTCCACAGCCAGAGGGGATTTTGATTGGGTGGGCTTTGCAGAAGAACGCACCCTGGGATGGATGTCGGCAAAACTGGAGGTTCCAGGATGGCTGCAGGGTCCCCGACTCCTGCACTGAGGGTTCCGCTGGCTGGAGGCTGCCCCTCTAGTCAGAGCCTGTGCTGAGAAAACCCTCAGGCTCTGGGAGGCCTTGTGGGCACTCCCAAGCCCCTGCAGCCAGGCCAGGGGAAAGGTGCCTCAGCCTCAGCCTCAGGTGTCTGCTGGCAGGTGGCACTTGGCTCATGGGAGTTAATAAGGGTAAGGGGTTCCAGTAGAGATATCCCTGAGTCCCTGGGCCCCACATCTGTGGTGGGGGTCCCCTCGCTATGGGGCTTCAGCCATGTTGAGCTGGGAGGCTCCAGGGAAGTCCTGCACCCAGCCCCACCCCCACCCCCCACCCCCACCGCCTCAGGAGCTGATCTGCAGGCACTTTGGGGAGGACGGCGCTTCCTACGAGGCTGAGATCAGGGAGCTGGAGGACCTGCGGCAGGTGGGTTTTGGCCCCCCTAGCCCCCAGGTGAGAAGACTGCTGGCCTTTGGGAATGGCTGCTCTGTGCCCGTGCCCGCCCCAGGGACCTTGCCCAGCCTCCCGCCCCAGCGGCCTGCAGTCCCCTGGAGTGGCACGTGTGGTCCCCAGCAACCCCAGGGAGGGCAGGTGTGACCATGTTCACCCCTAGACCCTGAGACGTCCCCTGGAGCTGTAACATCCCTTGGGCTGCCATGTGTGCCCTGGGGTGGGTGGGGGCGGTAGGACCCAGCTGACTTCCATCTGGCAGGCCACGCGGACCCCCAGCCGGAGCAAGGCCGGCCTGGAGCTGCTCACGGCCTACTACAACCAGCTCTGCTTCCTGGAGGCACGCTTTGTCACACCTGTCCGCAGCCTCGGGCTGCTCTTCCACTGGTAGGGGCTGGGGTGGGTAGGAGCCCCGAGGCCGCTCCTGAGACCCCCAGCTTCTTGAGGGAACTCTTCCCAGCCTGATGCAACCCTGCAGGTATGACTCGCTGACGGGGCTCCCAGCCCAGCAGCGGGCCCTGGCCTTCGAGAAGGGCAGCGTGCTGTTCAACATCGGCGCCCTGCACACCCAGATCGCGGCTCGCCAGAACCGCTCCTGCCTCGAGGGCATCGGCCGTGCCGTGGAGTCCTTTCAGAGGGCTGCTGGTGAGGCCGCCAGACCCTGGCACCACAGGTGTGCCTGTGCAGTCCTTACTTCCAGGCTCGAGGGCCAGAGTTGGGGTCGGGGGACAGGCGTGGTGGCCCCCTAGCCTGAAGGGCTAAGCACACACAGGCTCTCTGAGGGGGGCCCAGGGGCTCGGGGCTCGGCCGGCAGCCCAGCTGAGCCCCTCTGAGCCCCCCTCCCCCGCAGGGGCCTTCAGCCTCCTGAGGGAGAACTTCTCCCACGCGCCCAGCCCGGACATGAGCCCCGCCTCGCTGTCCATGCTGGAGCAGCTCATGAGCGCCCAGGCCCAGGAGTGTGTCTTCGAGGGCCTCCTGCTGCAGGCCCCCGGGGCCGCCCACGACTGCCTGGCCCAGCTGCGCCTGGCCCAGGAGGCGGCCCAGGTGAGTGCGGGGCGGGGGGGGGCGGCTGTCCCGGGGGACGGGCCAGGCTGCAGCTCTCAGGTGCCCGCTGAGCTGAGGGGCGGGGCCGGGGCGAGACCGGGGCCTGGGCCGGGAGGGGCGGCTGCAGAGTCTCTCGAAGCCAGCTGTCCTCGTGAGCTCCGGGGGGCTGTTCAGGGTCCCGGGGCCCTGAGTCCCCACGTCTGGGGCAATGCCAACCAGGGCAGGGACTGGGGGCCCCAAGCCCTGAGCTCGGCTCGGCGTGGGGCAGGGCCGCTGGAAGTTTGGTGGAGGCGGGGCCCCAGGGTGGGCAGAGGCCGGGGCCCAGGCCGCTGGGCTCGCGGCAGCGCCCTCCGTCCCCCTGTGCACCAGCAGGTGGCGGCCGAGTACCGGCTGGTGCATCGGACCATGGCCCAGCCGCCCATCCAGGACTACGTGCCCTTCGCCTGGACCACTCTGGTGCACGTGAAGGCCGAGCACTTCCGCGCCCTGTCCCACTACCACGCGGCCCTGGGCCTGTGTGACGGCGCCCGTGAGTGCCCCGCCCCGCGTGCCCGCGTGCCGTGCCGCCAGGGGCCCGTGCGGCGGCTCACCGCCCTCTCTGACCTTCAGCGGTGGCCGAGTCGGAGCTCCCCGTCCTCGAGCAGGTGTTCCTGGCCTCGGCTGAGGCCCAGAGCCCGGCGCTGCCCCAGGAGCGCGAGGAGCGCAGCAAACTGGGTAAGGCCCTGGGCCCCTGCCGGCGTGAGCGCCCCCCTCCAGCCGTCACTCCTCACGGGGCCCCAGCAACACGGGTGGCCTCATGGGCAGGGCAGGCACCCGTGGGAGGCAGCTCTTCCCCGGCGAAACCAGGATGAACTCGGAAGCCCTGACCTGCCCTCCTCGGGCTGCATGTGGGGTGGGGGCCTGGAGGGGCCCAGCAGCGCGAGACAGCTCGGTCCCCGCAGGCAAGGCCCACCTGAGGCGGGCCCTCCTGGGGCAGGAGGCGGCGCTGCAGCTGCACGCCGTGTGCCGGGCCCTGCGCCGGGAGGACCTGCTGCAGGCCGTGCTGGCCCGGGCGCTGCGGCGCTCTCTGGCCAAGTACTCGGAGCTCGACCTGGAGGACGACTTCCACGAGGCCACTGAGGCCCCTGACGTCCAGCGTAAGCAGCGGCCCTGGGGTGGGTGTGTCTTTGCCCGGGCGTGGGCGGCGGGCGGCAGGCAGAGGCCCCTGCGATCAAGCTCCGTGTGCCACACGGAGGGCCCTCGGAGGAGGAGCCCGGCCGCGGTGGCAGCTCCCCGCTGCTCGTTCCTGCCCCGCCCCCCATGGACGTCAGACGCCAGAACCACCAGGATCCTCCTGCTGGTGGTGCCCAGGGGGGCCGGAGTGCACGGCTGCACCTCAGGCCACCACCCTGGGACCCTGAGCCTTGGACTCAGCCCCACCTCCCTTCACCACCCTTTCAGCTAAGACGCAGCAGAGGCCAGAAGGCAGGACACCCAGCTTCTCCCGGGTGAAGGTGGCTGATATCTTCCACAGGCTGGTGAGCACCCTCCCAGGCCTCCCCCTCCTCAGCTTTCTCCTGATGCTCATGCAGGTCCTCCAGGGCCGCCCCCCTCCGCCCCCGCCCAGGCCCCCTGCAGACACCACTGGTCTCTGTCACTGAATGGAGAGATGGCAGCAAGGGCGCTCCAGGCTGGGGGGGAGCGCCCCCTCCAAGTGCAGCAACCCAGCCCGGCCTCTGACCTCTGACCCCCCAGGGGCCCCTGTCCGTGTTCTCAGCCAAGAACCACTGGCGACTGGTGGGGCCTGTCCACCTGTCTCGAGGAGAGGGAGGCTTCGGCTTCACGCTGCGGGGAGACTCGCCCGTTCTCATTGCTGCCGTCGTTCCGGGGGGCCGGGCTGCGGTAAGGCCCCCTCACCGGGGGGCGGGGAAGGTGGGACCACCCAGAAGTGGAGGGGTGCGGCGGGACTCTCCCGGTCTGCTGCAGGAGGCCGGCCTGAAGGAGGGTGACTACATCGTGTCGGTGAGCGGGCAGCCGTGCAGGTGGTGGAAGCACGCGGAGGTGGTGGCCCAGCTGCAGGGCGCGGGCGACGGGGGCGTGAGCCTGCAGGTGGCCACGCCATTGCCCGCCACCGAGCTGCCCATCTCGGTGAGCCCAGGGCCCTGGGAGGGTGTCCCTAACTCCTTGTCCCACCCCAGCCCTGGCCTTTGGCCAGGCCCCAAATACCCACGGATGCTACGAGGGTGCCGGGACAGTCCTCCATGAGGCCCAGCCCGCCCCTCAGCTGCTCCAGGCAGAGGCCGCCTCTGGAGCGCTGCCCCCCGAGCAGGGCAAACCTATGGGGGCCCCGCTCCATGACCATCCTTACATGGACCCCCATCCCCTGAGTCCCCACCACTTCATCCCCTGGCATTCACCAGCTGGCCACAAGCAGGCCAGGCCAGGGGAGCTGACCCACGTCCGTTTCCATGCTGAACACAGGGGGACCGCCAGCCAGCCCTTGGGGGGCTTCTGAGGAGCCAGAAGGAGTGTGGCCAGGAGACACCAGTGCCCTCACGAGCCAGGCCGAGGCCCAGGCCCCTCCTTGGCTGGAACCGCAAGGCCAACAGGGGCAAGACTGGAAGGACGCTGTCCCCAGCCCCACAGCCCTGAGCTGCTCGCCGCCCTTACCCTCTGGGTTGCCCAGGGTGGTGGTGAGGGGCCGGCTCCCCCCACACATGGGCCCCAGTGCAGGCTCCAGCTGGCTGGGAGCGAGGACCCCATGCAGGCCTTCCCGATCCAGGACCCAGAAACTTCAGCCAGTCTGCTGCCCCACCCAGTGCCCGGAGCTGCCCATTAAAGACGGTGTCTGATGAGATGTGTCTGAGCCCAGTGCCGGGGGCCAGGTGCAGCACCCGCACGAGAAGTGCCACAGTCACTCTGGGCACTGAGTCCCACATGCCAGGAGCCTGTGTCTGACCTGCCCTGTCCTCCTGTGCCCTGACTGTCCACTTGAGGGCAGCTCCCCAGTGGAGGTGTCCATGGACTCTTCTCGGACTGGAAGGAGCTGTCACGGGAGAAGGGGGCAGGCTAGGGGGATCTGTGGCAGCGGCCCCTGCAGCTCAGAGGCCCGCTACCTCTGTGCTGGGCTCCTGAGGCCCCTGGCTGAGCTCTCCTGTCCCCTTCCTCCCAGCATGCCACCCCCTGTCCACACCCTCCCTCAGGACCGCAGCCCCAAGCCCAGCTTCTCTTTGGCCTGCAGTGACCCCTGCCGGGCACCCCCCACCACCACCACTGGTCCACCTGGTGCCCCACAGGCTGGAGAAGGACCAGCTCCCCTCCTGCCCTGCCCCTCCCTCCACAGACAGCCCAGGTGTCCACAGCACAGCCTCCCATCTGAGTGGTGTCTCAGCAGAGGCCAACTACTGCATGCCTTCTGCTGTCCCTCGGTGCAAAGAGCGGGACTCCCTCCCTGCTTCCGTACCTCCTGTCCCCTCTCCCAACCCCTTGTGCATCGTGGGCCTCTGACCCGAGCCCGGCCCCCACGTTCCCTCCGGCCAAGCTCCGCCCCCGCCCTGCCTGGTCTCCACCCCCACCCCGTCTGGCCCCGCCCCGTCCCTCCAGGCTCCACTTCCTCTGCCCCCGCCCTGCAGTCGAGCCAGGGCGTCTGAGGCCGCTGCTCCGGCTCAGGGGGTATCTATGGGGCCGTCTCAGCCTCCTTGTTCCCAAGCCCAGCACAGAGGGGTACCCCCAGCCCACCCTTCCACCCTAGCTCCCTTGGACTTCTCCCCAGCCCCTTCGGCACCAAACTGGGCTCCTCGGACCGTGAGCCTTCAGGGACCACGCCGCCCCAGCCACGCATACTGAGAACAGCCCCAGAAACCAGGGCGGCCACTCTGCCCCAGGCCCCACGGTGGTGTGGCTCAGGGTCTGGCCCCAAATGAAGGGGTGGGAGGTGGGAGAGGCTGCTGTCTGCAGTTCTCGCCGGGTTAGGTTGGGGGGGGTCCCGTGGCCACCAGGGGGCAGCCACGGCCCGCTCACGAGGCTGCAGGAGGCGGGGTCTCTGGACCGTGCAGGGTTAGGGAGGGGCGGGCAGCAGACCCTGGAGAGAAGGAAGGCCCCCTGCAGACCAAGGTCTAGCCCCCTCTTAGCACATCAGGCCTGTCTCCTCCGTGGGGTCCCCAAGCAGAAGCAGCCCTTAGGGACCTGGACCCTGCTCTCTCCCACCTTCACCATTACTGGGGCTGGGGAGTGAGTGGGGGACATTGGCAGGGGTGTGTGAGGGTGGATGAGTGGGTGTGATGAGGGTTCGCAGTGTTGGGAGTGGGAGGGCAGGGCTCCCCCCATCTGCCCGAGCCGGGGGACAGGACATCCAGGTGCGTCCCTCCTCGACCACCTACCCCTCCCGGGAGAATGCCCCTCTCAGCAGAACCCGCCAAGGTCACCTCAGCTCATATTAATTTGATTAATAAAACTATGCGTCAAGGAAGCCATTACACGCTAATCAGGGACGACAGGACTGGCAGGTCCTGTCCAGAACTCAGCAGCATCCCCGCTTCCAGCAGCCGACCTGGACCCGGGAGGGGCTGGGGCTGGGAGGGAGCCACCTGCTTCTCACCCAGGCTGGTGGGGAGGGCCTGTCCCAAGGCCCAAACCCTCCCAGCCTTCCCAGGCGGCCTGGCTCCGGGCCCTCGGGCAAGCCAGGGCCTTTGCTCCCCTGGGTCAGGGGTGGCTGGGAGTCGTGCTCTCCAGGAAGCAAGGAAGTCTCTTTCCAGATGGAAAGTAGGCGTTGAGCGAGGGGCACTGACCAGACGATGCCCCCAAGGAAGGTGGGGGCTCCGCCTGCACCCTCCCAGCACCCCGGGGTGGCCCGGCCCACCTGGTCTCCCTGGCACCTCCCTGGTGTCCCCAGATGGCTGAACCAGCAGCTGGTGGAGTCCTGGGCTGGCTCCAGGAGGCCTCGGGGATGAGGTCATGGACACGACTCTGGGCCTGGCAAAACCCCCAGTGGTCAGCTGTGGGCCGACCCCCACCCTGAGGGCAATACTGCACCCCCAGGGGGCCGGGACTCAGGACAAGAGGCCAGCCTGCCACCCAGGGGTGGGCATCGCCATGCGCCTACCTCTCGGACAGCAGCCCCAGCTCATGTCAATACCGGATCTGGCCCAGGAGAGAAGCCCGTGGCCAAGGGGCTTCTCCGAGTGCTGGGGGTTGTCCAAGCTGGGAGACAGGCTGTTTGCCCCGAGAGCCCCCAGGTCCTATACCCTGATGGGCTGGCTCGTGGGGTCCACACACAAGTGGGTGTGCGTGTGAGGAGGCGTGTGCCTGCCTGACCGTCCACTCTGCTCTGTTGTATCTGGGTGCACCGTCTCTTCCCATCCGCCTGCTGCCACCAGCCTCACTCTGTGCTCAGCCTATGCTCTCTGCCTCCTTGATTCTGGGCTGGGATGCACTCAGCCTTCCTTAGACGCGGCCACGTCTGAGGGCCCGGCGTTAGCCCCCCACTCTCTGGTCCAGCCACACCAGAGAGTTGTTGTGCCCCAGATGGGCTGTGGGCCATGGATGGGCACCAAGCCCGCTCCTCCATGCCAGCAGCAGCAGGACACTGCCCTGTCCCCGTGCCCAGCGCAGAGAGGGCCCACGGAGGACATGGAGAGCCGGGGGCTGGAGGGGGCGCTGGGCAGGAGCACACAGATGTCCCCAGCATGTGTTGTGCCCACGACCAGGCCCCCTCCTCGGCCCGGCCCGGCAGGGACGTCTCACTTCCCAAGGCGGTCCTCCCCTGCGCGGGGAGGTCGAGGTGAGCGTGCGCTGTGATCATTTTGCTTAGCCAACAGAAAACTGCCGAGAGGGGAAAAGGCAAACTCCGTTTCGCTTGGGTCAGCAGTGAGCCAGTGCAGATTAATGTGTGGAGAGGCAGGCGGACGGGAGCCCCAAGGCGGAGGCAGCAGCGAGGGAGCAGGGATCAGAAGGGGCGCCAGGCGGGGGACCATGTCAGAGCCGCTGGCTTGGGGCCCTTCCTGGCTTCCCTCTCCCCGACAGGTTCACTCTCCCCTGGGCTCCTCCCTCAGTTTCCACCTGCCCCTGATCCCCCTAGAGGCAGGGTTGACCCAGGAGCCTCCAAAACAGGGCCCGGAACAATGCCACACACCAGCCAGAACCCCGCTAACTGTGGCCACCTGGGGGTTCACACCCTTCACCCCGCTGGACACAAGCGCCTGGGCTGAACCCACAGGAGGCAGCACTCGGGGATCCAGGGCCAGTCTGAGAGGTGCTGAGTGTCACCCAAGCTCACAAACACAGTCACTGGTGGAGCTCAGCCCCCAAGGCCCTGTGGAGGAGGCTGGGGGTTACAGGTCTACTGGTCATGGAGGCCGGAAGGTAGGGCTGGAGCGCCGGGGCATTCCAAGCCCAGGATGCCTGGGGCACATTGTGTTGCCGGCACCCCAAGTCGGAGCCTTTGCTGGAGAGGCTGAACTTGCTGCCTGGCTGCAAGGGGCTCATTGGTGGCCCCAGACATGCAGCCACCCAGAACTGTGAATGGGCCCCAGTTTAGGAAAAGGACCTTTGCTGGTGTGATCACTTAATGGTCTTGGGATAAGACCATCCCGATTACCGAGATGGGCCCTAAATCCACCCATGCATTTTACAGTAAGAGACAGAAGGGGCGAGGTCATGTGAGGATGGGCCAGAGACTGGAGTGGTGAGGCCACTAGCCAAGGACGCCCGGAGACAGCAGAAGCTGGAAGGGACCACAAATGGTTCTCTCTGGTCTCTGAGTGAGCACGGCCCTGCTGCTTTGCCAACACTTCAGTCTCAGACTGTTGGCCTCCAGACCTGGGAGAGAACAAGTTTCTAGCACTTTAAGCCTCCAAGTTGATGGAAATACAATAAGCCAAACTTCCTTAAGTCCCCGAGTTTCTGGACCTCAGTTTATCCTTCCGTAGCAGATGTGACCCAACAGGGCTCAGGCGCTGGTTTAGAGTGGTGGGCTCAGCCCCGTCGTTCATGAGAAACACCCCCCCTGTTAGGGAAAGCCCACCTCACCCCCAGATTCCAAAGCGTGTGGCTGGGGCACTCAGCCACAATGGCCTGAACACGTTTCCAGACTTCCAGCTGGAGATTGACCAACTCAACAAGGCAGCCGCAGACACCCCCAACCCTGCCCCTCTCCCCTGGCTTCAGAGTCCTGGGGATGCAGAGCCTTCTGTGCTGGCCCCCAGGGGCTGTGTGCCTTCGGGGTGTCACTATCTCTCAGATGGACTGTGGCTCAGCCCCAAGTGGAGGGGAGGCCGTTCTAGCTGTGGCCAGCGAGGTGAGGCCCCGGGACTGTGGGGTTGCTCAGAGCCTGCGTGGAGCAGCGGCCAAGCTCCTGGCTGTGTGTGCTGGGGGGCTGAGGCCTGGGGGGCTCCCAGGCTCAGCCAGCAGCCCCATCCCACACACCCATCCTGGCCAGGCAGCCTGGCAAGCTCTGCTCCGCGCCGGGGTCTGTGCATTCAGGCATCCTGCGGGCGGGTCCACCTCACCGAGCTCCTGTGTGGACGGTGAGCCCAGGTGCAGTCACCCCAGGTGAACTTGGGGGCCCTCACTGGGGATGTGCAGGGAGGTGGAGTGCAGACCTGGGCCAGGGTCCGTGTGGCTCTCGCGGGGACGCCCCCTCACCCACCCCCATGAGCCTCCATCTCCCAGCCCCAGGGGTGAGGGCCTCCCCGGGCAGTGCACCCCCCCTGCAGAGTGTCGCTAGGTCTCCGCTTCCCTACCTGTGAGCTCAGAGCCCTGCTGCAGGGGGCCGGGGCGCCAGCCTCGGTCCTGGAGGGGACACGCCCACTGTGACCCCTCCGCTCAGGACGTTGATTGTGTCAGCCTGGCCAGCATGTGCTCACACACACAGCCACCCTCTGCCAGGCCCTGTGGACCCCAGGCTGGGTCCAGGCCCACAGGGAGCACAGGAGGACACACCAGCCCTGGAAGGCGGGGTCACCTCAGAAATGCAGGAAGGCCCTCCTCACTCCGGGGACCCCCTCCAGGCTCCTGGGCCCTCAGAGGCCACTGCCACCTGCCCTGCTGGCCCCACGGCTACGGCTGGTGCTCAGACCAGCAGCAGCTCCACCTCCGTCTCACCAGCACCGAGGGCGCAGTGGGCCAGGGCAGCGCCTCCGCCCCACCTGCACCCACGGCCACCAGCACCCGCGGCCCCCCCACGGCCTCCGTCAGCACCCCCGACAAGCAGCACCATCCCCTCCATGGGCTCACAAGTGTCGCCACCGATTCGGTCTCAATCCCCTCAACGGCCAGGACCCTCCAGCTCTAGAAGCCCCTGTCCAGGCCTCCCTTCACCACCGTCCTTTCCTTGGGACAGAGGACCCCAGGCTGGGGCCGGCTGATGTTGGGATGATGGCTCTGGGGACCACAGGCAGCCACCAGGGCCCCGCTCGGCTGGCCTCGCTGAGCTGGGCTCTGGGCACTAAGAGGCCAAGCTGGGCCTCCGCCTGGTGCGCCAACCAACTGGGGGGCTGAGAGAGGCGTCTCAGGGCAGTGGCGGAAACAGCACAGGGAGCTCTGGGAGCCCAAGGGGCCTTGACCGCCTGCCTAGTTTCAGGTTGGTCCCTCCAGGGATGGGGGGTGGGAGGCAGCAAAGAAAGGCAGCGTGGAGCCAGGGGGGCCAGGGGCCTGGAGTGGGGCGCTGTGGGGGACTGGGACTCATTCCAAGAGCCCACTGGGGGAGGGCACAACCTCCGGGCTGCAGCCTGATCCCGGAAGGCCCCTGGAGGCCCAGACCCTGAGGACTAGGATTCGCAGTTCTAGGACATCTGTGAGGCCACCTGAGCTGGGGGTGGTGGGGTGGGACTCCAGGAGGCAAGCAGGTCGGGGTGGGTCGGCTCAAGGAGACTTACTGGGCTTGGACTGTCAGGGAACGAGGGGCGTGTCTGGGGAGGTTGGGCGTGGTCTGGGGCTGAAGGGGAGGGCTGTGGGTGGGCCAGGAGGGCTACCTGAGGCCTGGCAGAGGGCGATTGGGCGGTTGGGCAGGAGGGGTGCAGGACAGCTTGGAGATCCCACAAGAAGAGGCGAGGGGGAGAATCTCAAGGGGTAGGGGGCAGCCTGGAGCACTGTGGGGAGCAGAGAGAGGAGCGGCCAAGCTGGGGAGGAAGAGAGGGGGTCAGCTCCTCCCTGCCCCCAGGCCAGCCCGGCTCAGGCTGGGTGGCTGCAGCTGCAGGCACTGCGGACCCTGAGGTCTCCAGAGGATGGAACTGGGATGAGTCCAGGAGGGGCAGGGGCCCCTGCTGGTCAGCGGCACAGACCAGACTGGGGGGTGGCCCTCCCCGGGCCGGGTGAGGAGGATGGACAGAGGCCTGGGCAGGCCGCACTCGAGGGCAGCCCCTGGGGTCAGAGGTCTCGCCTTGCTTTGACCAGGAGGAAGGCCTCCGTGGGCCTCCCTCCTGGGAGCGGGCCTCTGGCCTTTGCTGACCCTGTCTCACACACCACCTCTGTGCCCTCCCTGCAACTCTGCACGACTCTGTGCTCTCCTCCACAGCCTGGGGCCTGCGGCTGGGGAGGGGGGCCTGAGGCCAACGCCCACCCGGGATGGGGCCCCATGGGGTGCCTCCTTGGGCCCAGGCCTAATGCAGTATTTACCGCCCCCAGGCTCCACGATCCCCTCCCCCTCGGCCCCTGGACGGATGAGCCAGACGTGCATTAAGACAAGAGTGACTTATCGAGCTGTCAGTGGGAGCGTTTTAAGACAGAATTATAGGGGAGAGGAAAAAGATTTTTACCAAATTAATGAAAAATCAATCTGGCCTCAAAAATCCATTAGCCTTCATAATGCGCTGGTTACAGGCGGAGCCGCACAATCCGATAGCGGCCGTTAAATACTGCAGCCCCCTCCCCCACTCATCACCCTTCGGTGCTTACTTCTGAGAATGACACCTGCCGCCCCGCCCCCCAGGCGTCCAGCCTCGGCCGGCCCACGGCTCCCACCCAGAGCCCCTCGAAGGCCCACGTGCTGGACCACTGCCCAGGGCAGGCCCAGGGATCCCCCAACAAGACCCAGGGGTCCCCAGGAACTGAGTGAGGTGGCAGTATGGTGAAGAGGGGGCAGACGGGATGGGGGAGGCTGGCTGGGAGTGTGGGTGACATCGGTGTCCACACAACTGGCCGCACGGGTGGAAGGCAGGATGTGGTGGGCCAGGGCTCAGGGTGTGAGGCCACAAGGGTCAGTGTCACCCACGACGGTGTTGCTGGCTGCGGAGGTGGGCTGGTGCTGTGCGGGTGAAGAGGCCCCGCCAGCCCGGGCGCTGAGCTGGCTGCTGAGCCCTGGGGTGGGCGTTCTGGGTCCAAGAGGACAGGATGGGCCCGCTCCTGGGAGCCAGCTCCTACGGAAGCAGGTGGCATGCCTGGACCTCCCCCCCAGTGGGCTGCCACTGCGTGGAGGCCACAGGGCCCAGGGCTTGGGGGCAGCAGGAGGCTTCTAGCTGACACCAGGCCCAGGTGTGACCAAGGGGCTTCCTTCCCCAGCAAGAGAAGGTGGCCAGTGGAGGGAGGTCCGCCATGCCCACCAGGGGCCTGCACTGGGCCAGGAGGCCAGATTGATTGACTTTCCATTAAATTGGCAAATCTCTCTCAATTTCTCCCCTCTCTCCTGGAACCCTGCCTTGAAACGCCGCTGGTCTGACAGCCGCATCTGTCAGCAGCCTGGCTCCCTCTGACCCTCCCAGGAGGTGCAGTCAGCACCCTCCTTTCACTGTGTCCCTGGAGGGGTGCCCTCAGGCCTGACCTCAGTTGGGCAAGACCCCCAGGAAAGCCCAGGGCCCAGAGGGCAACCCCCTGCCCCAGTCGTTTTCCTCAGGGCCCCGCCTAAGCTGCTCTAGTGACGGCCATGTCCCCTGCCCTGTGCTCCCTGACTCTGCCCCCACCACACCCAGGTCGTGTTTTACAGTCTTTCCTGGAGCCTCAACTCTGAGCTGTCACCCTGCGGCATCCTCCTGGGGCTCTGCTCACCTCACTTGTTCACCATCCATTCATTCGCATGCTCTTGACCATCCTGGGGGCTCGCCCTGCCAGGCCCTGCTGCCCAGATGGGGCTCAGGCCTGGTCCCTGCCCCCGAGGGGTGAGTGGGGAGGTCAGGCAGGTGAGGGGAGGGCCCCCAGGGTGGGGCGGGAGGCCGGGCTGGGGGGACAGAGGGGTCCAGCCACCAGGAGGGTCTGGGGGCAGATGTGGTGCCGGCCAGGGCCTCGCAGCGGGTGTGGAGGAGAACGGCGTGTGGTCAACCAGGCAGGGGGAGCCCGGGGCGGGGGCAGCTGGAGAAACCCCTTGGGCCCTGCACACCCCCCTGCCCCTGGGGCTCGCTGCCAGAGTGGGTCACACTCAGGAGTCCTCCCAATGTGGGGAGCCCCAGCCCAGAGGGTGACCGCCCCCGGCCCTGAGCAGAAGGGCGGCAGGCGGGGGTGAGGCCTGCCCCTCACCCGCCAGCTGGAGCCAGACAGTCAGACGGGCAGTGGCGGGCTGTGGTCTCGAGGATCAAATCCCAATTCATTAGCGGTGCAGATCTGGGCGGGAGGGCCGGTGTGGGCAGGGGGCCGAGACCACGTCTGCGGTTTTCCAGGTGGCCTGGCCGCCTGGCTCCAGAGGCTCCCAGACCCCATCAAGGGAGCCTGCTCCCAATAATCAATCAGGGGTGGCGCTTGCCAACATGAATCCCTCAGACCGCGGGCGGTCCAAGGTGACTTGAGCCTGGCCTGGCCTCTGTGGGGCGCACGGGGCAGCGAGGGCTGGGTGCTCTGTCCTGTGGCTCCCTCTCTGTCTCGGCATGCCCTGGTGGGGGGGGGGGGGGGGCTCTGCTCCCTTTTTCACCCCCTCCCCCGCCTCCGGTCCTGCGGGTGCCACCTCCTGCTCTGGTTCTTGCGATCACACCCCTCCCTCGCCAGGGGGGCACCATCAGTTCTCGGGCCTGTGCCTTCTCATACCTGGGCAGGTCTGGGGGCCCAGAACCAGTCAATGCAGGAGGGGGCCAGGCCCCCCAGGTCACAGGGCCCCATGGAACAGGCCAGCAGTGTGCCTGCTAGGGTTCAGAGGTCACAGACGAGTTCCCACTTTGCCTGATATCAGGAGTGTCTGGTACCCCTGCCAGGGCCAGGCCCCAGCTCTGGGATGATGCCAAGGCAGCCTCAAGGATGCCCTGGCCTCAGGGTGGGCCCAGCAGAGTGTGGTGGGCACAAGGCAGAGGGTAAGTCTGCACCTCCATCACCCTGCACAGGCAGCCCCACCTCCCCAGGGCCTAGCCCAGCCAGCATCCTCTGATCAATGGCCAGGCAGGACTTGACATCCTGAGCTGGGGCTGGATCTGCTGACCCAGGCCGGCTGGCCCCGTGCTGTCCAATCAGTCGATAGCAGAACATCCCGTGCTATGCTGTTCTCAGCCCCCCAGGGACCCTCGGCCCTCAGGGACCCTCAGCAGGACGCCAGCCGGGCCTACAGCCACAGCGGGCAGGCCCTGGGAGCCAGGTGGGTGGGTAGGCGGTCAGCTGCAGGCTCCTGGGCCTCTCCACCCCACCCGTCTCCCTGGTGGTCTCCAGGGCCCAAGAGGGTGGCCTCCCCAAGCCACCTGGGGGCCTCTGCCAGGCCTTGCCCCCAGGCCTCCTGAAGGGCTGACCTCCCACCTCTCAGGCATTGCCTTGTGGGGAAAAGAGCCTGGCAAGACCTTAAACTCCCACCAGGGCACTGGGAGGAATTCCTGGGCCAGACCACCCTGTTTAAAGAGCTTTCTTATTTTTGGCCGGACCACGTGGCATGTGGGACCGAAGATCCCACTCACGCCCCCTGCACTGGAAGGTGGCGTCTCAACCGCTGGACCGCCAGGGAAGTCCTGGAGGAGCTCCTACGAGACACAGCTGTCTCAGGGGTGGGGACCGTGGAAGGAGGAGTCCCCGTCACCGAGTTGCTCACGACAGGGCCAGTGAGCGGCCCCCGGCAGACAGCTGGGGCCCTGCCTGCTCAGACGGCCGCCTCCTCTGTCCCCAGGGGCTTGCCTGAGCTCCACACACAGCTTGCACACCACCACATCCTGAACTTCCCTGAGCAGCTCGCCCGTCAGACAGAGCTTCCTGCCCTTATAACAGGGGCTCCAGGAGGAGATTAGCCAGCCTGGGGGCAAGCCTGGACCACCAAGGGGCTGCCGGCCAGTGAGGACTGGGTCGCGGCTGGGGCTGTGGCGTGGTCAGTCAGAGGCTGTGTGGGGTGGGCAACCTCAGACAGCAGCCCGGGGCCCCTCAACCAGCAGGACCGCCGCCTTCGGCTCTTCGACCCACAGTGCCCCTGGTGGCCTAGTGACCTTTTCACTGCATCACTGGCCCTCCAAGCCCTGGACCCTGACACAGGTGTTCAGGTCCCTGGGGCTGAGCCTGAGCTTCTGTTTTAGTGCCCAGAGAGGTTCTGAGACCTGTCCAGTGTCACACCGCGTTTGGGCAGTCAGTGGACCTAGACACTCCCCTCTGGGCCTGTTCAGGCAGCTGGTTAGGGTCTGACTGGGAGCCCCGAAGGGCAGGCCCACCCTCTGTCTGCCACCGTACCCCCTGCTGTGGGCAACCCCCACTTTGGTGCAGAGTGGAGGCAGGAGGAGGCAGGGCGAGGAGCCTTCACTCTCTGCCCTGGAGGGAGGTTGTGTGGGGGCCACACCCAATGGCCCCCTGTGGCTGACTTGGCATGTGGACTGGAGTTTACCTGTTCTTGGAACTGGAGTTTACAGATATTCCTGAAGTGAAAGGTCCATCACTTATCCCCGGAACGTGGCCATTTCTCTAACTGGGAGAACATGCAGTTTTCTACACCTTGGAAGAGACGCCGGGGTGGATCGATGGCTGAGCGAGCGCCATCTAAATCCTCTCTGGGCTGGCTGCTTCGCGGGCAGCCGGCCCCCTCCCTGTGGGACCCCCGCACTGCCAGGTCAGCAAACCCCTGCCTCCCACTGCTCATCAGGACAACAGCCGTGATCCCTGAGATGGCCAGTCTCAAGTGCCCCGCCCCGGCCTGAGGACCCCCCACCTGCCCTGTGGGTGACAGGGGGATCCAGTGAGGAGCACCTTGGGGTCGGCCTGCCCTGTCCCCGCCAGGCATCTAGGTGGTCTCATGTCTGGGGGATCTGCCCGCCTGCCCTGCCCAGAAGGGGGTGGGTTAACTGCAGAGTTGAAAAACTCCAGTTCAGTTCAGCTGCT
Source organism: Dama dama (assembly GCF_033118175.1). Lineage (NCBI taxonomy): Eukaryota > Metazoa > Chordata > Mammalia > Artiodactyla > Cervidae > Dama > Dama dama. Next base: position 2,335,214 of record NC_083701.1, on the reverse strand, counting down.
CAGTCATGTCCGACTCTTTGCGACTCCATGGACTGCAGCATGCCAAGCCTCCCAGTCCATCACCAACGACCATCTAAAAGTTGGCCTGCTTTTTATCATGACCGCATTAACCAGTGTCAACAAGAAAGTGCCCGTCCCCCAGCAGACCCTCCTCTGCACCCACCCCCAGCCCCGCTTCCTGCAGCCCCAGCATGGGTCTCAGCCTCCACTACAGGGACAGCGGGTGGTCTCCTGAGCCTGAGTCTGTCCTGGGGGGCCTGCACTCCCAGCCTGGCCTGAAACACCACCTGCCCCCCTCCACCAGCCCACTTGCATCCCCCAGGCTCCCTCGGCCACTGCCACCCCACCCAGGACGTCCTCAGAGGAGGGCCTGCTGGGCCCGGGAATAGAAGGAAGAGGTGAAGCGCACAGACCCCTTAGTACTCCGCGGCCAGGTGCCGGGAGTGGGCGTTGAGGGCATGAGACACGGTGCACTTATATTTTTTCAAATCATATTAAAATATATTTCACATAAATTTCTCCATCTGAGCCATTTTCATGAGCACAGTTCAGTGGCATTAAGCGCATCTACCTTGTACAATCTGTACCACCAATCCGGCTCCAGAACTTTCTCACCTTCCCAAACCAAGACTCCCCCCGCCTAAAAGGCCAGGCAGGGCTGGAATGCCGCCCAGCCCGAGGGGCAGGCCTCACTCCGGGAGGGTGGGGAAAGCCAGGGGGACCCCTCAGGTGGAGGTGGAGCGGTGGAGGGGAGGCGGTGCCGTAACTATAGTCCAGCAGCAAACTGGTATCTCCAGCGGCCGGCAGCCTCCCAGAAGCCCTGAGCTCAGCATCCCCGTGTGAGGCTGGGAGGGGCCTCAGCACTCAGCTCCCACCCCCTCCTCCCCGCCAGGGCTGCCGGAAGAACTGTCGAGATGGGGAGGCTTGTCCTGTGGGTCTTCAGACACCGGTTTCCAGCCCTGCCTGCCAGGCCGGAACTGCCCGGCCCTTGGGGGCCCTGCTGGGGGCAGGGCCAGATTGAAAGCTCCCTCAGCCTCCTCGATCGTATTTGTCAAGGGGCCCATTAGTTGCTGACAGCTGCTTCCCTGGCTGCCCATCTGGGGGCGAGGCCATGGCCCCCAAACCCCCATCAATCACTGACCTACTGGTGATCACTGGTCTACAGCCCCCGCCACCTTGGCCTGGGCCGAGGGCCCTCAATAGGACTGTTCGTCCGGAAAGGACAGGGCAGCTTGTACAGAGGAGGCAGCTCCCAAGCCGGGAGGGGCAGCATAAATGGCCGCCCCCACCCCTCAGCCCCGTGCCCGCTGGTGGACGGAGCACATGCACTGCCCCTGGGGAGCCAGGGTCAAGCTGGCCGCAACCCCACCCCTCATGGCCCACCCTCGGGAGGGGGCCCGAGGCTGACCCTGCTGGCTCTCCAGGCCTGTTTTTGCCCACCACCCGGGCTAGAGGGTGCATGGGAGCCAGTCAGAGCCCAGGAGGGTGCAGCCGTGGGTCCTGTTGGGCTGAGCTGCTCCGGGCGTGGACGCCGGCCCAGGGAGCAGGGAGCCACCGGAAACGTCTGGCCGCTCGCTCCTCCTGCGGAGGCTGGGTGAGGGCCTGGGTGCAGGTGATGGCCTGGCCAGCCCAGCAGCTGCCTCCAGTTCGGGCCTGCCCGGCAGGCTGTGGTTTATTTATATGACGAGGTTTATTTATTTATAGGGCTCCCCCTGGGCGTTGCCCAGCTGTGGACTGGGAGCTCCTGGCGGCTGCAAGGCCCTGAGCCCTGAGTTCCTCAAGGCCCGGCTGCAGAGGGCCCACCGCAAAGCTGGCTGATGTCCATCCCCCACCGGGAAGCGGTCCCCAAGTGGGTGGGGAAGCAGGGGCCACAGGGTGAGTCGCCGAGGGGTGTCGGGCCGCGACGATGACAGCAGCCCTCCAGCACCGCGTTTCTGGAGCACCACGCCCTGACTGCTGGCAGCTGCTGGGCACACTCCTGCAGGAGGCTGGTGGAGATGAGTGGGCCTGGGGGATGGGCGGCCTGGACCCTGCCGGGCCCTGTGGTCACAAGACTTCCCTCCTGCCTATCCAGGGGCTCCCATTCCCTCCAGGGTCTTCAGGTAAAGACCCCACAGGACCCCACAGGCATGCGCATTTTACACAGGCTATGGATACTCTTTGGTATAAGTATTTCCCAAATCAGGAAGGGACATACTTATACTCAAATGAAGTTGTTGATCTGAAATCTGACTGTGGCCAGGTCTCTTGGGATTTTATTTACTGAATCTGGCTGCCCTCCAAACACTGGACAGCAGCTGCCCAGACACCCTGAGGGGAGAAGCAGCCCCACCCCACAGAAGGGCCGCAGAAGGGCCCCAGGGCTGCCCGGCTAGAGCTGCCCTGCCCGCCGCCTCCTCACATTTCAGCCTCCCATTTGCCCTCTGCCCGCCCCCTGCACCGCGCCTGGATTAATTTGGGAAGGGCAATGTTTATATTAACCGTTCATTTATCGACATCTGCTTGCTGGGTCAATAGCCAAATTTATTGTCTCACAAGATGGGCCTTATTGAGCCGTGTATGCCCCTCCCCCAGCCCTGGGTGGACAGACACTGTCGATATGCAGACGGCTGACCTTGGGCCTGCCCGTCTCTGCTGGGGGCTTAGGGTCTCCCAGGAGAGGCTGCAGGAACTGGAGGAGAGCACCCCTAGACCCCACTGTCATTGCGGCCCCTTCAGCAGTCAAACCTTCCCTCCTGGGCAGTGGTGGAACTGCCAACAGGCCACAGCTGGGACCCAGGCAGGGGGAGGTCAGAGGCTCAAGGAGATGGGGGACAAGCCCACTGGGCACCTGCCAGGTGATGAGGAGGCAGGCAGGAGACAGCTGAAGGCCTCAGCAGTGCACAGTCACACGTGGCAGCTCCAGGCCGGAGCCTGTGGGGGGGCGGGGGGCCAGGTCAGGGAGGGAGCAGAGACTCCAAGGGTGCCTGAGAACTGGCCCTGCCCTGACACCGGAGTTACAGGTTCGTGTAGACGGCTGGGTCATGTAGATGACTGGTGAGGACCCCTGTGCCAGCACGGAGGTCCTGTGCAGACTGGGGCATTTGCAGGCCATGCCCACTGCCAGCTGAAGGGGAGACCAGGCCCCCAGGGGCCCTGAGCTTCCCCACATTCCAGGCTTGTCCTGGTCCCAGGGGTCAGTGTGGGCACTTGTCCTCCTGTCTGTAGGGTCCTGTGGGGCTTACAGACAGGAGTCTTCCAGTCGGGGAAGCTGCCAGCGCCAGGGTCCTGAGCAAGAGTGGGCAACAGCCCGGGGCCAGGGGCCAGCGGGGGAGGCTGCCCAGGTCAGGGTCAGCAAGGGTGGGGAAGGGTGAGCAGGCAGTTCCTGTGTCTTCTGAAGGAAGACGTGAGAGAGGAGGGGTCTGGTGGCTGGTGGGGAGCAGAGTTGCTGGGGAGCTGCTCTGCTGGAGGCCCACCCCGCCCTGAGCTCCCCCAGGCCCCCCTCCCCACCCCTGCACTGTGATGCCAAGGGCTCACTTGTGGGCAGCAGGTGGCCGGTGGGTCCAGGACAGCACGGTGCTGACCAAGATGCCTCCCTGTGTTAGAGCCTCCCGGGGGGGGGACAGGGATGATCAGCTCATCTGGGGAGCAGGGCCCAGATGTGGGGAGAGACAGGGGCTGGGAGGATGTGTGGGCCCCCTTGGGGCAGGTGGGTCCCATCCCCTCAGAGACCCCAGCCCTCCATCCATTCATGCCAGGCCCCACATCATTTTGCTGTCTCCTTTGATAGCTAGGTAGCTAACTGCTGCTGCTGCTAAGTCGCTTCAGTCGTGTCCGACTCTGTGCAACCCCATGGAGGGCAGCCCACCAGGCTCCCCGTCCCTGGGATTCTCCAGGCAAGAACACTGGAGTGGGTTGCCACTAGACAGGGGTAAATATAGAAATAAAATTCATAGACTTTGGGGGGAATTCAGTGGTTAGGAGTTGGTGCGTTCCCTGCTGCGGTCTGTATTCAACCCCTGGATGGGAAACTAAGCTCCACACACAGAGAATTAAGAGACCACTTTTGAGCATTTTTTTTTTTTGGCTGCACCGCACAGCATGTAGGACCCTAGTTCCTCTACCAGGGATGAAGCCGCGCCCTCTGCTTGCAAGGCAGATTCTTAACCAGTGGACCAGCAGGGAAGTCGCTTTGAGCATTTTTATGTCTATGGAAAAATGAGCAGGAGGTAGAGTTTCGGTGGACCCCCTCATCCCTTCCCAGCACATGGCACTAATGTGATACTTGCATTGTAACCGATGAGCCAATACTGACACATTATCATTATGAGCTGAAGTCTCTAGTTTTCCCTAGGGGTCACTCTTGGCGGTGCACACTCTCTCCCGTGTACCCACCACTGCGGTATCATTCAGGAGAGTTCGACGGCAGAGAAGTCCCGGGCTCCTGCATTCTCCCTCCTCACCACACCTCTGGCAAACGCGGGTCCTTTCATTATCTCCGTAGTTTTGCCTTTTCCAAAACAGTCATAGAGACTGAATCACACAGTATGTAATTAGATTAGCTCTCTCATTTAGGGACATGCGTTTAGGGTCCCTCCATGTCTTTTCATGGCTGACAGTTCTTTTCTTTCTTTCTTCCTTTTTTGTCCCCTTAAAGAAATCTCTCTCTCTTTTTTAAATTGAACCGTAGTTGATTTACAATAGCAGGTTAGTTTTAGGTACATGTAAGCAAAGTGATTCTGTTTTATATACATATACTTTTTCAGATTCATTTCCCTTACAGGAAATGAAGCATAAAACGCTGAGCACAGTTCCCTGTGCTATACAGTAGGTACTTGTTGGTTATCTATTTTATGTACAGCAGTACGTGTCTGTTAATCCCAACCTCCTAATTTATCCCTACTGATAGCTCATTTCTTTTTCCATTAATACTCCATTGCCTGAACGGACCACAGCTTCCCCACTCACCTACTAGAGGACCTCTTGATTACTTTCAAGTTTTGGCAGTTATGAAGGTGCAGGTTTTGTGCAGGTGTAAGTTTCCAGCTCATTTTGGGTAAATACCAAGGAGCAGGATCCCTGGACGCTGTGGTAAGGGTATATTAGTTTTGTGAGACACCACGAAGCTCCTTCTAAAGCAGTTGCACCACTTTGCATCCCCCCCGGCAATGGATGGGGGGGGGGGCACCATTCCTCCACATGGGTGCCCATGGTCAGTGTTTCCTCTTTATTTCCAAATAATCCGTGAACGTGGCTCTCTTGATTTTTCCAGCGTTAGTCGTCCCGGACAGTGGTCCCCTTCCTCCTCAGAACAGGGGGGTCTCCAGGCCCCTACCCTGCTCCGCCCACATCCTCAACAGTCTCACCTGTGGTTACAGCGCTCTCTGGCGGGCCCTTATTGTGGCAGTGTAGACCTGTCCACACGTGACACTGAGTCCCCCAGCTTCCTGAAGCCAGTTCCCCCCACCAGGGCTCCGTGCCCGCAGCGACTCTCAGCAGCGTGACACTCCCACGGCCTCCCCCAGGCCAATCCTGGACCTTCTGCCTGCAGGGCATCCCTCGTCCCGGGATGACCTTGCTGCTCCTGTGGCTGCCCCCTGGGGCTCTCTCTCCTGTGCCAGATTCCCTTCTCTGGGGACCCATGTCTTCCTCCTCACTGGTTTTCTCTCACAGCTGCTGTCTGCTCACTTCCCCAGGAAGTACCCTGGAAGGCAAACCTCCGGGGACTTGGCACACCTTGAGCTGTCCTGATTCTACACCCCACTGCGCGGCGCGGCCAGCCCACACTCTGGCTGAAAGCCAGCTCTGGGACAGCTCTGCTGTCTTCTGGCTCCTCCCCTTCTGATTTCCTTCGTTGCCTGTGACCTGGGCCACCCCAGCCCCTTTAGGATGTTCTCTTTGTCCTAGGGTTGGGAAGTTTCAGACTGATGTTTGGCCTCTTTCCACCGGATGTCATGGTCCAGGAGTGAGATGCCTCATCGCCCACGGGACCCCTGCTAGCATCCCACCTCTCTGCACAGGAGCGGGTGCCCCCTCCCTACTCAGCCATGCCCCCTGCCTGCCCCCGCTGCCTTGGCCACCCAGTGGGGGCCAAGGGAGGCCGAGGAATAGGTGGGCAGCCAATTGGATGCCCAGGCAGGGCGGGAGCTGGGAACCTGATGTCCTGCTTGGGAAGGGGGAGGCTAGGGCAGGCTGGAGGCTGCGGAGGTGCCCCCACCCCCGGGCTGAGGTCACCTTCCAATCTCAGCCAGCTGCATTATTCATGTCGCGGCGGAGTGACCTGAAACCCAAGCCCAAGGCTCCAGTTCCCTCTGCAGAGCCCAGGGCCTGGCCCACTGAGGGGCCGTCACTGGCCAGAGCAAGGGCGAGGGCAGAGGTGGGTGTGGGTGCTGCCCACGAGAATGTGCCCCAGGCCCTGTCCTCTCCACTCCCTGGCCTCTCGGCCCTAGCTGCAGGTCACCTGCGAGGTCACCCCCATGTCACCTCCCCAGGAAGCCCTCTCCCAAACTGTCCCTCCACCGTCCACAGCCCCTGTGATCCAGCGATGTGAACCTGGCCCCTATGAGTTTGGCCCCAAACCCTGAAGGCAAATTCTGGGCAAGTCCTTGGCCCCTTGGGGTCCCCAAGACTCCTGGTGCTGGGTGGGCACTGTGGTGGGTGCCGCCCTTAAGCACATGGGGTCTGGGGAGCCTACAGAGAGGGCCTGCGGCCCTTCTCAGCCTTTTAACGCCTCCCTCCCACCAACACGTTGTGATAAATATTATATACTTCACTTCGGTCAAATAGATCTGATTAGGAAAACAGAGCTGAATTTCATTGCTTTGAGAAAATAAAGCAAATGCAGGCCAGAAAGAAATTCTATTTATTTTAATAAAAGTGCATCAGGCCTGGTGGTTTTTAAAAGGCCACACCCTACAGCCCCTCTCAGGTCCTCACAGCAGCCATCTGCTTCCAGGGCAAGCATCCCACCCCCGACCCCCACTCTCAAACCCTCCAGACTCTTCTGCAGTCTGAGCCCAGGGACCTCGCACACTGTGCACAGCGGTCTCTGGGCTGCAGCACGCCCACGCCTGTCCTTCAGTCTCCACCCCGCCTGCACCATTCTCCCGAGGACCACAGCACCGTCTCCAGTGCCCGGAGCACCTGCCCCTCTGCGGTCTCCTCCCACCGCCCCACCCCTGGCGTGTGGCCACCCCTCCCCACCCGGGCCTGGTCGACCACCCTCAGCACCGAGCCCACCCACGGCAGCCAGGAGGACAGGGAGCCCCCTTCGGAACGGGGACCCAGTAGGCTGGCCTGGGCAGAAACAGTGCTCCTCTCCCAACGGCCCCTCACACACCTCCTGCCTCCACCCCAGAGCGGCTTCAATTATCCACAAGCCAGCCAGTTCCTGGGACCACCACCTCCTTCCAGAAAGCCTTCCTAGCCCACTGCCCACCCCTCATCCCAGGGGAGAGGGCAGGAGGCAAGGCCGCTCAGAGCAGACCTAGGCTCCAGGACTCCAGCCCTTGCTCTGCCCGCCTACTGCCTGCCCCCAGGAGCCATGACCTCCTTTTTTGTCTCCAGCACCCCCCCCTCCCAACCCCACTGAAGGCCTCACAGGGGCTCACAGACTACAAGTCTGTGCTCAGAGTCTGCTCAAGACAAGTGCTCAGCTGGCCGCAACAATCAGGGGATGTGCCTCCCCCGGACCCTTAGAACCAGCCCATAGCGGCAAGGCCAGTGCCCTGGGACCCCCGGCCTGCCCTGTGTTTTGAGGCTGTGTGCCCACCCCCGCCGCCCCATACCCCTCATCTTCATCTGGGGGCAGCCAGCCTGGAAGCAGCTAAGATGGCCCACCATCCATGCCCTAAGGGTGGGTGCCCTTTTAGCTGGATCCTTGGTGTAGGTGTCCCCATGGGACAGCTCCCAGGGAAACAGGGGTGTTTTTCCCCCCCCCTGACAAGGAGACAAGGGTGCCGGGCTGACAGTTCAGCGAGGCCTCGGAGAACTCTTTGTTGCTGCGCCTCTTCTTCTGTCTTTAAGCCTCTGTTTCCTGCCTAGTCTTCGGATGTCCTGTGTGTGCATCCTCAGTCTCTTCAGTCCTCTCTGACTCCTGGCAACCCCATGGACTGTGGCCCACCAGGCTCCTCTGTCCACGGGATTCTCCAGGCAAGAACACTGGAGTGGGTTGCCTTTTCCTCCTCCAGGGGGTCTTTCCGACCCAGGGATGGAACCCAGGTCTCCCGCATTGCGACGAAATGCTTTACCGTCTGAACCACCAGGGATGTAGAGTACATCACCTAAATCATCACCTGGCCCCACGCCCTGCCACCCAGAGCAGGGGTGGGGAGCAAACAGCTCACCTGGGCCGCAGGGGCAGCCCGGGGCAGGTGCCATGGCGCAGAGGCAGGCAGAGCCCGCGGGGGACGCGAGGAGCAGGAAGAGCCTGCTGGAGAAGGCGAGGGACAGGGAGGGCACGAGGCGGGTGTCCCGCGGGCTGGTCCCGGGCGTCCTGGGAGCCCCGGCCGCGCGTGCGCACTGGCGGCCCGGCCCGGTGCCGCGCAGCTGAGACTTGACAGCTGCGTCCTCCCGCTCGCTGGTTCCCACCTCGCCGCGCCCGGGCGCGTCGGGACAGCCGCGGGCACCGGCGGTGGCAGCTCGGCGTGTCACCTCCCTTGCCACCCGCGCGGCGCAGCGGGCACGCGGCCCCTCCAGATGCGCGGGGCCCGGGGCGTCCTCGGCGAAGGCGGGGGTCCGCCCGGGGCGGCGCCATCTGACACCCCCTCCATCCATCCGCCCCACCCTGCGCGCCGCCATCTGTCTGCGGTGGAGCCGCGCTAGGCCAGGGGCCAGGGCCGGGAGGGCGCCCCGGCCGCTCCCCACGGCCAGCCGTCCCCGCCCCCCCCCGGCTCGTCCCAGGTGACGCCCCTGCGGACAGGGCAGGGAGGGTGTCGGAGCTGCGGTGCCGGAACCTCTGCGGAGCCGAAAGAGGAGCCCCTGGGACCCTCCTTCCCAGGACTCCGCTCTGGGGCCTCCTCGGGTTCAAGCACGCCTGCCTGCTGCGGCCCTCAGTGTGCCCCGGTCCGGCCCCCAAGCCGGCGTGCTGCCGGCTCCAGCTCTCCAAGCGCCCCCTCCAGGCTCCTCGGGTTGGACCCTGAGTGCCCTTCACCTCTAGTAAGCGACCTCCGACCTCCGCAGCCCCGGAGCCGCGAGGAGCCTGGGGGCACTTTGCCGCTGGTTCACTCTTCGTGGCCCCTACTCAGGACCGCTAGCGGGATCCCCCTGGCCCCCCAGGCCATGCCGCCTCTCCTCACCTGGGAACCGGGCTGAGCAGCAAAGAGCCACGAGGGGGGCCGGCCCCCCTATCCCTAGAGGGAGGCTCCCCATCACCCGCCACTTTATTTACAGATGAGGCAGCAGAGGCTTCGAGGGGGTGTGGCCATCCTCTGGCCGTCCCACCCTCCGCACCTGCCCATTGGCTCCTTCAGGGAGAGGACGGGTATGCTCTTCCTGCCCTGGGGCAGTGGGACCGGGAAACCCCCAGGCCGGACAGTGCAGGGCAGGCACTGTGGGCTGGAGGAGGGCCACAGGAGCTCTCTCAGAGAGACCCGACCCCTGGGTTCCCCCCACCTCTAGGCTGTCTTCTCCTCTCCCCTCCCCTCCCCCTCCCCCTTTTCTTTTTTCTTTTTTATCTTATTTGGTTGTGCCCTGCCGGGCCTTAGTTGCCCTCTGCAGGGTCTTCAATCGTCACTGCAGCGTGTGAACTCTTAGTTGCAGCATGTGGGCTCCAGTTCCCAATCAGGGATCAAACCTAGGGCCCCTGTATTGGGAGCTCATAGTCTTATCACTGGACCACTGGGAAGTCCCTCTTCTGATTTTATCAGTCTTCCCACTCCCCACCCCAGATCCACTCAACCCGATGACCTTGTGGGGAAGCGGCCACTCAGAGATGGGCTGCAAAGGTGTGGGGGTCTGCCCAAAGCCATTGCCTGTCAGGCCACTGAGTCCCAGTCCCCTGTGGGTCCATGGCTGATTGGAGTGAGGGAAGGCCGAGCTGGAGGGCAGAGGGGCCCAAGGGTCACAAACGGGTCAGGACCCTACAGAGGGCAAGGACCCTGCCATGCGGTGTGGGCATGCTGCCCTCACGGCCAAGAGCTATGGTCAGGGCTGTGGCCAGGAGCCCGAGGACATGTGTTCCCTGGGAGAGCCATCTCCAGAAAGACGTACTCCCCACCACTGGGCGAGCTCAAGTCCTTTGGGCAGGGATGTTGAGGTGGAGAGTGGCCGGGGGCCAATCTGTCCGCAGTGGTTGGAGAGGGACAAGAGAGGCCCGGGGCCAGGGCCAGACCCAGGAGACGCAGGGAGCAGAGCGCTAAGGACGGGACCCGAGGACCAGGGCTGACCTGAGGGTGGGGCCAGCCTGGGAGAGCCAGAGAGCGGCCCAGCGAGGAGGAGCGTCCGCTGCCAAGGCTGCCCTTCACCCTCCTCCAGGCTCAATCAAGCTGCTAATTAGCATCCTGACCACTCAATTAATTAGGCTGTATGTTCTTAATTATGACAGAGCGCCCGGCAGGGGTGGGGCTGCGTTATCAGCCTGGGCCCCCCAGGAGCTGAGGTTTATTGACCAGAAAAGACATATGAGAAGACCCTGGCAGCAGGGGTTTGCCGGGTGAGTGGAGGGGTAGGGGAGGCAGGCAGGAGCCCCTCAGCCCTGTGTGTGGGGGGCAGCCCCATGTCCTTGGCCCGGGTCCCACCCAGGTCCCTGGGTGACCCTTTCCACACCTCTAGTCCCTGAGTTTCTACCTGAAGTCATCCCAGGCAGGGTGGATGTGTGGCCTGGAGTCCCCAGAGTGGAGGCCATACCCATGCCCAGCCCTCTTCTCTTGGGGCCTGGAGCAGGTCACCTGGCATGTTCACCCCCAATCTGTCTGCTGATCTGTTCAATTTATGATGGACCACCAACCACAGTGGCAAGCCTCATTGGCCCTCCCAGACAAGCCCAGCCTAGAGATTACTCTTCTGTGGGCAACAGCCATTAATCTGGCATTAGTTTTCCTCAGAAATGACAAGAGGTTGTGTCTTATCTCCCAACTACATGATCATGAATCTAGCAAGGTCTGCAGTAGACACTGAGGTACATGAGGCAGTGGTGATGGTGCTGGTGATGGTCAAGGTCATGGTGGTGATACTGGTGATGGTGCTGATGGCCACGGTAGAGGTGATGGTGAGGTGAGGGGCCTGCCTTGGGATGCTTCTTACAGGCTTGAGTGACACGTGTCTTGAACACAGCCTGGCAAGGCTGAAGGAAGGTGCCCTTGTCTAGGAAAAGCAGCGCCGGGTGTGGGCCCCAGGGACCTGGGCGGATGTTTGGTGGGCTCTGGGCTGCTTCTGGCTCCTGACCTCACCGTCCATATGGGGAAACCCAGAGTAGACCTCCACCTGACCTTTAACCTCTGTCCCAGACGGCCTGTCCCAGGCACACAGTAAGGCAACACTGTTAAGGACCCCAGTGCCCTCTGCCCAGCTGGGCCTCAGAGGTGACGGGGACACAGAGGGACAAGTATTCAGAGAAGAGAGACTGGGGCGGGGTAGGGCCCAGGGCTTCTGAGGTGGGGCTGAGGGGCTGGAGGCAGCTCCCTAACGTGGGAGGCGGGGCCGGAGTCCCCAGGGGTCTTCCCAGCGCGACCTGCAGTGACCGAGATGCCCCCCACTGTGCACCTGCGCCCCCAGGCAGTCCCTGCCAGAAGTGGTGTCTCAGCAGAGAGACGCCCACCGGGGATGGCAGGAGGCCAGGAGGCCCCTGCGGCAAGGCCCTGCGGGGGAACAAGGAGTCCAGGCCAGACCCAGAGGGAGCCTGAAGCTTCCTGGGAGGGAGAGAGGCGAGCGGCCCCGTCCTGGCTCTGGTGGGGTGCCCTGGGCCCCTGCGCTGGCCTGCGACGGACTCCCATCAACACTGGGAAGCTGAGAGCCTAGCCTTCCCCAGAAGGTGAGGCCAAAGAGGACCCCTGTCCCAGGGGCCACGGAGTGGAGGTTGGTCCGGTCCCAGGGAGAGGGTGGAGCTGACCCAGCTGAGAGGGCCAAGGACTGGTACCCCTCACCCCCGAGGCCCTGGTGGGCGCTGGGAGTCAGATACAATTACTCACTCTGTGCATCATAATTACTGCAAATAGCCCATTAAAGAGAAATTACCATCAATATGATATTAGCAGACAGCGGGGAAATGAAGAAAGAAAAGTGCTTATTCTCCCATTGTCCCCTTAATGGGGACACGGGCTGGAGAGGCAGTGCCACCCTGCTCGATGACCTGACCCCCTCCTCATTGCCTGCATCCCCGCATCCCCGAAGGACCTGCAGGCCCAGGGGCCACGGCTGGACTGGCGCGGCCCTCCGCCCTGCCCCTCACAAACCCAGCTCCGGGCACCCCGGCCAGCTCAGGCTAGCCTCCACTGGCCACCCCGCCGTCTGGCTGGGGCCTCCCGCCCCAGGCTCTTGGGAAAAGCCCAGAGATAGGAGGGGTCTGAGCTCTGCCCATCCTGGCTCAGCGCAGGAACACCCCTCAAGTCCCGGGAGCCCAGACTTCAGTTAGACGTGGTGGCGGGGATACGGGTGTCACTTCCTGGAGTCTCCCAAATAACGGCCAGCGTGACAGAGAAGCAGAGAGAGAGATGGTCAGTGGAACCAAGAGCCGGAGAAAGGACGTCCCGCAGAGGGTTCAAGAGGACCCTGTGGGCAGGTGGAGGGTCTGCTGGCAGAGCCTGTCCCAGCCACGCAGAGGTAGAGGTCTGCCTCGGGGGAAGCTGGCTGAGCCCAGGATCGGGGAGGGGGGCATATGGCAAGAGTGGCTCTCTGTCCCCAGAGCACTCGGGGACCTGTCTTGGTGAGTGATGGCCAGGAGGCTAACTGTACCCAGAAGGTACTTGCAGGGCGAAGGACCCCGAAGTAGGACAGAGCAGAGAGCCGGGGGGTTGCCTGACCCTGCCCTGTGCCCCCCGCCCCACCTGTGTGCCAGACCCCCATCTGGACTGTCTCTGGTGGTAGCAGGTAGAGCCCAGACTTCAGCCTTGAGGAGAGAGCGCCACGGGTGGGGGGTCTCAGGGAGCTGAGGGTGTGGATGGAGACGAGGGCCTCAGTACTTCTTAAGCAACCCAGGCAGGAGCCAGAGACCAGCTCGGGGGGGTGGGGGGTGGCAACTGGGCTCTAGGAACGGATGAGACGGCGGAGGGGAGCCCTCACAGGGTCGGTCCATCTCTCCACCCCCTTTTCCTGTTTTCCCCTTTCAACAACTATTTTTTAAGCATGTAGTCTGTGCCAGGCACTGTTATAAGCTCTAGGAAACCAACAGGGAAGTCACACAGAGGCTGCCCTCCTGGAGCTGACACTGTGTGGTGAGGGGAGGTGGAGTGAGTGAAGAAGTAAGGTGTATTAGAAGTGATGAGAGCCGAGAGAGAAGCAAGGCTGGGCGAGGAGAGGGGAGCAATGCGGACCCCAGTGGTGCCATAGGCTTCTCGAATCTGCAAGTGCAAGATCAAGGAGGTCTCTGAAAAGAGGGGAGAAGGGGACAGAGGTGAGCAGGTTCTGATGGGAGAGTAATAGTTTTGGAGTTGCCCCAGAGCTTTGTGCAGCATCCACTTACCTGTCCACCCACCCACCTACCCACCCATCTATCCCCATTCATCCATCATCTACCCACCCATCCATCTATCAACCATCCATACATCCTTCTATCCAGCCACCATCCTCCTGTCTTCCCACCTGCCCTAGCCCTCCATCTTCCTAGTCATCCATCCAGTTTTCTATCTGTCCATCCATCCATCCAGCTAGCCAGCCAGCTCATATGTATCAAGTGTCTTTTCACTCCACATGGCCAGTCCTGACCCAGGTTGCAGCTGCTACCCCATTAGTGGCCTGGACTGTGGGAGTAGGAGTCTTGGGGTCTGGATTTGGCCCCTGGATTGGGGGCCAGTTGCCTGGGGCTGTAAGTCATGGTTTCCTGGATCATAATCTCGACATGACCCTAAATGCCCTGTCCACGCCTCAGAATTTCTGAATTCAGCTTAATTCAGCCCCCCAAACTCAGTAGTATTTGCTGAGTGATGGGAACGGGACTGGCCCCCAAGAATAACCCCAGTGCACAGGTCTGGGCAAAAGCAGTGCAGGCACAGCCCCAGACTGGAGGTGGAGGAGCTCTGAGGAGTGGGGGGACTGGGCAGCCTGGTGCCCCTCCTGCACATCTTCCTTCCCTGCCCGCCTCCCTGGGGCCAGGAGCCTGGCATGAGGCTCCTGCAGGTGGTGGCTTCCACAAATGTGATCATGGCTTGCAACCCCTTTTGCAAACCCTGCCCCAGTGCACCAGGAGAGACATGTCCTGCTCCCTTCTGTGCAGAGCCTTGTCTTCCAGGAAGCCTTCCCAGACTGACAGAGGACTTGCCTTTTCTCCTTTATCCCTCACAAGGACCCTGGTGGACACGGGTGCGGACAAGGGGAGCTCTGTGTCCTTTCCACCCACGAGGTGATTGAGCCCACAGAAGTCACTCCTCCTACTTCCAGCTGGTGAGGAGCAGACTGGGAACAGAATCAGGTCTGACGCTGGTCTTGGTGTGGGTGGGGTGGTGATTGGGGTGGGGGAGCCTGGGGAGCCAGGGGAGGTGTCTCCCCAGCCCGACCTGGCCCCTAGGCCTGGCCTCCGCCCACCCAGACTCGCATGACCCAGTGCCTAGGCACGGGCAGCCCTGCTCTGCTCCAGAGAAGGGGCCTTGCCTGGCTCCAGGCGGAACCCTCCACACCACCCCGTGCTTCCTGGACTCTTGAGGTGTCCAGGTGCTGGTGGCGTGTCTGCCAGCACCCACAAAGTGCCTGAGGGGCTGCCCTTCAGGGGCACCCAAACCAGACTCTGACCCTGGCTCTCCTGGGGGGTTGGCGAGATGGAGGGACAGGCTCTGATCACTGTGGGGGTGGAGGCTCTGGGGCCAAAGTTACCCTCACCGCAGCCCCAGGGAGATCTGTGTCACCACCAACCACAGAGGAGATTGAGGCTAGAATGGGGCAGTTGTTGGCCCAGACCTCACCCGCCTGGCAGCCCGGGGAGGCACATGCCTTGGCACAGCGCCCCCAGAACCCAGAGGGCTGAGATGAGGGCAGGCAGGGCACCCAGGAGTGCCTGCACTCAGGAGAAGGAAGAGGGTGAGGCCCCCAGGCCAGGCCTGCCTGGCTATACCCGGCCCCGTTTCATCCCCAAGCAAACCCGAGGGAAAACTGAGGGCTCCCGCCCCTCTGAGCCACAGCTTCCTCTCAGCCCTCCCCTGCCTCCCTCCTGCACCCCCTCCTCCACTACAGCCCCACGGATTGGGCCCCAACCCCACCCCTCCCCACACCCTCCCCCACCCCTTCTCCCTGCCACTCCCCCGCCCGCCCGTTTTACTGTCTGCGATGCTCACCTCACTCTGACTTACTCTGTCATTTGCTTAACTTGCTGACGGGCTTCTTCCTAACAGAGCCCGCACCTGCCCCCCAGCACAGCCCCTCCAGCGCCCCAGCATAGTCCCTGCTGTGCTGTTCCCAAGCTGTGCTCACACCCGACCGCCCCGGAGTAACAGGTCCCAGCACGGTGCTTCCACGCGTGTCCTGCGGCGACCGAGCCAGAACGTCTCACACACGGAGACACACATCTGGAAGTGCCACCTCTCGACACCCTCTGCCACTCACACCCACAGTCACGTGTCCCAGCCTGGGAAGGAATGCGGCCCTCCTCGCCTCCACAGTCAGCGCTGGAGGAAAGCCTCCCCCGGCCCCGGGGGTGCAGGTCAGGGACCATCCCCCACCACCCACCAGGGCCACTCCAGCTCCTTCCCCAGCTCCACCCTCTGGGGTGCCCTGGACTGGGGAGGGGTCAGCTGTGTTGTGGCCCCAGGCAGGTCTGCTGGCCACGTGGTGGGGGTCTTCACTGCCGATGGCCTGGCGAAAAGCCCTCCATCTACCTCCTGTGTCTGGGGTGGATGAGCAGGGCACCATAGGGGTCAGCAAAGGGGATACTAGGAAAGGGTCGGAGTCAGCTGAGACGACAAGAAAGAAGAGCCTCCTGAGAGAGGAATCAGAGAGCCCTAAGGCCCCAGGGCTGTGGTCAGATCCCTCAGGAGCTGGGGGTCAGGGCACCGGGGAGCCACAGGCAGCTCCTGCCTGGAGCTGAAGAGGAGAGACCAGAAGCAGGAGGGAGAAGCTGGGGTCAGGCTCTGGGTGGGCCCTAACCTCGGCCAGTTGTGTTTAAAACCCCTTCTGTCTCAGGGGAGCAGGGGGCATCCTGCGCCTTCTGTGTCCTCAGCGCTCCCTGGGGCACCTGTGCCCTGCAGAGAAGGAGCCATAAGGGGTCTCTGCCGCTCCCCCGGGTCTGTCACTGAGGAAGAAGGGGCAGCGGGACCATCCTTAGCAGAGCAATGGGGCACCTGGGCATCATCATCTGGCCTCTGGGGCCCTGCTGAGCCCCGCTGAGCCTCCTCAAAGACAGTCCCTCCTCCCCCAGGCCCCAGCCCCCACGCCCAGCCCCTCATCTGCAGAACAGGCCATTGCCATGCCAGGACCATTCCCAGGAGGCCATCAGGAGATCTGGAGCCTGGTGCATGCTGGACACTCCATGACATTCCTGGGCCCTCTCTGAGGACAGGGCGGGACAGAGGGCCATCAGAGGAGGGCGGTGGGAGAGAAGGGAGGCCAGTCCCCTGGGGGGCCAGGACCAGACTAGAGCGATGCAAGTGTCCAGGTGGAGGCCCAAGGGGCTGGGTGAGTGGAAAGGAGATGGAGTGGGATGGGATGGGGCTGAGGGCGGTGGTCTGGGAAGGCAGGGGCCTTTGAGCCTGGCATGGCTGATCCCAGCTGGCCTCAGCCCCCTCCCGGGGTGTCAGACAGCAAGGACTCCAGAGTCAGGGAGGCCACTGTGGAGGACGTGGTGAGGCTCACGGTAGTGCAGAGCCAAGAGAGACAGGCAGAGGGCTGCTGCTTCGGGCAGCTGGAACACCCCTCCCCCTTGGCTCCTGCCAGCACTGGGCTGACACCCACCCCCACCGATACCCACCGCCTGCTTCTTTCGGCACCACCCCCTGACTTCTGGGGGCTCTCCCTGCAGGCCTCTCCACCCCTGACGCTTGCCTCCTCCTGCGACCAACTCGGGCCCCAAAGAAAACCTGGTCTCTGCCCCCTGCCCTATAACTTCAGTCTGAGCGCCGTAGAAATGCAAGTCAGGCACCTGCATTTTAGCAGGGTTCTAGCCGAATCGTGAGGATGTTCCGACCCGGTTCTCCTCCCTAGGCGAGGATGCAGGGTTCACCTGGAAGCCTCCTGAAAGAGGGGGCGGGGGACAAAGAGGAGCCAGGGAGGCCCCGCCCCGGCTCCCGCCCGGTGCCCCTGGCCGGGCCCTGGCTGGCCCCGCGCCCGCGGTCGCCGCCCATCCTGTTCTCCGCCCCCGCCCCCAGCCTCCTTTCCTGCCGGGTCGCGGGTAATCGGCTGTGACAGCTCGAGTCCTCCGCAGCTGAGCGGTGTCACCGCGCATTAGGCAGGCGCTGAGCCCGCCAACCGCAAATGACTCGTCGCTGCAGCGCCGGCGGCGACGGCCTCGTGAACAGCCCGGGGCAGGTGTGCCGCGGGCTCGGTCCGAGGGACGGTATGGGGGGCGCGCCCCGCGGCCCGCGGTGCCCGGCCGTCCCCACAGACCCTTCCCAGCACGGCAGCCCCAGCCCTTCTGCCGCCCCTAGCCTTGCCGACGCCCACCCCACCCTGGCCCCCCACCGCCGGTCCTCGCCCACCTCCGCCTCCGCTGATCTGCTTCTTCGGAACTTGGCCCGCAGAGGTGGGAGCGCGCCTCCGCCTCCCGGGCCGACGCTCCTCTGCCGGCGGCCTCCCCGCTCCTCCGCCCCGCACTTACCCAGTTCAGGCTCTGGCTCCCCGGCCCTCCCCGGCTGGCCTCCAGCGAAGTGTCCTCCGGGCCCTCTGGGGGTGGGGGCTCCGGCTCAACTCTGCCACCTCGGGACGCTGCAGCCCGGGCCCGGCCCCCCACTGCCCCGAGGGGCCATCACCCTCAGCTCCCTACGCAGCGCCCCTCCTGGAGGTCCTCGCAGGCAGCCCCACCCGCAAAGTGCTCCTCTCTCCTGCAAGCTTCACCTCAGCCCCACCACACCTGTTACCTTCTCCTCCCCCAGATCCCTCCGCCAGGAAAGTTCCATCCCAGTTCTTGGGGCCCCAGGTGTCAGCGGTGGGTCTCTGCTGGCTACCCCCGCCCCGCGCCAGCCGCTACAGCTGATCTGCGCCCCGGCTGGAGGGCGGCCTCCCACCAGAATATGACCAGGCGGTGGGCTTCCTGTTCCCAGGTCTGACCTCACCTCCAAGAATAGGCCTGGCGCGCAGTGGTGCCTAGTGGATAGTTCGGAGTGAATGAATAAGCCCCCTCCCCTGGAGAAAAGGAGGCCCTTCTTTTCCAGGCTGGCCCTTCTCCACCGGGGCCAGTGTCCCCTGGCGGCGGCGAGTGGGCTGGGCTTGTATCTGGGCGGGCAGGGCCGAGGCCGAGTTCCCAGCACCCTAACAGGGCCTCCCCAGCGAGTGGGTAGGGGAGACTCTGGCCTGGGGAACTGCTGACCCAGGGAGGGCCCAGGGAGGTGAGCCGGCTGGTCCTGTGCTCAGAGCTGCAGGCAGGGCGAGGTGCTCGGCAGGGGGACAGCTTTGGACTCCCGCAGGACTGACTGGTGGCCCTTGCCTGTCCCTCAACTGTCCCCTCCAAGTGCTGAGGACAACTCAGCCTGTCATCAATGTGGCCGGCTCAAACCTCCCGCTTGTCTGCTCCCTGGAGCAGCTAGAGGTGAGGAGACCCAGGCTCCCATGCGCTGGCTGAGTGTGCGCCCATCCTGGGGAGGGGGAGGCCAGGGAGGCAGGCGGATACCTTGGCCTTGGCTGGCCCCACCCCAGGAGCAGCTATAAATAGGAGGCCAGGGAGGGGCCTCCAGACAGTCCCCTGCAGAGGGCAGGGCTGCTGTGGAAATGGAGAGGGGCTGGGGGGGGCTACAAATGGAAGTGGGGTGCTCCCAGTGTAGAGCCCCCTCTATAAGGCCAGCAGCTGGTGAAGGGGGCCAGAGCCTCTCTGTCTCTTGGAATCCCAGCTCAGGGTTTTTGCTGGAGCCCTTAACCAGCTGCAGAGGGCGGGCAGCTGTGGCATGTGTGTTTGGGGTGTAGGGACCCCTGCACCAGTGGAGGGGGAGGCCCAGCCGGGTGCTCTGTGTGTGGGGCGGGGCCTGAAGTGCTGCTGCCCCCAGAGGCTGGGGCAGGCCCTGCGCGGTGAGCCGGCGGTGGAGGAGGGCTGGGTGGGGTGCTGGTGACCAGTTCTCAGCTCAGGCAGCCTCCCTGGGCCAGGAGCTGGGGCTGTCGGGGTTGGTAGCCCTGGGGATCCCAGCGGGCAGGGAGGCACTCGCTGCGGTGGGGCAGCCTAGGGGAGTGTGCTGGCCACAAGCGTGCACCCGTCTGCGTGTGGATCGTGTGTGTCGCGTGTGTAATGAGTCGACAAGTGTGTCCAGCGTGCTTGGGTGCGTGCGCCTCCCTGTCCCCTCCAGGGTTGCACTCTTGGCCCTCAGGCCTCAGGAGGGCGACTCTGGCCCCGGGAACACTGCGTGCATGCTGCCCCCCAGACTGCCCCAGATCTGTTCTAACGTCCCAGGTCCCCCCGAAGTGCCGCCCCTCCTTTCCTCCAGGCACTCAGCCATCTCTCCCCGCTCCGGACAGGGCTGAGATCTTGGTCCAGCCTCTGGTCCCCAGTGGACGAGGCAGAGTTGGGACTCACACTGAATGAAGTCACAAAGGAGTGAAAACCGAATCCCCCCCAGAGGTGGGGGTAGGGTAGGGGGTCGGGGGTGGGCCCAAGGCTGCGAGGTGCAGCTTCTGTCTGCAGGATGTTTCAGGAAGCCTCCTCCCAGAGCGCACAGGGTGGCGGTGTGAGCCGGCATCCCTGCCACGCCCGAGGCGCTGGGACAGCGCAGCCCATGAACGTCCGGCGGGCACGACAGCCCAGGGACCTGGGCGTTGAGTAGGGGTGTGTCCTGCAGCCTGGATGGGCAGCGCCCTCCACCCCAGGCCGGGGCCCTCGCTGCCCCACCAGGTCCCTCTCAGCCCAGTCCAGGTGGCTCCGGGGTCTCGGTGCCGTCACTGCCCCTCACACCTACAGGATGCAACCCACATCACAGGCACACAGGTGGGCACAGATATCACAGGCACACACATGGGTACAGACACGCCCAAGCACTGAGCATGCCCGAGGTCCCCAGGTGTGGTGAGGTGGTGGCCCTCCACCAGGCACCTCCCTCCTGGGCCCCCACTGGCTGCAGCAATCCTTCTGGGGAGGGTAGAGGTTCAGCCCCCAGCACCTATAGGGGCGGTGCCCCGCTAGAAGGGGGCGCCCTGAGGGGGCACGTGGGGGCCTCTGCTCTGCTCTCCACAGGCTGCCTGCTTTCCTGCAGGAGGTCTGCACCCCATCAAAAGCTTTCTGGAAAAGCTTTGTCCCTAAACTCACATATGAGCACTCCTCCTGTCTCCCCGAATAATTTCCACGTCTTGTGTGTTCGTTTGTCTCTCCATTTTATCTTAGAGGGAAAACTGGAGGAAAGAAGTTGGGGGGGGGGGCGGGGGAGGAAGGAAAGAGGGAAGGAGGGAGGAAAAAGAGAGGAGGAAAGTGAAACCAAACCCGGCACACAGCCCTTACTCCGGCCAGCCTGCCCTGCAGAGAAGCCCAAGCAGGAACCTAAGCTGCGGCTCGTTTTGCGGGTGGGGTGGCCCCTCTTCCCAGGCCTCCCCAGCCCCTGCGCTGGATTCAGGCCCCAAGAACTGGGCTCTGGGAGGCCTGGGGTGCTGCAGGGAGCCTGGCTCCCTCCCCCTAAAGAATACTGTCGGCCCGCGGCCCTCAGCCCTCAACCTGCTTTCTCTGCCAGGAGGACTCCCCAGTGGCTCCTTAGGCGACAGCAGTGAAAACTAAGGTGCCCTCACTCACACCAGCCAGCAGCCCGGCCCTCCCAAGCACGCAGACGCTGGGCCCTCCTTGGCCAGGCCGGCAGGGATCCTCCTGGTGCCCCCTGGCTGCGCTGCAGCCTCCCCAGCTACCCTTAATTCATCCCCATCCCTGCATTTCTACTTCTCTCTGCAGCAGCAGTTTTGCCCACCGAGAGAAGCCTGCTCCATTCCGGGCAGTTAGGGTGCTCAGCCTGTGTTTGGGGATTTTGCTCAATTCCTCTCGGAGACCCAGCATCTTGGTTCTAAGTTTCATTCTAAAGCAAAGAGGAAGGGGGCGGCCCTCGGTTTTGCTCTGCCTCTCGGATTGAGATTCTGAGACCAATTTAGGTGATGTCCTCTCGGGAACCGCAGCTCTCCCAGCCCAGAGGAGGAGCTGATGCCCCCAGACAGAAAAGCTGGGTGCTCTGCGGAGGCCGGCGGGCTCCAAACGTGCAAACCACAGGGTTCACCGGACCCTGCCCCCATCCCAGTGTGAACAGACAGTACTGGTCAAGCATCCTGCGCTGACCCCAGCCCCCCAGGGCGAAGTTTCCAGGGTGCCGCCCTGCCCGCTGCTCCTGCAGTCCAGGCCTTGGTCCTGCAGGTGGAAGATCGCAGCCTCAGAAGAGCTGAGGACAGCGCCTGCCCTGCCCAGGACACATTGTGCTGCCAAGGGTGGCCTTGAGCGCAGGATTGCGTTGGGCTGTCATGGGGGTCGGGGCCTCGCTGTGCGGCTTCCTCCCCACGGGGCAGCTCAGGGGGCAGGTTCCTGCCAGTTGGCCCAGACTGCAGCATTTTTAAACAACTCTGGCCACTCCCCCCTTCAGCCAGGGTGGGTCACCTGGAGCTAAGGCAGGGCTTAGTTCGGGAAACTCCTTTTCTTTCTATTCAGGATGAAATACGGCAGAAACGAAAACCACAGAAAAACCAGCCAGGCTCCAGTGACTTTTGGATCTAAATGAATTTATTTTGTGTGTGTGTGTTTTTCTTTCCTCAGTTTCATAGCAAATGAAAAAAGAACCCAGCGAAACCCCACAACACAACAAAACTTGCAAGAAGTTGGTGTCTCCCGGGCCCCCCACGTGCAGGCACAGAAGGAGCCCAGGCCGGGGTGCAGGGGTGCAGTCCGGGGCTGGGGGCTTTCAGAGGCCGGAGCTCGGCCTCCCCTCCCTCTCTTCCAGCCACTCCAAAAGTGATCAGATTGTTTAAAAAAGAATCCACAAACAAAACGAAACACATTTTAAATTAAAATAAAAACACTTTCTCCACCCGACCCCATGCCAGGAGATTCAGGCGAAACCTCCTCTCAAAAAAAATTTTTTTTCTGCTAGAAATACTGTGCATTACTTTTTTTTCCCCCCACTTCTCTTGAGGGTTAAAATAAGATATATTTCCCCAGGAGTCATAAATAGGATCTGGTGCATAGAGAAATAGCAGCACGGGAGTCCCGGCCAGCTCCCCCCTCCTCCCCCCCCCCCACCCCCGTGGAGTACAGTAGGGCAGCAGGACTGAACACAGCTTAGATAATGCTCCTCCGCGTCAATCTCTAGGGGACACCAGTGGCAGGGTGGGGGGCAGGCGGGCAAGCGGGCAGGCAGGGTCCGGGACCCTCCGAGCGAGCGACACATGCTGGGACACGCGGACATCCGAGGGCAACCGCGGAGGGAAGAAGGGAGCTTTCTCCGGGGTTTCCTTTTCTGATCACGGAGCAAAATAAATACAAATACTTCGAAAATAAGACCGCTTCAAAAAGGAGTACAAAAGGTCTGGGTAGGGAGGCCGAAAGAAAGGAGACCAAGAGTGCAGGGCGGCGCGGGCTGCCCGCGGCGGTCCGGGTGAGGTCGGGCGCACAACCGCGCTCCACGTATGTATAAGCGGACGCCAGGAAGGACTTCGACCCGGTCCAGCTTCCTGGGAGTCGCCGTGCTCCGAGCAGAGGAATTGGAGCAGAGTCGGGACGGCGACCCGGGAGGTGCGCAGGCCGGGAGCGAGGAGGCCGCGCCGAGGGACGGGCCTCTGTCCGGCTCCTGCAGACGAGGCGCGCGGGGCCGGCTCGGCCGGAGGCGGTGGCACTCACGCGGGGGCCGGCGCGCTGGGGAGGCTCGGCCCGGCCGTGCGTCCTCGCCCTGAGCTGCGGAGTCCAAGTCCAGGCCCCCGGCCACCCGCGCGAGCCTCTACTCCGCGGTGGCGCGGGCTCCTGGCCCCGCGCTCACAGGAAGAAGTCGGGCGCGCCCTTGGCCCCGCCGGGCCCGGCCTGCGGCGGCGAGGACTCCCGCGGAAAGCCGGCCCCGCCCGCGCCCCCGGGGCCGCCCCGGCCGGCCAGCTTCTCGTATTTCTCCTTGTACAGGTCCCGCTCCTTGGCCAGGCGCCCCACCTCCAGCTTCAGCTGCTCCACCTGGCTCTGAAGCTGGCACTTCTCGCTCTCCAGAATGTGCCGCTGCTGCACCCGCTTGAAGCGGCACGACTGCGCGTAGCCGCGGTTCTTGAGCGTGCGCCGCTTCTGCTTCAGCCGGATGACCTCCTCCTTGCTGAAGCCGCGGAGCTGCCTGTTCAGCTCGCGCACGGACATGGACACCAGCTGGTCGTCGGAGAAGCGCTCTTCCAAGCGCACGTGGTGGGAAGTGCCGCCGCCGCCGTGGCCCGCGCCGCCGTGGTGGTGGTGGTGATGGTGGTGGGCGGCGTGGTGGTGGTGGTGGTGGTGGGCGGTGTGGTGGGTTCCGTGGTGGTGGCCGGCGCCCATGTCGTCCGCGCCGCCGCCGCCCGTGAAGCCCTGGCCCCGAAAGGCCTCGTAGGCCGCAGCGGCCGCTGGGTGGTGCGCGCCGTGGTGCCCAGCGTGGTGGCCGCTTCCGATGAGCGCCTCCACCGCGTCCTCGGGCGTCAGGTTGAGCGCCTCGGGGTTAAGGTGGTGCTGGTAGCCACTCATCCAGTACAGATCCTCCAGCGCCGGCTTCCCCGAGGCGCCCCCGACGGCTCCGGGGCCCCCACTCGCCTGCCCCGGGGCGGCCCCGGCCTGCGCCGCGCCGCCGCCGCCCCCCGCGCCGCCGCTGGTGCCGGGGCTGGGCGCGCAGAAGCTGGGCGAAGAGGGCACGGAGGAACAAGGCGTGCTGAGCGGCGTCGAGGACAGCGAGCCGGGCGGCAGTCGGTGGCAAAAGCGCTCGGCCTCGGGCGGCTCCTTCTTCACCTCGAACTTCATCAGGTCGAAATCGTTCACGTACTCGATGGCCAGCGGGCTGCTGGGCAGCTCGGCGCCCATCGCCAGCTCCGCGGCCATCGCCTGGGGGGCCCCACAGCCTCGCCCGGCTGAGCCCCGACGGGAGGCGGGGCGGGGGGGGGCGAGCCGCGGGCCTCTCCCCCCCCTTCGCTTCCCACGGGCGGTGGGTCCGGGCGGCGAGGGGCGCGGGCTTCGAGCCGAAGCGAGAGGCGAAAAGTTTCACGCGGCCAACTCTGGGGTAGCCAATGGGGACGCCGCCGGTAGGGCCTCTCGCGCAACCCTGGGTTGCTCCCCGGTGGATGCAGGCCGGCCGCGGTCCCTTGTTCCCCCCGCCAGCGGCCCGGCGATAGCCGGGCAGGCGGCTGTGCAGCCACCGCCTCGGGCTGCTCGGGGTCCCCGCGCTCCGCCCGCGCACGGCCGGCCCCGCCTCTACTGCCAAGCTCCGCGCCGCGCGCACCCCTTTATAGGGCCGGCCGTCTGGGCCCGCCTCTCTGGGAGGAGTACGCGCCTCCGGGCCAATAAGAGCCCCAGATCCGTCACTTCGTTTGCATATCCCCATGGCAACCGTGAGCCCAGCTGTCAATCTCCTGCGGGGAACAGCTGTGGGAAGGGGTGGTGACCCGCCGCCCAGCAGAGGAGGGGCAGGGCCCTCTGGTGGCCGCCTCGGGGGGCTGCACGGGCAGGAGCTGGGGCGCCAGGGGCGCGCAGGGGCCTGCGGCCTCCGAGGCCTCGCGTCCGCCACGGAGTGGCAAGAGTCTCGGGGAGCAGGGGGTGCTCCTCGGTGACCTCGTCCTCCTGCCGCCGACTGGCCGTGATCCCACAGCCCCCTCCCAGGATTTTTTCCGTCTGTCCATCGGGGAGCCCGCGTCCAGCCTACTAGCCTAGTGGCGCCGGGACATTCCGGCCTCTCAACACGGGTGACGCTGCGCGGCCTGGCCGGGCGCTGCGCGGGAGCGCTGGTTATTTTTAGCTTCGCGGTTCAGGCGGGTTCAGGAATTTAGTCAACAAAGTTGCTGGCACCTCGGTGCGGCGGGATTCACCGCCGGCCGCCCGGTGCCCCGCTGTGCGGTGCAGGTGGAGAGGGAGTCGCGCGCGGAGCAGCGAAGACGGGGCCAGGGACCCTAGCGTGGGGGCCAGAGCCCGCGCGGCTGGTGGGGCCTGGGGCTCCAGGGCTGGACCGACCCGGCACGGGCGGGGAGCGGGGGCTGGCCCAGGGCTGAAGGGCTGCCAGGCCGACACAACGTTAGGAATCCGCCCCCAGGTGCCCACCCGCCCAGATCTGGCCTCCTGGCCCAGAATGGGGCCCAGAGCTAGGTGGGGGCAGGGATGGGGGGTGGGCGGAGGTGGGAGGCCTCCAGCGCCATGAGAAGCCTTGAGAGCCGGACTGAGAACCAGACTCGCGGAGCAGAGGTGGCTGGTTCCCCAGGGCTTGGTGACTGGGTAGTTATCTGTGGAGCCACAGATGTGCCCTGAGCAGGGGCCCTCTAGGGTCAACTGAGATGGGGGGCATGACCCAGAGAGCCCTCCACCCATTCTCTATACTATTATATGACTTCTACAGTTGAATTCATTCTTAAATGCAACCGACTATCTATGCACAGAAGGAAAAGTCTGGAGGGACTACAGGCAGGACATCACCAGGGGCAGCCTAGCCATGTGCTGGGGAGCATTTATCTATCAGGGCTTCTACCCTGTTCCTCACAAGTGTCTAGTATTTTATAAGAAGAAAACTGTCACAATGGTGAGTAAAACCTCACTTTTTAATGTACCATGGGGGTGACCCAGCTCCTCTCTCCTCCCACAGGGATGGCCCCAGCCTGGGTGCTCGGGCACATGTGTTGCCAGGTTTGGGGCTCCCTTTAAAGCCCTTTTGAAAGAGATGGGCATACCAAACCACCTTATCTGCCTCTTGAGAAACCTGTATGCAGATCAGGAAGCAAGTTAGAATTGGACATGGAACAACAGACTGGTTCCAAATAGGAAAAGTAGTATGTCAAGGCTGTATATTGTCACCCTACTTATTTAACTTATATGCAGAGTACATCATGAGAATGCTGGGCTGGAGGAAACACAAGCTGGAATCAAGATTGCTGGGAGAGATATCAATAACCTCAGATATGCAGATAACACAACCCTTATGGCAGAAAGTGAAGAACTAAAGAGCCTCCTGATGAAAGTGAAAGAAGAGAGTAAAAAAGTTGGCTTAAAGCTCAACATTCAGAAAACTAAGATCATGGTATCTGGTCCCATCACTTCATGGCAAATAGATGGGGAAACAGTGGAAACAGTGGCTGACTTTATTTTTCGGGGCTCTAAAATCACTGCAGATGGTGACTGCAGCCATGAAATTAAAAGAGGCTTTCTCCTTGGAAGGAAAGTTATGACCAACCCAGACAGCATATTAAAAAGCAGAGACGTTACTTTGTCAACAAAGGTCTGTCTCATCAAGGCTAAAGTTTTTCCAGGGGTCATGTATGGATGTGAGAGTTGGCCTATAAAGAAAGCTGAGCGCCAAAGAATTGATGCTTTTGAACTGTGGTATTGGAGAAGACTCGACTGCAAGGAGATACAACCAATCCATCCTAAAGGAAATCAGTCCTGGGTGTTCATTGGAAGGGCTGATGTTGATACTGAAACTCCAATACTTTTGCCACCTGATGTGAAGAGCTGACTCATTTGAAAAGACCCTGATGCTGGGAAAGATTGAGGGCAGGAGGAGAAGGGGATGACAGAGGATGAGGTGGTTGGATGGCATCACCAACTCAACGGACATGGGTTTGGGTGGACTCCAGGGGTTGGTGATGGACAGGGAGGCCTGGCATGCTGCGATTCATGGGGTTGCAAAGAGTCAGACACTGAGCGACTGAACTTAAAGCCCTTGGCATTCAGAGAGAAGCCACAGCTCGGAGGGGAGATACCGCATGGCAAACTGGTGGTCCATCTGCCCCTCTGAGATGGAGCGAGCCCTTGCACTGGCCACCTGGGCTCTGCTCCTCATGGTGTGGCTTCAGCCAGGTTGCTGGACCAGGCAAGAGTGTGGTTCCAAGCTTGGGAGGGTGCTGGGTGGAGCCAGGATGGTGCAGATGGGGGTCCTCCTCACAGCTCCTGGCCCCAGGCCAAGGGCCACCGACCGCAGCCATTCCCGAGTTCTGAGGCACCCCCAGTCCCACCCAGTCGCCACGCCTTGTCCTAAGAGGTGCAGTAAGGCTGCTAAAGCCAGGGAGGCCTTGCAGAACAGCCCCGCCTCACCCCAAACCTCCGTGAGGCCTGCGCTCGGCCACCCTAAGTCAGGGACAGCTGCCCCGCATCTGGCCCCAAAATGTGGTGCTCCGGGGTGCGGGCCAGAGCCAGCCAGCCCCTTGCCCAGTCATACTCACAGGCCTGTCACTGTCTGTCCCCAGGGGAGAGGGACCCAGGGCAGGGCCAGCTGTAGAGACTGCACTCAGAACTGGGAACAGGCACAGGGGCCTTTGGGCAGCCTGGGACCAAGCGAGGCACCCATGGCCCTGACTGCCTCAGACCCTCGGTAAGTTCTCCAGTCCTGGGCTTGGCCTCAGGTCAGACTGGCTTCCCAGAAGGTCTCTGGGCCTGCAAGCCTGGCCTAAGCTCTCAGGAGCAGGAGCCCTGGAGGGTGGAGGGGCCTGGAGTCTGCTCCCTGGCTTCTCGTGGTGGCGGCTGAGCCCTTCTCTGTCCTGAGTCACTGCCAGGGGGCTGGGAGAGGGGCTGAGCGCCCCCATACACAGGCCCCGAACACCTGGCGCCCTGCACTGCGGGCGAGACGGGCTCTTCCAGCCCAAGGAAAGTCTGCCCCTTCCTGACTTGGGTTGCGGGCTTCAGGCTCGCTCCTTTCTCTTCAAAAACCTCTTTGCCACTTGGTGGCCTGGGACCAGGCAAGTTCAAAGAGGGCCTCTCAACTGACTCTCAGGAGCAGAGGCCACGAGGGCCCAGGGCCACCTCCTCTCTGCCACGAAAGGCTCGCAGCCCCCAGAGACGGCACTCAGGAGTGCTTCAGGCCCAGCCGTGGCTCCCTAGACCAGCAGTGGAGCCGGCAGAGGATGCGCCAATTCCACGTGGCCCAGAAAAGGCTCCTTTTCTTCCTCGCCCTCTGGGGGCCTGCCCCCGCTTCCCCGCCCCCAGCAAACCACCAGCACTCGGACCCAGGGAGCCACAGAGACTGCATAGAGGCTGCTCAATAAATACACCCACGTCTTTACTGAGCACTTTCTGTGTGCCAGGCGGCCTGTCCAGGGGCAGTTTCCAGCACCTTCCACCAAGGAGGTGGCCCAGAGGTCCCTGGTGGGAAAGAGATGCACGTGCGCTCTGCAGTGGACGGGTCATCCTGGGTGCAGCTGGACCGTGGCGGCTGGGAGGACTTGAAGGCTGAGGGACAGGACAGCTGGTGGCCGGCAGACTACAGGGCCGTAGCCAGACCAGCATCCACACACGGCAAACCTCACAGCATGGCGGCTGGTTCTCAGAGTGAGTGTCCAAGGGAGCCAGGCATGGAGGTGGCAGTGCTTATATCCAGGGGGCAGACACCATCCCCCATGGAGTCTGTAGGAAAAACTACACAGTCACAGCATCTCTAGAAAATACAATCTACCAGAGAGGGGGTGAGAGAGCAGGAAATAAACCATAAAATAGAAAGTGAACTACATAGCACATCGGTTTCCTGCTGCTGTGCAGGAAGTCAGCACAAGTCCAGCGCCTGCAAGCAGTGCTGTCCGGAGTCCTGTGGGGCTACGGTCTCAAGGTCGTGGGTGGGGGCGCTGCTGTCTGGAGGCTCCTCTGAGGAAGATACTCCCAAGCTCGCTCAGGTTGTCGGGACTCTTTCTTGGCGTCTGAGGAGCCAAGACCCCGGGCTCAGGGGGTTGGAGGCCGCCCTGGTTCCCCACACCTGACGACTGCCCTAGAGAATCCAGGCAGGTGGAGGGGCCCCTACAGAATGGGAGACGGGAAAGGCCAAGGGGCCTGGCCTGATGAGGGGGGATCGGAGCCTGGGGGGCGGCCCCTCTGGGGACCGCGGGACCACCCTTGGGCAGCGCGGTGCCAAGGTCTCAGCTCAGTGCCTTAGGCTCTCGACAAGTCCAGCCGCAGGGTGCGTGCGCCATCACTCAGCACTGCGCGGCAGGGTCTGCCCGGGCCCAGCGGTCACCCAGCCGCCCAGCCTCACGGAAGTCACAAGGCGAGGTTGCAGGAGTCCTCGTTGGGAACAGAGGATCCCGCTCTCCAGGCGGGGCTCAGAGGTGCTACACAGGCTCAGGCCCGGCCCGGCTGAAGACGTGGCAGCCCCACTGTCCCACCAGGGGCTCCTTCCTGGACTCAGTGAGGGGTGGGTGCCTTCCCCACCGACCACGGTCAGGAGCAGGCAGCGCACCCTGGGGAGGGCTCAGGCTGCAGAGGAGCCGGGAGAGGCAGGCCCCTCCCAAGTGGCCCCTTCCCCAGACCCCATATGGGGGCACTTTCGGGTCCCCACCTGAGATGCCTCCCCCGAGTCCAGCAGCCCAGATCCCGAGGCCCTGCTGGCTCACCTGTGGGTCCGCCCTGCCCGCGGGAGAGGTGCTTCACTGTCACCGTGCCCATCCCACAGCCCTCACAGGAGGCTCCCTGTCCTTGCGGCCGTCACCTGAGAGGCAGCACCAGGGCGAAGGGCAGTCCACGGGGGCACAGGCCTGGGGCGGCAGCAGGCCCCCGTGAAGGGAACAAAGGTGCAGGGCCTGCCTGGAATCCCCGCCCCCACGCAGTCGGGGCTGGTGGGGACGACGGACCCTTCCTCCCGGGAGCCCAGCTGATCTGCCCTTAGCACAGGGAGCCCAGAGTGACGGTGACCGCCTCCCCTGCCAGGAGCAGGGAGTCTGACCAGGCCGAGCCCGAGACTGACCGATCCTCCGGGGGTCACGGGGTTCGGGCCCGCATGGCAGGGGCCCAGGAGCACAGGGCAGCTGTTGGCAGGGCTCCCCCTGCGCCCTGGGGTGCCCAGCCCTTCCTGAGCCTTCCACTCTGGCCTGCAGCTGTCAGGCCGGCTGCCTGGTGGGCTGTGCCGTGGGCAGTGGGCCCGGGTACAGGAAATACACCTGAGGAGGCGGAGCGGCTGGGGAGGCCACAGCACTGGTCCCAGCCGGGCGGTGGGCAGCCAACAGGAGGGGCCCAGCACCCACTGGTCTGTCGGGAGCGCCCCGCGCAATGGATACACCTGCCCACCTCCTGTCCAGCTGGTGTCTGCCTCACAGTCTGGGGTCCCCTCCGCTACTGTGGAGGGAAGCGTAGGGAGGTCAACTGGATGGGAAGGACAAACACCTGATTCTCCATCAGTCTCCCGTCTGTCCAGGCAGGGGAGGGAGAATTGAACCTCGGTCCTCCCATCATCAGAGGTTCCTCTGCCCCTCTGTGGTGGAGCCAACTGTGGGAGTCAAGGGCAGCATATGGAGGAGGTGGGGGAGGCCTCGGTGGCCTCCAGGCTGCGCCCTGGTGCCTGCTCCTCCTGCCAGCCTTGCCCAGGAGGAGGAGCCGAGCAGGGGGCTCAGCCTCGGCCCAGGGCGCCCGGCCGGGCAGGTTGCTGCCCCAGCTCTGCGGGCTCCTCACTGTCAGCACTCAGCCCAGGGGCCTCGGCCTCCCCCACCCCAACCCACACGGCTCCTCCAGGGCTGTGACTGAGGCCTGCACCGAATCCCACGGGGCCAGCTGGAGGAAGCAAGCGGGCCCACAGGGGGCCCCTCAGCTTCCTGCTGGGCTGGGGGCCCATTCTTCGCAGTCAGGTCTGAGCTCGGTCTCCGCCAGCCTGCTGAACTAGCACAGGTCAGGCCCCAGAGACAGGGCTCGGGGCCCCGGGCGGTGGTGCCAGCGATCAGCGCAGGACGACGGGAGCCCTGCTCTGTTGGACAGCGGGCCCCTGCGCGCTGACGCCAGGCGGGCTCCTCACCACGGTCCCCCCGCCTGGCTCTCGTCATCTGTGGGACCTCGTCTCGGCCTGGGGGGGGGCAGTGTCCGTCCCCCCTGAGCCGGGGAGGGCCCAGGGGCCTCCTCTGGTCAGTGGGACCCTCGAGGAGGCAGTGTGCACAGAGGCCCGCACTGCCCCCGTCAGCCAGTACAGGACAGCGCTCTTCCCACCAGGGCCAGAAGCAGTAGCAGGACGACGAGCGGCCATGCAGCTGACTCCCCTGCGGTCAACTGCAGAAGGCGTGTGGGGCTGCGGGCAGGGGAGCCCAAAGGCGCCCCACCTACGGGGTGGTTTGTGGTGCAGATCCCGGGCGGCAGCCGACTGACTGACGGGGATGGAGGCAGGCGGGGGCAGGGGTACCCCAGGAGCGAGGCTGTGGGCAGGTGCTCGAGGGGAGCACACCCTACTTGCCTGGGGGTGAGGGGCAGATATCCTGAGCGGCCTGGCTCTGCTCCAGGCCTTGGCAGTGGGGGGCTACCAGCCGGGGCTGCATCCTGTCAGGGCCCCGGGCTGAGGCCATCACTCTCAGCCAGCTCGCCCAGGTGCCCTGGGACTGGAGACAGCTCAGGGGGCGATGAGCTGTGCCCTCTGCCCTACTCTGGCCCAGCTGCTCTCCCGAGGCCCCGGGGCAGGGGCTCTGGAGGAGAGTTCTGCTTGGGGGAGGCCCTCTGGCCCCAGCCTGGCACCTCCAGTCCCCAGGGCCTGCCTGGGCCTCTCCCAACCGCAAAGCACACTGGCCTGGCCATGGGGGACAGGCAGCCTCAGCCCTGAGCCACCCGGGGCGGCAGGCGAAGGGCCCACGTACCCGCCCAGAGGCCGGGCCAGGTGGGCGGCGGGGGCTGGAGGAGGCTCTGGGGCATACCCCTCACCTTTCCCTCCACCTCAGGCCTCCAGGCCCCCTGGAGTCGCACCTGGGGGAGGCTCTGGGACCCCTAGGCCCTGTGCGTCCACCTGCACTGTGCTCAGCAGGCAAGGCAGCAGCGGCAACGGTCGGGACAGCCAAGCAAACACAGGACAGAACCTTTATTGCTGAACACAAAGTACCCGCCAGGGAGGCCCACCCAGCAGTCTCTCCTGCAGCAGGAGGCCTGCGGGAGGACAGGGCAGGCATCGCACGGGGGAGCCCTGCCGGGCACCCCCTGGGGCAAGGCTGAAGGCCCAGGGGTGGGGAGGTGGTGGGGCCCAGCCTGAGGGGGGCCAGGCATGGGCACTGGTCACACAGGGCTGAGAGCCAGGCAGGCAAGGGGACTGCCCTGCCGCCTCCGGGGGCACTCCGTGGCAGGCGGCCCCTCGTCTGGGGCGGTGGCAGACGGAGCCTCCTTCCTCTTGGGACAGGGCTGAGGTAGGCGCGGGCTGGCCCCCTGGGCCCTCACAGACGCGGCTTGATGTGCAGCGACTTCCCTGTTCCAAGAAGGCCAAAGGTCAGGCATAGGAGGGCCCCCTCAAGGCCTCTGGGTCAGGGCTCGCTGGAAACTGGAAGGGGGCTGGGACACCACCCACTGCCTGGCCCAGGGTCCCGCATGGAGCAGGCCCAGGCCTGGCCCTGGGCAGGGGGCGGCCCCGCAGGAGCTCAGCAGCCTGCAGCTGAGCTGTGAGCACTGGGAGCCGGCGGCCTGCACACACAGCTCAGGCTCACACCTGGACGGGTGTCTGGCGCTGCCAGACAGCGCCTTCCACACAGAAAGCCAGGGTGTGTGTGAGCAGCTGCTGGGGGCCAGGGCCCCGCAGACCGGCCGGGGCTGCAGGGCTAGAGTGGGAGAGGCTTCCCAGGACCGAGCAGGCTGCCGCCCTTGGCCCCACGCCCACTGGGCACCCCGGTGCCTCTCCCCACCGAGGACACTCCTGGTGACCTCACAGGCTGGCAAACCAGCTGCCCACAGGCCAGCATTGTCCGCGTGCCCCCTGCAAGCTCGCGTCTCCTCCTAGGACCCCACTGCAGGGCCAAGGACCCCAGTCACCTGCTCAGCCAGCCAGAGCCCCGGGCCCCTCAGCCTGCCCCTCAGGCCCCCAGGAAGCCGGCAAGGCCTGGGCAGGGAAGGACGGCCACTGGGCCCCAGCCGTGGAGGTTGACAGTCACCTGGCCCGCAACCCTGCTTGCTGCCTCTGATTCTAGGTTGCAGGGTTCCCCGACGTAATTAAAAAACGAAAATTAAAACGCTGGTGGCTTGGGGCTATCTGCTCCTTCCTCCCGCCCTCAGGGCATCCTGGCCACGGAGGGCCTGGCCGCAGCTCGGTGCCCCTGGCTTGGGGGCTGAGCAGGCGGCGTGTAAGCTCGCTCAGCAGAGCTGGGAGAGGAGGCTGCAGCAAGCATCTCACATTAACATTACGACCGTGAAATATGACAATAAAATGATAGCCGTATGGTCGCAAATTTGCAGCCCGCCGAGCTGCGTGGGGTTTATCGTCACTCAAACGCGCAGAGAGCTGTAAAATGTTTACAGAAAGGGTCGTTTGCAGCCATAAAATCCTCTTTTCTCTCCTAAACAAGGCTGAGTGGAGCCATTTACCAAGCCCCAAATGTTCATCGGGGGAGAGGAAACATCTGTTCTCTCCAGGAGTGTGCGGTGATCTTCCAGAACAAATTAACAGAAATGGGTGCTTTCTAATTAAATCAGCCCTCGGCTGGGCAGTCTGTGAGTGGCGCTCTGTGCCTGCACCTTACGCCCGCCCTGTGGGCCCGCAGGCACGCACCTACCATGCCAGAGACCATGCTGCTGGCTCCCCAGGACCAGCAGGCCCCCCAGGCTGACCCACAGGCCTGAGGTGCGCGCGGCCAGAGGTGGGCTGCCTACCTGAGTCCTTGGAGGGGGCGCTCCTGGGAGCCCGGGCCGTGAGCTGGCCTCCAGGACTGGGCGAGGACTGCAGGGCGATGAAGGAGGGCAGCTTGGAGAGGCCGCTGGAGCCCGCTCCCACCGAGACCGAGGCCGCCTGCAGAGACAGCTCCTCTGGCTCCAAGGACAGGGAAGCCGAGGGGGGGCAGGGGGAGGAGCGGGAGGGGGAGGAGGAGGGAGAGGAGGAGGAGGAGGGAGAGGAGGAGGAGGGAGAGGAGGAGGGGGAGGCTACAGCTAACACCCGCGGGGAGGAGGGGGGCGAGATCGAGCCAGCAGCCATGGAGCTGGGGGGACTGGACATCCGTCTGGCAGGGCGCAGGGTGGCCGAGGGCTTCCTGCAGGAACGGGAAAGGAGCTGGGTGTCAGGGGGGCGGCGTGGGGCAGGCGGGGTCCAGAGGGTGCTGGTCCACCACCTGCACACCGCCCGTCCCTCCCCACCCACTCCCGCCCAGCCGCTATCAGGCATTGCCACGCAGGTTCAAGGCAGGCCTGTGGGCCCAAGGACAGGCTGGTGACACTTCAGGGCCTCCAGCGGCTGCATGCTGACGCTGTCCTCGCCTCCTGGAGCCTTCCCTGTCCACACGGGCTCCCACACGTGCAGGCAGGGGAGCACACCGTGAGGCCCAGCCACAAGCATCGCCCAGGACCTCCCCTGCCCCGGAGAGTGGGGTGGGTCAAGGATGCTCTCGGCTTGTCCAGCCTGAGGACCGGGGGTGGGGCACCTCTGGAGGTCACTTCCCCGTCTTTGACAGAGGCTTCTTTGGGGGCATGAAGCCCCCAGAGCTGGCGGGGGTGCAGGGCTCCCTCCCGCCCCCACCCCGAGCTTACACATGCCACACCAACGTCCCCGTCACCTGGGCCCGTGGCTGGTGGAAGCCCTGCTCCTGGGGGGCGTGCTGCTGGGCTCCGGGGCCGTGGGGGTGGCTGCCCGCCGGCCCGGGCGCCTCGGGCGGCGGTGGAGCAGCTGGCACTGGGCGCCGCGGGGGCACACGCCCCGGCGGGAGAAGTCGGGGCACAGTAGCGTGTGCTTCTTCTTGCACTGCGGGAGAAGGGGCGCAGCTGGGCGAGCCGGTGGAGGCCTTGGCACGCGTGGGGGCCCCGCCTGCTCCGCCCAGGGGGGCTCGAGCTGAAGCGTTCCTGTTGGGGGGCTGAGGTCCTCAGGCCGGAGAGGCCCCAGGGCACGGTCAGTCTGAGGGTCAAGGGCACTGCCCTGGTTGTACCAGCACCACCCAGCCTGGCCCTGGGCCTGGACTGAGGCTGGGTGGGGATTCCCAGGGCGCTACCTCCTTCTCCTGACAGCAGCCCACCTGTCCTGGCGGAGGACCAGGGTGGGGGGCACCCCACGGGGGGTGCACCGTCAGGCAGGTCAGGGAAACAGGTGGCCTCAGCTCTGCCCACCAGGCCCACAGGGAGCATAGAGCCTGGACCCAAGGCCTGCCTCTCCATAGCCCCCCTGCCCCCACGGTGGGAACTGAAGCCCTGCCGTGTGCCTGCTTCTTGCCCGGTCCTCCTAGAGGAGGGGGCCTATTCTCCCACCCCTAACAGCGGGCTCAGTGGGCACCACCCAGGAGGAGGAAGCCACCTTCATGCTGACCAGGTGACAGGTGACATGCCTGAAAGAGACCCAGATGGAAACCTCTGCAAGTAGAACCCAAACCCACCCAAAACCACGCTGTGTGCACTCAGGCGCTCCATCGTGTCTGACTGTGTGACCCCATGAACTGTAGCCCACCAGGCTCCTCTGTCCATGGGATCTCCAGGCAAGAACACCCAGAGTCAAGTTTAAAACCAGCCCTGGTGCCTGAGCAGCTCGATGGTGCCCCCTGGCACAGCCACTGGAAGTGTCATGGCAACAGCCTCAAGACCACTTCCTTCTGGACCCGTCACCCACACTGGGCACATGTCCTCTGAGCCCCAGACGTCGGCCTGGCTCCCAGCACCCAAAAGCCGGCCGAGGACCCCACGGAGACTGTGCCCATTCCCGTCCCCACACCTGGCCCTCGGCTGCCATGCAGGAACCAGAGGCCCTTCACACTGGTGCCTGGGGCTGGTGTTAAGACAGGCAGTTAGCACCCCTGCACCCAGATGGCTACCCCTCCCTGTGCTGGGCAGACCCAGCCCTGCTCCCCAACACCTGTTCCCCCAGCCCTGGAGCCAAGGGCCCTCTGCACTGAATCCCAGTGGTCCCCTCGGTGGCACATGCTGCAGCGGGGCCTCCTGGGGAACGAGGGGAGTCTGAGCAGGCAGAGGGATGGGCAGGCCCTCTGGGCGAAGAGCCCACGCTGGGCTGGGTGCAGAGAGGTGGCTGGAGGGTGCTCTCTGTGCCGTCCTGTGGTGGCCCTCAGCCCAGTGGCTCAACAGGAGCGACACACGGGAGGCGGGACCCAGCACAGAGGGACCCAGTAAAAGGCAGCACCTTGGTTTCCTCCCTGACTGCACAATGACATCTGTGA
Source organism: Dama dama (assembly GCF_033118175.1). Lineage (NCBI taxonomy): Eukaryota > Metazoa > Chordata > Mammalia > Artiodactyla > Cervidae > Dama > Dama dama. The sequence continues at coordinate 2,298,815 of NC_083701.1, read as the reverse complement.
GCTACTGGGTCACATAAACTCATTCCAGCTGTTTCTGTCTCACTTTCTTCTGGCGGCACTAGAAACTGTGGAATCCCACATGCGGTTCACATCCGGTTGACTGTGGGACTAGAGATGGCTGGTCTGAACTGACTGTCCTCCCAGAACAACCGAAATCTAGGCTTAAACGTAAAGAACTTTCTGAAATCATCCAAGAACTACTGAGCAGGTGCAATGATGGAGGAAAGTCTACACAGAGATGTGGTGGGTGCAGGGCTGGTCTCAGACCTCAGAGGCCCCCTGCCATCCTTAGAGCAAGGTTACTGAGGAAAAAGCAAACCCAGCACCCCTGCCCCTGCCCCATGCGCCCCGTAGAGCTGGAAATAAGGAAAATTCCTGGGATTATAGACTGCCAGGCTCTTCTGTTCATGGAATTCCCCAGGCAAGAATACTGGAGTGGGTTGCCATTTCCTTCTCCAGGGGATCCTCCCGACCCAGGGATGGAACCCAGGTCTCCTGCATTGCAGGCAGACGCTTTACCATCTGAACCACTAGGGAAGCCCGGAAATAAAGAAAGTCACTGCTAAATAATGCGTCAGTCAGTCAAGAAGCAACAGAAATTAGGTGATATTTAAATGACAACACTAAAACAACCCATCAAAGTTGATGGACTAGAGCTAAAGGAGTGCTTGGAGCAAAGCCCTCAGCCTCAGAGTCTTACGTTAGCAAAGAGGAAACACCTCAAGTTAGGGCAAAACAGAAAAATAAATAAAAGAAAGCAGACAGAAGGACACAGAGAGAAAAGGAACATATAAACTATATTAGGAATGACAAAAGTGTCGTTAACTTCTGGTGCTGCAGAAGGTGATACAATGAACAAATTTTATGCCAATAAATTTGAAAACACAGACAAAATCTACAAATTCTAGAAAAACTGCCAAAAACTGACATTAAATCTGAATGAATATTCCTATGACCATAAAGGAATTTGAATCAGTAGTTAAAAAAATAAGGCAAGTGCCAGCCCAGGGTTTCACGGTGGTTCTACCAGATATTCAAGAATGCACCACCAACTTCCCATGAACCGGCCCACAAAAGAGGACAGCAGAGACCACTCAGCTCAGTCTACTCAGCCGAAGGGGTCTTAAAACTGGAGCCTGATCACAGCAAGATGATCAAACAACCTTCAGGCCAACTGCATGAACAACAATCCACAAGTTCTATGCAAATCATAAATAAACTGAGTCCTGAAATGTGTAAAAAGGCCATGTCAGGACCAAGCTGAGGTTATCTCAGGAATGCAAGGTTAGTTTAACGTTAGAAAATCAGGGAATCGAAATAAGCACATTAGCAACCTAAGAGAAAGGAATCACATGATCATCTTGAGAGGCAAGAAAGAAGAGCTTCATAAAATTCAGCATCAACTCAAAGTTTAGCAAATTAGCGATAAAAGGGAGCTTTCTTAGCTTGATATAGAACCTTCTAGAAACCATCATCATCACTCACCAAGGGGTGCAGCTGGAGGCCCACAGCCGTGAGTTACTATCTCACTGGGCTTATAGGCAGGGCAGAAAAAGAAAAGGCATTTAAACTCAAAAGGAAGAAAACACAGTCATTATTTGGAAAAGATATGATTGTTTATGTAGAAAAACCCAAAAGACTAAGTCCCATGGATAAATTACTACAATTATTAATATAATTTAGCAAGACTGATGGAAACAAAATCAATATTAAAAATCATATGTCCGTAACCAATGAACAGTGAGAAAATAACATTTAAAAACAAGCTCTTTATAATAATAATAATAAATGTGACAGAAATAAACTTAACAGAGGTAAGACAAGCAAGAATTTTATCAAACGTCAAAGGAGAGTCTGTGTCACGAGAGACAGCGCCTTGATCATACACAGGAGACTGACTGTAGAGACCGGTGAGACCAGTTCTCACCAAACTAAGGCACAGGTTCAAGACAACCCGAATCCAAATTCCATCTCTAAAAACCTTACCTGGAATTTAAAATACATTTCCGGAAGGATAAATGGGCAAGAATAGTTAAAATAGCCACAAGGAAGAAAAAAGTGAAGGAATCTGCTTCCTTGTTATGACTTATCCCAAAGCTCAAACAACTGACAAAGGTCCCTGTAGTCAAAGCTGTGGTTTTTTCCAGGAGTCATGTATGGATGTGAGAGCTGGACCACAAGGCTGAGCACTGAAGAACTTATGCTTTTGAACTGTGGTGCTGGAAAAGACTCTTGAGAGTCCCTTGGACTGCAGGGCCATCAAACCAATCAATACTAAAGGAAATCAACCCTGAATATTCATTGGAAGGACTCACGTTGAAGCTGAAGCTCCAGTACTTATCCATCCACCTGATGCCAAGAGCCAACTCCTTGGAAAAGGCCCTGATGCTGGGAAAGACTGAAGGCAGGAGGAGAAGAGGATGACAGAGGATGAGTTGGTTGGATGGCATCACTGACTCAATGCACATCAATCTGAGCAAGCTCCAGGAGACAGTGATGGACAGGGATGCCCAGTGTGCTGTAGTCCATGGGGCCGCAAAGTCAGACACAACTGAGCGACTGAACAGCAGCAACCTGGGGCTGTCTAAATAACACCCAGACTCGTGGGACAGCCAAGAGTCCAGGTTTCAGCAGGAACTGATTCCATACCAAGAGCTGCTGGCATGGGGACAGTGCATGTGGTGGGCTGACTATAAAGTTACAGGCAGATTTTATACTGTGTTGGGGGTGTGGTGGTATTCAAGGGTCAACTGTATAGTACAGAGATTGAATCAGGTAATCATAAAACCTCCCAACCAAGAAAAGCCCAAGACTAGATGGTTTCAACAGGTGAATCATACTAAACATGTAAAGAATTAATACCTGTTCTTTTCAAATTCCTCCAAAAACACAGAAGATGAGAGAATACTTCCGAACACAAACAAATCTCACACACAGCCAAAACAATCTACAAGGCTAGCCTTACCTTGATTCCAAAAGCATACAGAGATACTATAAGAAAAGGAAATTATAGATTGACATTATTATGAATACAGATGTCAAAATCCTCAACAAAATACTACAAAACTAGACTAGTGGCGTATTAAAAAGATTATATACTATGATCCAGTGGGATTTATTCTCAGAATGCAAAGATGGTTCAACATCCAAAAATCAATCAATATACTTGTGGTCAGTATGTCTGATTGACCATCTTAATAGAATGAAGGGGAAAAAACCCACATGATCATCTCAACTGATACAAAAAAGATTTGGGCAAATACTCTAAGATTCCACCTATGTTAAATACCTAGAATAGGCACAGTCATGGAGACAAAATGTTGATTTGTGGTTGCCAGGAGGTGGAGAGACGGGGGAACAGGGAGTCATTGCCATGCGTTTAGAGATTCTGTTTGGGGTGATGAAAAAGTTTTGGAAACAGATAGTGGTGATTGTATAATATTGTCAATGTAATTAACACCACTGAACTGTACACTTAAAAATGGCAAATTCTGCTAAAATTAAAAATGTAATACACAAAACCCACAGTACTGTGCACTTAAATGGGTGATTTGTATGGGATGTGAATTCTCTCTCAGTAAAGCTGTTAAGATTAGAAAAGACTGATGCTGGGAAGAATTGAAGGCAGGGGGAGAAGGGAACGACAGAGGATGAGACGGTTGGATGTTATCACCGACTTGATGGACATGAGTTTGAGTAAACTCCAGGAGTTGGTGATGGACAGGGAAGCCTGGCGTGCTGCATTCCACGGGGTCACAGAGAGTCAGACCCAATTCAGCAACTGAACTGAACTGACACGGAGACACTGTCTGTGATTTCAAAGGAAGACATCCAGAGGACAAGGAGCTTCTGCAGGGCAGGAGGTGGCGGGGGTGGGCCACTTACACACGCGGGGGACAGAGAGATAAGGAAGTTGTGGAGAGCCGGCCAGGGACCACGAGGGTGGGGGAGTCACTGTCGCTACAGAGGCACCAGTGGATGATACCCACGCTCAGGTCTGCTCTGCTCCAGGAGGGCCTGGAGAGGTGACCCCTAGCTGCAGCGCGCACCCAGACCGCGAGTTTCAAACCAAGGATGGAGCCAGGGGGCCTGGAGGTGCGGTGCTCCAGGCCAAGGCAGGGGTGGATCTCCAGCCAGAAAGCGCCCTGGGGACTGTGTGGGCAGCATGGGTCTGGGAGGAGTCCTTGGCCCACAGTGCCACAGACACCTGAGTGGGCAGGCCGGGGCGGAGGGCAGCACTGGTGACGCAGGGGCCGGTGCTCCGTGCTGGGCGCTCATCTGGAAGACCAAGCAGCAGCGCTGTAACACCGCCCTCGGTGTCTCCTCGACACACGCGCGGACTCGGCAGCAGCGCGAGGAGTGGCAGAGCAAGCGTGAGGCAGTCGCTGGGACATCAGGCGGCTCACAGAAGGCTGGCCGTGTCCCCGAGTGTCTGAGAGTCCGGAGGGACAAACTGAGGAGCCATTGAGCCCCAGACCCAGGAGTAGAGTGTGGCCCCTTAAGATGAAGGACAGGGATCTATTCCAGCTTAAATTATTCACAAGAAAAGGGGACGCGTGTCTTTAACAAGCCAGCACTTTATGAAGCAAGGTTAACAATTCCACTTGATTCAGTGGAATATTATAAACTCTCTGGGGCCCATCTGAGGACTTCCACTTCAGGAGCAAGGTGACGACTCAGCACTTTTTATATTATTTAGAGAATAAAATTAACCCTCGCCAGCCCAGGCTGCTGCCTCCACCCCCGCTGGATCCGGCCTGCTCAGCGCTTTTCCCATCTATAATTACAAGCCGCTATCCATCATGTGGCAGCCACGCAGCGCCCACACGCCGAAACGCACGCAGTAAGCACTTCCACTAATAGAAGCAGAACTTAAATATCGCCTTGATATTTTCATTTACATTGGAATCTTTTACAATAATCACCCACAGTCTCCGTGGGGGTCCTGCGCCCCCGCCCCACCCCCCTGGGCTGCTCTGGAGCCGCCAGCCGGGCCCCACCTCTGCAGGAGGGGCCTCCTCGGGGCCAGCAGGGGAGCAGCGGTGCTCCCGCCGTGCTCCCCACAGGGCGAAGCCCGGCCGGGACGGAGAGCTGGCCTGCAGAGACGCGCACTCCCCGGGCTCAGGGCCCGGCCTGCACCCCCAGGGCAGCCACAGGCCCCGAGGCAGGGTGGTCACTCACGAGCACCCGTGGCCTGTGGACGAGGAGGCAGCGAGGCGTGCTGAGGCCCCTGGGCTGGTGAGGAGGCTCCCCCTTGGGCACGGGGCCTGCTGCCCAGGGTGGGTGGGGTCTTCCCCGGAGCAGCGGGGCTGAAGCAGGTGGGGAGGACAGGCCCCCAAGGCAGGGTGGGCCTGGCCCCCAGCGCCCCCCACCCCAGGCCCCTTACCTTGGCGCCCAGAGGACAGTAGCCTCTGAGGAAGTCGGTGCAGACCTCCGCCTTGCGGGACACGTACACGTGGCTGTAGGGGCAGTTGCTGTTGCTGCAGACGCCCTTCAGGAAGTAGGAGCAGACCGGCATCTGCAGGGCGGAGGCAGTGAGGCCCAGGGCAGCACCCCGGCCGCCCTCCGTGCCCCGCCTCAGGCAGGGCCCACCTAGGGCTCCACCACCGGGCGTGAGCCCATCCCAACGTGGGACTCCCAGCCTCCCCGGGGGCAAGGCCGCCCAGGCTTGCGGTCACATGAGGACAGAGATGGTGACCCAGCCAGCGGGATGGCTCAGGCCCAGATGTGCTGTCCCCAAGTCCGCCACCTGCCCCGAGCCTGCCTGCTCTGGGCTGCGGGGCTGTGGGGGCCTGGAGGGGGCCGGCACCCAGAAGAGCAGGGCAGGGGAAGAGGGAGGCAGCGTGCGGATGCTCCAGCGGGGTGACGGCCTACAGGGCCTGACATCCAGCAGGCTTTCCAGCTGCCCGACAGGTGGGCACCTGGCAGGGTCCGTGAGCTGGAGCAACCCTTGTGGGGGCTCTGCTGGCACTGACCAGGGGCGGGCACCATAGGGGCCTGGCAGGGGGCAGGCCGGCCCAGGGGAGACCTGGCGGGGGACACAGGTGGGCAGCCCACCTCCGCCTGCAGGCCAGCCTCCTGGGGTGGGGGAACCCTGCCAGGAGCTCACACAGCTGTGGCCCTGCAGGTCTCACGCTGCGCGCCTCTCCCGGCCCCTCCCTGCGCTGTCAGCCCTGCCTGCCCCATCCATGTGGTGCCCACTGCACCCACCGGGCGCTCTCCTGCCTCCAGAGGACACAGAGGGGCTTCACTTTTCTGGAAGGAAGTGGTGGGGCTGGGGGGGTGGGGGGTATGACTGTAGCCGAGGAGGGAAGGAGGGAGGAAGCAGAGAAACAAAGGGTGATTTAGCGAGGAGAGTTTATTTTTAATTGTCTTTTAACTGCAGCGCAGAGGGGAGCGGCCGGCCTGGGGCTGGCGGAGCCACGGCTGCAGACAATTCCCTTAATGTGCGTTTTGATACAGGGCCCAAATTAGCGCTAATAAAAAGGGATAATAAAGCCAACTCTTGCACCAAACGGAACTCCTCCTAGCTGTCAGCACCGCTATCAAGAGGAAACTGCATTCTCATTTCAATTAACCTTGTTTGCACCCAGCACGTCCACACAAATAACAATAACATTAATTCAGGGCGCTGGTGCGGGGCGTCCTCCTCAGACAGCTCAGAGCCTGTGCTGGCTCCAAAGCCGGAGCTAATGAACCCGAAACTCGACGTGAATTTCCAAATTGCTCACAACAGAGTTTCGAAGCTCTATTAGGGAGAAAAATGCTGATTCTTCCCAAGTTCCTCAAGGGGAAAAGCTGTAGCAGCAGCAGCACCTCCCCGGGCCCGCCACAACCCCCTCTCGGGGCTGGCAGGACACCAGCAGCCACCACAGACCCCTGACTTCAGCTGCCCGAACAGGGGGGCTGACACAGCTGTGCGCCTCCCTCTCCCACCGCTGGCCCCCCACTGGCGCACCTGGTGGGGGGGGCCCCCCACTGGGCGTGTGGGGGATGGGAGAGGGGCCCAGGTGAGCCTAGCAGGGTGGAGGGGCAGAGCCTTGGGGCTGCGCCAGCCCCAGGCAAGGGGGGACGCTCACCTTCTCCTTAGAGACGTGGTGGGAGAAGGGGCAGGTCCCGTCCGTCTTCTTGCAGGTGCCCCGGACAAACCTGTGCACACAGGGCGGGTCTGAGGGATGGAGCCTAGGACAGCCCTGGCCCCACGCCGCCCCGGGCCCGCCTTGGGGTGGGGGCGCACCTGGTGCACACGGCCACCTTCTCAGGGTCGTGAACGTAGGGACAGCGCTCGCCGCGGTTGCACCGGCCGAAGCGGTTGTAGTACATGCAGTACTCCTCCTTCCGCCGTCGCCGCCGCTGCCGCGCCTGCCGCACGATGGCCAGGCTGCGCTGCACGGCCCGGCTAGGGGCAGGGAGAGAGCTGTGAGCCCCAGCAGGCCAGGAGGCCGGGGAGCCCCCCAACCCCGAGGCACATACCTGGCCAGGGAACGGCTGCAGCTGCCGGCAGGGTCCATGCGGCCTGTGGGAGGAGGGGCTGGGTCACTCCAGGCCCACCGCCCAGGGCTCTGCCCTCCCCCTGCTCACCAGCCAGGCCACCCTGGCCAGGGCAGGGAAGAAGCCAAGGGGAGCCGGCAGAGGCCACCCTGGTGTCTGGCCAGTGGTCCTGCCTCAAAGCGGGTGGTCACAGGAACAGGAGGTGGCCTCCCTGCCACCTCCCTCTGCTTGGAGCAGAGCCCAGGGACATGGGACCCAAGTGGGGTCTCAGAATGCCACTCGGTTTTGCAGCAGCTAAGAAGGACTTGTTTAAAGCACTGTAAAATAGAAGCTAAGAAACGTATGGCCACAAATGCTGAAATCCTCCACAAAAGCTGAAACCCACCGGAAGATGGGTGTTCCCTGCCTGGAAACCAGGATGGCCTGAGGAGCAGGCTGTGGGCTGACCTGCCTCACGTGGCACCCCGCTCCGGAAACTGTGGAGGCACCCCACAAGACACTCCTCAAAACCCCAAGTACGCAGACCAAGCAGGGCCTCTCTGAGGTCACTGACTGTGGCCCGAAGGGGAGTCGTTGACGGTGTGATCCGTGGTGACAGGAAGACAGGTGGACACGCGGCCAGGCTAACCTGCAGCTCCCGCCTGACATTTAGATACCCGGGCAGTCCCCAGGACCGAGGCGGGCAGGCAGGGTGAGAGCTGCTCGGGACAGCCACAGCTCCTCAAAACACACGTGACCCTCCCCAGACCAGATCGGGTTTCCCACAGGAGGCACAAGTGACATCACTCAGAAATTCTAAGGACCTGAGGCGATGACAAAGCATTCCTGGTTTAAAAAGGGACGTCCCCAAGCTGCCCGGCCTGGAGGCGGCCCCCTCGCCACCTGGAGGGCCCTCCCCCGGCTCACCACAGGGCGCCCAGTGCCACCCCAGGCACGCGCCGGCTGAGCGCTCTGGGCAGCGCCCGCACTGCGCTGCTGGGGCGCTCCTCCGAGCCCCCGTTTCCTCTGGTTAGAAGGCGGCTCCAGGGCTGTACAGCGGAACCCCTGGGAGGGAGGCCGCTCCTGCGGGGGTCCAGGCCCAGGGGGCGGAATTACATGGTTGAATGGGGGGACACGACATGGAAAGGAGAGGGGTGCCCAGAGCTGAGGGGCCGGCACGGAGGGGTCTTGGGGCAGCTCCAGGCCGTACTGGACTCTGGTTTCCAGGCAGGGGACACCCATCGTCCAGTGGCAGCGGAGGTCAGTCCAGACGGCACGTGGTGGCCCCCACCTGCTAGTCCGAGGGTGACAGTGCAATCTGATAGCGGTCAGTGAGTGCGGCTTCCCGGCCGTCACCCAGGCCGCCACCCAGGCTGCCAGTGATGCTGGGGCAGCGCCTGCCCCCCAGGGACATCGTCGTCAGAGTCCGCTGTCAGACCAGACCCAGGCCTGGCCTCTGGTGGGTGCTTAGGTTCAGGCCTCTTTCCACAGTGGCTCTTAAAAAAATGTCAGTGTGGGCCTCGGTAGGAATTTTTACAGGAACAGGAGGAGGCACCTTTGCAAATGCTTTGCAGTGTTAAAACATGCACATAAAGTAGCTGGCTTGAGAGGCGCTGAAACGCTCAGCTGGAAACCCTGGCAACCTCGGGGCAGGGGGGCTGAGCCTTCTGCAGAACTCACGCTTCCTAGGGGTCTTCCCGAAATAGAGCAGCAAGGCCGCCCCACCCCCTCCCACCCAGGCAGCGGCTCACCGCCCCAGCTGAGGGCCCTGGGGTCCGAGCGCACAGAGGGGCAAGCACCGCCAGCTCCCACAGCCCCTGCCCGCCCATGATGCCCTGGAACACGCCACCCTGGGGAAGAGGCGTCCAGGAGTGGCAGAGGTCGCAGGGCAGGGCCTTGGATGCGCAGGGGCAGACTGACCAACCGGTGAGACCCTCTCTCATATGCAGCTCTGCGTGACCCTGCAGCACCCAGAGGGAGCGACAGGTCACAGGTTATAGGTGAGGTGCAGAGATCCCCCGCCTGCCCCGGGCCCGAAGTGGAAGGCTGGTGGCAGAGAGACTGCCCCCCACAGCCTACGCCTGGGGCCTAAGGCTCAGAACAAACCTGGGAGCCAGCCCCGCAGCGCAGGCTGAGCGAGGGGGCTGGGGCAGGCGGACTGGGGTCTGCCCTACTGCAGGGCCTCGCAGGCTTTTAGGGCTGACCCGTCCTTCCGGGCGAAAGGGGAAGTGGGGAGTAGGCCCTGGGCTGGGTCCTGCAGGCAGGCAGACTTAAGACCAGGAGGAAGTGCTTGGCTCCAGGGTTCTGGGGAAGTGAGGTGTGCCTGCTAGAAGGCCCTGCCCCTGGAGCTGAGAGACAGGCAGGGCACGGCTCTTCCCCACAAGGCCTGGGATGGTGGGCACCCCGACGGGGCTGAGGCTGTGCTGAGAGGCCTGCAGCCAGGAGAGGGGGGATGGAGCCCCCAAGCCCCACAAGGAGGGCTGCACTTTCTTGCTGAAGTCACAGTTCCGTCGACACCAGAGGAGAAAATTTATTTCTTTAATTATTACTCATCTAAGTGAGCTGCTAGTCTGTGGGCATTCCCACAGCTGGGAGCAATCCACCCTCCTTACAGCCAGGAGCTGGCCACCGGATGTGGGTCCAGGCAGCTGGTGCTATGCTGGCCGGCCTCGTGCCCCCAGGATAGGCTGCCCTGTGGTCTGTGCACCAAACCCCACCTCCCTGCCCCCACGCTGAGGTGGGGGACTGCCCCAGCTGACTGGTCAGCAGAGCGTGGGCAGTGGCAGCCTGTGGGGGCAGGTGGGGCAGGGAGGTGGCTGGGGGGCCAGGGAGAAGGATGGGGAAGGCCAGGATCCACCCCCCCCCCCGCAGCTCTGCAGGGGAGGTGGGTTCTGCGGAGCTCAGCATGCAGCGTGGCAACTCCCCAGAGAGAAGCATGCTGCCAGCCCCGGCGGAGGGGCCCCCGGGTGAGGGGGATGCGCCCCCACACCCCAAAGGCTGACCCCTCCTGCCCTGACCATGCCCCAAGGCGGCAGCGGCCTCAGACTCAGGCCCCGCGCCCGGCGGATGGCTCTGACAGGGCTGCTGGACTGTGAGGGGGCAAACCCGTGTCTTCCTCCCACTGGCGGGTGCCCTGGGGGGCGGAGCAGCCCAGGTCACGGGTGGCCCCCACAGCCCACCAGTCCATTTGGGATCGGCCTCACATGCAGCCCAGGATTCCATGAGAGCCACAGTGGCCAGCGCCCAGTGGCCAGCCCGAGGGGGCAGAGAGCAGGGCCCACACAGAGGCCTGGTCGCTCCACAGCCCTCGTGGGCTCGTGTGGAAGGGTCCCACGCACACCGCCTGGCTGGGGCAGCCCTGTATGGGCTCCAGGTTCAGGGAGGACAGAGGGGGCGTCTGAGACCCCTGCCCTCTGAGACACCCAGAGCTGTATGTGGGGCCCACAGACCACGTGCACCCGGTGAAGGCAGCAGAGGGGGCCTGCACCTGCGGCGCCACCAGGCAAGCTTCTGAGGCTGGGCAGAGGGCGGGGGCAGGCCCACAGAGAGCCCAGCTCCTGGAGGGGGGCAGGATGCGCGGGGGAGCAGAGCCCTGGGCCCCCAGCCCCCTGCGCTTGTCCTGGGGGGCCCGGTGCACCCGGCCTGGCAGAAAGGAGCTTCCAGGGGGCCCTCCACTGTCTCCTGTGCCAGCCGGCCCCACGCCCCACCTACTTCCTGAGCTGGGCTTTTTCTCCCTTCTGCCCCTCTGGGGGGGTCAAGCTAAGGACTGGGGGTAGCTGGGCCTGTACAATCCCCACAGCCCCTGCAAACCCCACCTTTTTTTTGACAGAAAAGGAAAGGAGTAAAATTGGACTGAAACCAAAATACTTTTCTAGTTAATTTGTACAATAAGCGAATCCGAAGCATTTCCTTCCCTGAGGCCTGTCTCCCTGGGCCGCGGGGATGCCCGCGCCTCTGGGCACGGTTGGGAGGCATTGCCAATGCGATCAGGCGCCACGGCCCCAGGTGCTCACATGGGCTGTGTTTACCATACCTGACTCATCTCCTTTGTCCCCGAGCAAAACACGGAAAATCAGAGGCGGCTCAGCCAAGCGCGAGTTGGGTACAGCCGGCGCGCCCTGGGGGCCTCCCTGCCGCTGCCGCCTTGGCGGGGGCAGTTCCAGGACGCTGTCGGGGTGCCCTCACAAGAGCACAGGCACAGCATCCCCCCCAGGGGCCTCACCTGTGCGCAGCAGGGGCCTGCCACCCCCGTCCCCACCGGGCCGGCTGTAGGTCTTGGAGAGCTTGTTGGCCGAGACCTTGTAGAGGACACCTCCGATGCAGCAGTAGCCTCTGCTCCGCCACCGAGGGGAGCCGGTCTGGGCTCTCCCACCCGCAGCTGGACGCAGGGTGTTCAGTGCCAGGGACCTGCAGAGACAGGAAGGCCCGTCAGCTCAGCCCTGGGCGGTCAGAAGACCTCTGTCCCCCACCGTCCGCGGGCCCAGGAGGTGGCACCCTCAACCCCACCTCTGAGGCTGGGGCGCCTTTGTGAGGGGAAAGCGCTCAGTGCCAGCACTAAGGCGGCCCTGGCGGGTCACCGGTGTCCGGAACACCTCCTGGACGCTGCCCCGTGCTGCACCCTGACTCTGGGACAGCAGTGTTGTGCGGTCAGCACAACTCCTCCGCTCCTCTGTCCTCTGCACGGAGCGCCTGGCATCGCAACCGGGAAGGGAAAGCCTCATGGACCCCCCAACCCAGGGAAGCAATCTGGGGCAAGACTGGAGTCGCCTCAAGGTCAAGGGCTGGTAAAGGCCTGGGCCGCCTGTGGGGCCAACCCAAGGGCAGATGGGTCAGAAGTCCCCCACAGACCCCCTGGCCACAGCAGGCAGGGAGGGCCACCCCCCCCACACCCCCGACTCAGGTCCCACAGAGGAGGGCCTGCAGCTGCCCAGGAGCTGCCACATGGGAGGGGCTCGGGACTCCAGAGCTACTTGGCCTTGACCTTCCACGTGTCTTAGTAGAAACCTGCTTATGCAAATTGAGCTCAGTTCTCTCTGAGCTCAGGGCACGTCTGGGCTGCTGGCAGAGCTGGGCAGGGGAGCGCCCATCCAAGAGTGTCACGTCTGCTGCGGCAGGTGGGGCGCGAGGAGGGCGGGCAGCAGCAGGCAGGGCCACCAGCCGCAGCTCTGGGCTGTCCGGGGGTCCTGGGCTCCCCAGCGCCTCCTGCTCCTTAGCAGGAGGAGGAATCCTGAATCCTCTTCCCCAGGAGCCTATGAACCCCAGCTCCACTGGAGCAGCAGAACACGCTCTTCTGGCAACCCTGGGACCACACGGCGGGGAAGCCCTGACCTGGGTCTGCAGTGCAGAGCTTGCCCCACAGGTGGCCCACGGCTGGCCTGACTCCCCACCTGCAAAACAGCCGGGCAAGCCAGGACCTGAAGCTGCAGTGTCAGGAGGGAAGCGCCGAGCAGGCCTCTAGAAAGCACTTAACCCAGTTTCCCTTAATTAAAACTCAAGTTCACAAACACCAATCTTGGAGGGATCAACCCCCACCAAGGTCCTTGACAGCCCTGCCCACCCTGGCTGCGCCAGAGGGGCTCCTGCTGCCCACTCCCTGGTCCAGCCAAGCGCTGGAGAGGCAGCCAGACCCCAGGCCCTCCCCAGACCCCAGGTCTCGTGCCTTGGGGTCAGGGCATCTGCGTGCCCAGCAGGCGCCTGGGCTCCTCCAAGGCAGGCAGGGGCTGAGGAGGGGCGGGGCTGGGGGGTCCCGCCCTCACTGAAGAAGCCCATCAGCCTCGGGAGCTCTGGAGCCCCTGCAGGAGTCCCGGACATCGCCCAACGGTGCAGCCGGCCTGAGCCCTGACCCCCCACGGACAGTGGAGCCCAACCAGTGGTCCCCACAGCCCCCAGCTCGAGGCCAAGAGGCACCCGCAGTCCCAGCCCTGCGCTGCCCAGAGCCCTCAGGGGCCTCCCACCCACAAGGCAGCTGCCCTCTGTCAACGTGCCCTGGGCAGGGGGCAGAGTGGGGGGTCACCATCAGGGCACCACCTCCAGCGCCCCCCCAACAGTCTGTGCTCTCAGATGCCAGGATGCACTTGTTGGAACATGGCCCTCTCAGCCATCCTCGCCTCGCTGGAGCACCCTCTCCCCCAGCGCTGGCCCCCATGAAACATGAGACACAGGCAGAACAATGCGAGACAGTGGCGGGTAGGAAGCAGGGCCACGGATGCCCCGAGACCAGCCCTCCAGGGGGTGAGGAAGCGCCCTACTTGGGCACACGCTCCGGGCTAAGGCTGGACAGGACACCACCCCCAGAGGCAGCCACACAGGCGAAACTATGGATCCCAGCAGCACAGGGCAGCCCAGCCCTGGCAGGCCCAGTGGGTGGAGGCTGGAGGGCCTGGGAATGACTATTCTTACAGATGAACATGACCAACCAACCCGGCCCCTTTTCTAGAGAGAAGACCGTGCTCCTGGGCTCTGCTGCGGGCCTCGGGATGGGGCGGGGGCGTAGCAGCGGGCCAGTGCTCACACCCGTGCTCACACCTGTGCCCAAGGACCCACATGCCCAGGCGCAGGGCTGCGGCAGGGCGGGAGCCTGGGAGCCAGGCTGGGAGGAGCCGCGTCCCCAGGATGGCACCCTGGGGCTGCAGGGGGGAGGTGGGCGCCCCCAAGAACTCGGGGAGGGCCCTGCACCCATGGGCCCCGGCCCAGCCGGCAGCCGCACAGCCCCCTCTGCCTGCCTTTGCCCACTGGGCCCACTGACTCTGGGCCTGCGGCCAGCAAACGCCGGGGCAGGAGCGGGCTGGAACACTGGGCTGGGGTGCTCGCCCCAAACGCCTCGTAGTTTTTCACTGCTGTGGGTGTCACGGCACTCCAGTAAATTGTTACCCTAATGGAGAGGACAGCCTTTGGAAACGAGCTGTATTGAGAAGAGGGGATAAAATTAATGAGATAATAGCAGGGCCAAGGACCCAGGGAGCGCTCCTGCCCTCGCGGCAAGGGCCTGTAATTCCTTTTCTACAACAGGAGCCTCAGACCTAAAGCCTTCTCCCATCCATCCGGCAGGCCCACGCCGCCAGGAAATTTCATTAACGCTGGAAAATAGGAAAGGTATTAAGCGTGGATAATGAAGGCCAGGGAGGGAACCATGCCTTAAGATAGTCCTCTTTCTCGCCTTTGTAATGGGAGGCATGAACTTTCCCTTCAAATCCATTTCTAATCCATTTGAAATACTACAGCAAATTATCTTTCCTTCAGCCCGAAAGCGGCCAGCCAATTTACTCCGAATAGAAGTGACAATGCCCCAGGATTTATCACCATAACCTTGACTACACAGGGGTGAGGGCTGGGCTTCTCCTGGGCGCCCCCCCCCCCGGGGGGCACCACGAAAGACAGGGCGGGTGGGAGATAACATTTTAAATGAAAAGAGCTGGTAACGGGGAGAAAGACACACACACCGCAAAAGTAGGTTTAAAAAGAAACGCGATCCACATGTCCGCTGCCCGGGGAGCAGCTGAAATGTTCCAGGCCCAAGGCCGTCCAGGAGCTCCCAGGGGCTCTGCCCTCAAAGGCCCCCTCAGCTGCTGCGCCCAGGAAGCAAGGGGACGGTCCCAGGGAAGCAGGACCCTGAGAGCCAGGGCATCAGTCTGGGCAGGACAGGAAGGCTCCCCCAAGAGCCGGGACAACTGTGGCACATCCTCTGCTGGGTCTGCAGGTTGCCCCCCACCCCGCAACAGCACCGAGCCCACCCTGCAGGGTGCCCCCCAGTAGCACCCTGCCAGAGTCCCCCTGGGCTCCCTGCACATTCCCTGGCCACTGCCCAAGCAGGTTGGTGCAGGCCCAATACTGCATACAGGGCACCTGCCGCGGTCTGCTTCTTGAGCTGCACGGCTAAGATGGGCCCACCCAGGCATCCTCGCTAGTGGCCTGGCAGCCTGGGGCACAGGCGTGCACCCAAAGAGCCACAGGCAGACGGGCTCCCAAACACGCCTACACACTGAGCACACGTAGCTTGCCCTCCCACTGGCAAGACCTGATGCACAGTGAGTGAGTGCACCCCAGGCCCTGGGCCGGGGACAGGCAGCCTATGGGTTGTGTCGCCTGAAGGCCACAGAGTGGCTCCCCCTGAGCATGCAGGGAGGTGGGGGCAGAAAGCTGACCTGGCCCTGGAGACTCTGGAAATGGCCCCGGCCCCCAGGACGCCCGGGGCAAGGTAAGCTGCACCCTGGAGCTGTGCCCACCTCCGGCCCTGACATGGGCCCTGCCTCGCTGCTGCTGCCCGGCCGGGACCACAGGAGCACACGGGAGCGGAAGGGGCCCGGCTCCAGCAGACCCAGGGCTGAGGGTGCCACGGCCTCTCAGCGCCCAGTCGTAAGGCAGCCTGACGAGGGTGGGCCCTGTGCACCCAGAGAGGGTGGGGAGCCCCTCGGGACAAGGCCAGGGCCAGGCCAAGGGGCCCACACCTGGACAGGGAGATGCTGATGGAACTAAGGGCTGCTTTCCCACAGGAAGGCCTCTCAGCACAGAGGCGTCTTGCTGGCCCGTTCTTCCCGGCCCCCACAGCCTGCGTCCCCTGGCTCCTCCTGGAGACCCTCACCTCTCTGGGGACCACAGGCCCAGACCCCAGTCACCAAGGACCCTGCGTCCCTGAGCCAGCCTCCGCTCTCGCCCCAGAGGCAGTCTGGGGCCCTGCCCTCACTGAGACTCCCCGGCGGGGTCCCCGCCGCACTCTGTCCCATCAGCTCATCTGAAAACCTCGAGTCGGGTCCGGCTCCCATCACTCCACGCCCTGGCAGTGCTCCCTGCTCTGCTGCGGGGCCCTCAGCACCGCTCCCACTGCCTGCCGTCCATCCCTGCGCGGGGCCTCTGCATGTGCTGGGCCTCTGCCATCATCTGGGTCCTGCCCTGAGCCCAAGCTTGGACGTCGGGGCCTTGGGAAGCCTCCCCTGACCCTATACAGGGCCCAGTCGCACCTGGGGCAGGGGCTCCAGAGACTCGTGCGGGGTGAGCTCACACCAAGAAGAAGGCTTGGAGACCACCCGAGTCTCCCACCCTGGGGTCTGCCGGGGTGCCAGTAAGAGAAACGAGGGGAGATCTTGGTGGGCGGGAGCCGGGATGTGTGGGCACCCACACCAGGAGAGGCCTTTGGCTCAGCGCGGCGGGCCAGGAGGTGGGCAGCCTGTAGGGAGCAGAGAAAACAAGCGGGGAAGCAGTTTTCAGGACGTGGAGTGGGTTCTGCGCAGCTTGAGCAAGCGAGGAGTGCGCCGTCAGCAGAAGGGCGCCAGGGGCGGCCGCACAGCGAATCCCAAGTAGGTCAGGCTCGGCGCCGCCACCGTGACGGCTGCAAACTGCTTAAGCGGGCTTTCCACAGAAACGCTGACACCCGGCGCCCCACAGGCCGGGCCGGCCGGCACGCAGGCAGCCGGTCCCACGGGTGCTGACAGAACACGCTGGGGACAAGGGCCCAGGCGGGGCAGCGGGGCAGGAGGGCCAGGAACTCAGCGGGCAGGCGGACAGACAGACAGCGCGGGTCTCGGGGTGACTGGGGCCACCTGGCCTCCTAGGACCCTCCTCCCAAGTGTGCCCACCTGCCCTCTGAGCTCCAGCCACCTTGCAGCAGGGCCAAGGTGATGGCTGGGCTTCCCAGGACGCACTTGCTCGCAGTAGCTGGGGCTATGGCCCAGGTGGGAGCTGAGACCTGAGGACCCTGGTGGGTCACAGCAAGGACAGGACGGCACCCAAGAGGGCTGGCGGCCCAGGGCTCAGGCTGAGTGCTTGTGGGGGGGGGGACTAGGGGTGGGGTGCAGGACACACCTGAAGGCCCTGCTCCTTCCCCAAGGACAGACCACTGCTCCGTCTCTCCCCAGCCACTAGCAGAAATGACTCGGGGGCGCCCTGACCAGCGGCACCAGAAGGTGGGGGAACAATAACTGCCACCCCCAGGGCGAGCACGGCAGCTGCTCTAAGGAGCCAGGGCTGTTTTATGTGCTCACATCTATTCAATCGGTATTTCGATCAATGGATGCATTACAAGCTTTCCCTTTAAGAGCCTAATAAACAACAAGATAGAAAGTAAAATTCTCCATAAAATGACACTTTTAAAAATCCATTTTAGCTGAAGCTATTGGTGTTTTGCGTGTTAGCTGCAAAAAGCAGGTATCGCTGGGCCTTAGGGGCCCCCCTCCGAGTGCAGAGCTCAGCAAGCCAGGCCCAAGATTGGCCGGCTCAGCCGCCCCGATCCTCGTTTCCCGGTGTTATCCTGTAGGCCGGGCGGTGGCTCAGGCCCCGGGCCTGACACTGGGGACGGCGGGGAGGGCCTGGCCCCGCTGCAGCCGCCCCTCCAGCGCCGCTCACTCCAGCCATCCTCCTCCTCTCTCTCTGGCCCACTGATACCCCAGCCCCAGCTTGCTGTGCATGTGAAGTCCAGTCCGCCCATCCCTGTCCTCTCCCCACACGGGCAAGAGGGGAGGGAAGGAGGCTGGGGCAGCAGAGCCCGTGCCCCGACTCCTCTGGGAGGGACTCAGCAAGTCGAGGCCCCACCTGGCTCACTGGCTCCCAGAGAACACCCCGGGGTCACCTCCTGGGGCTCCCTCCTCCACTCTGGGCCTGCCCGTCAGCCCCACTGCCCACACACCCCCCTCACTGCAACCTCTCCTCTGTTCCCTGGTGTCCGTGGCTCAAACCCCATCACCAGGGGCGTGGGGGCCAGCCCAGCGCGCACCCTGCCACCACACCAAGAGCCCCGGCAGCTGCCACCGGTCGCTGTCCTCTCAGCAGGACAGGTCTCGCCAAGGCCCCGATCAAAAGCCTGGCTGCCTGGCCTCTGGCAGCAGAGGGCTGCACGCCTTCGCAAGGCCTCCCATCACGTCCTGCTGGTGACCTCGCTTGGGGTCTCTGCCCTCACCCTCCTTGGGAGTGCTGCTGGCCCGCCCTTCCCAGGACACCGCTCACAGCCCCTCCCTTGCTGAGCCCCGCGCAGGGCCTACTGCTCACAGTGGGAGGGCGCTGGCCACCTGGGCCCCACGCTGTCTCTCCAGCTCCCCCTGCCACCAGGCGGGCCCGTCACTGGCCCCAGGACCCAGGGCCACTGTCCGCCTAGCTTGAGCCTCCCTGTCCCTGCAACTGCAGCCCCTCTTCACCTCTGGATCTCACACCAGTTGCCCATGCCCCTCTGGGGAGCCCTAGGACACTCATGCTCGAGGGTACGTCATGAAGGGGCCCCAGTACCTGGACACGGCTGAGCAGAAAACACCAGAGGGCGGCCCAAGCCAGGGACACGTGACATAGTGGAAATGTTACAAGACCCCAGACGCCTCAAGCCCCGGCCATCAGTGACCCTCGTGTCACGGCTACCTAAAGATATTCGGGAAGAGGGGAGATGGGGGAGGCAGGGGACCCACCCCACCCCACAGGCCCCAGCAGGAGGGCTCCTCTTAGAATCCTGTGAGCACAGCACAGCTCCCGGGAGAAGCTGTGGTGGGAGCGCAGACCCCAGGCACAGTCCCCTGAGCTCAGCGTAAAAGCTCCTGCAGGTCAGATGGTGAGCAGGGAGCCAACTACAAGTGAAGCACTCCCACCGAAGCTGCCAGGCCACCAGTGGGACCAGCTGGACCACCAGAAAAAGCCGAACAAGCACTGCAGGCGACGCTGTGGCAGGTGGCCACTGGGGAAGGCCGAGACTGAGCCAGTGTTCCCACGGCTCACCTGAGGAATGCGGGGGGCCCAGCAAGGGCACAGTCTCTGGCTCTGCACTTCTGGGGGCGGGGGGTTCAGCTCACTAAACGTTTTGCTGTCAGGAGACCAAGGAACCTCGACCCTCCCACCTCAGATCACAAGTAAAAGTTAACTCATAAGGGATCGCAGACTTAATATAAACACTGAAATAGCCAAGCTTCCAGAAGAAAATGTGACCTTGGCAAACAGTTCTCAAACAGGACGACACTCATAAAAGAAGACTGATGAACTAGACAGCACTGAAGGCAAGCCCCGCTGTAAGAGGATCTCTGACACAGGAGTGTAGTCATCATATATAAAGAATACTAGCAAATCAATAAAAAGACCAACCGACACAAACGTGGGTGAAAGACTGCACAGGGCACTGCACACTACGTCACGTGTGCAGCCTAGGGTGGCCTGCGGTAGCTGTCCTCCCCAGCCACCCGCTGCCCAGCATCCATCTGCCCACTGAGGCTGCAGCTCCACGGTGGGGCGGAGGGCGGGAGTCCTGGTCACTTGGCAACATGCCCCACAGGACATGGCAGCAGAGACAAGAAAGCCCCAGACGCCCACCGAGAGCACCGTGAGTGCAGCGTGGGCACACCTGGAGAGGAGCAGGACAAGCTGGCTCTGGCTGCTGTAAAGCACCCGGTTTCCCCACAGTCCTGGAGGCTGGCAGCCCGGATCAAGGCACCAGCCAGGTTAGCTCCCAGCACGGCCTCTCTCTCTGGCCTGCAGAGAGCCTACGAGCGCTCACAGGGCCTCTCCCCAGGGTGACTGCAGAGCAAGCCCCGTCATCTCTTCCTCCTCATATAAAGACACCAATTCCATCAGATCAGGGCCCCACCCTAATGACCTCATTCAGCATTAATCACTTCTCATCTCCAAAAAGCCACAGTGGGATTCAGGCTTCAGTCTATGAGTCTGTTTGGATAACAAATGGTAAGCAAAAGGAGTTACACAAAACAGCACCTATTAGACGAACCTACTTATATGAAGTTCAAAAGTTTCGAGACAGAGATTTTCCAGACAGAGAGGGACCACAGGGTAGGTGGGGATGTATGGGCGGAGCACCCTGCAGGGGGTAGGTAACGGGCACACTCTGTGGTAGATACACAAGATAAAAATCCACAGAACTGACTACTGAAAATACAAACAAATCACCCGTTTTGCCTATGGAAATCGAATGTCTGTTCAGAAAGTCAAGTTCAGGAATAAGATTTTACACAATAAAGGTGACATTTTCAAATAATGTGGAAAAGTCTAAATGTTTGATAAATGTTCTGAAGACAACCAGATAAGCATTAAACAAAATTAAATTCGACCTTTAACCTCACACCAAGTCTCCAAATAAATTCCAGGTAGATTACAGTTTTAATTGTAGAACTGGAAAGTACAGCACTAGAAGAGAATACCTGACCTCATGTTATCACGGGACGACGAAAGCAGTTCTAAGCAAATCAGTGTCTTAAGAGACTGACAGATCTAAGAATACAGAAAACGTAAAAGTTTCATTAAAAATCCTCACGAACAAAAGGCAAAACAGAAATTGAGGAAAAATGTGTACTCTGCCAAAAGGGTGCCCCCCTAAATATTTAGATTCTTGAAAACCTGTAAGAAACAGGCCAGTGGTGGTCTAGTGGTTACGGTCTGGCTCTTTCACCACCATGGCGGGTGTTCAACCCCTGCTGGGGGAACTGTGATCCCACAGGCCACGTGGCATGGCAGCAACGAAAACAACCAAAGTCTGAATGAACACTGGATTGCAATCTCTTCTAGAATAGGCAAAAAGTTTGGCAGGGGCAGCTAACACCTGGAAGGACAGAAGACGCACACCATCGCGGCAGAAGGTGCGCACCTGACTCTCCCCACAGCCCAGGAGCCGAGGCCCGACCTGGACGGACCAACCTCAGCTGCGGAAAGAAGACCGCCACCGAGCGGAGCAGCCCCTTGCTGCGGCACAAGTGCAGACTAGGGCAGCGCCGGGGAGACCGGCCTTGCGGCTACAGTCCAGCATCCACCGCGGAGGCTGCGGTTCAGGCCGCATCCACCTCCACTGCCAGCCCCGGGAGGCTTCCAGAAGGCTTCCCGGGGAGGCAGAACCCTGGGCGAAGCCTTCTGCGGGAGCGGGAGGCGGCGGCAGTGCAGTCCGCGCAGGGTCTCACACGGCAGAGTCCTTACCAGCACCTGGGGCACCTACCGGCGGACGACCGTCCAGGTGCAAAGCACTTGGCCCACCCCCCCCCCAAAAAAAAAGTAAAAAAAAAAAAAAAGAAAAGCACTTGGCCCCCACGACCCCTACTAGGGGGAGGGGCGGGTTGGAGGGAGCCCTGGAGGGCAGGGGGGCAAAGCCCACCCTTCCAGCACCCAAGCCCAGCAGGGAGGGGCGCTGCAGCCGGCAGGCCGCGCCCCAAAGCAAACCCCGCCCCAGGCACGCCCACCGGGCAGGCGGGCAGGGCCGAGCGCAGCCCCGCCCCACCCCGCCCCAAGAAGGGCCCCACCGAGGGACAGAGCCCGGCCTTAATTTATGGTCCCCCGCCTATGCTTTATGGCTTTCTTAATTCGGCTCCTGCTACTATTAATGTAGTTAATGCTGAGATTATATCTATTTTCTGGTGTCAGGCGGTGATTTATTCAAGCCATTTTTCCGGTGGAGGCTCCCACGCTGTTAAATCAAGCGCCTTGCCAATTAAGTGCTGACTTGGGAAGTGGACGCAATCTTAACAGACATCTAACCGCAAATTAAACCGGGGCTCCTTACTCTGGGGAGTGGGCGCAGCAGCCACAAAAACCTTGCTGACTTCGAGGAAAGTCAGAGAAAAATAAACCAGCTCGCTCGCCGGCTGCCCTGACTCCAGGAGACTGCTGGGCAGGCTCGCAGCAGCCGGGGTCAGGGTCCTGCCCGGCCGGGAGCACGAAGTGAGGGTGGCCGGGGGAGGGCAGCAGTCGCTGGACCTGCCCCAACACACAGAGGCTCTGCACTCGCAGCCCCTCCCACCTGGAGCAAACGCTGATGGGCGTCTGGCTCAGCAGATGCTGGGTGGAGCCCTAAACGGCAAGGGGTGACTGAGGGGTTACCGAAGGCCCCCCTCTGAGGACCCGCAGGGCACACGGTGGTGGGGGTGGGGGCAAGCACAGGGGGGGAGCAGGAGGCTAACTGGAGCTCTGCAGGGGGAGCACGTACCCAGCCCATCAGAGGGTGCCCATGCCCGCTGGGAGCTGCCTGCCCAGAGCGCCTGAGAGCCACACACGGGGCCCTGGGGACAGGCGGCCTGAGGCCTGGCAGGGCCTTTAGGGCATGGTCCGCAGCACAGTGAGCCCCCACACCCCACAGCCAACGCAGGGGGCCCATTTTTCTGTCCAGGGAAACCCCTAGAACAGTGCCTTCCCTCACCCATCTCCAGAGGCCCTGGCCCGGCCCTGAGAGGGGAACTGTGTTTTGGGGTACGACCAGGCTGGAAGTTGATATATGCAAAGAGTTAAATGTGGTATTGATTATCTGAACGATACTTTACTACCACCTCTAAAACCAAGATAAAAGTGGTGTTTAAAACGATGTTTGATTGTGTAAGGCACCCAGGAACCGCTGGGTGACAAGGACGTTTTATTTCTTCCTGTCAGGAGCAGTATTTTCAGCTTCCCTGCTCCTCACCTCCAGGGACGCCCGGGGGCACCGACACAGAATGCGAGGGCCTGGTGCAAGGTGTGGCTGGGGCCTGGGCACGACTGAGGGAAGCCCCATGGGGCTCCACGGGGAGGGGCCTCGAGGGACCCTCCCAGCGTCCTTCCAACAGTCCTGCTGCCTGCAGAGCAAAGCTTCCCTCGGGCAAACACGGGGGTTCCCTCTAGGTTTACCCTGAAGCACTCTGGCAGATCCAACCGTGTCTCCGTGAGGCGTGCCGCCAAGCACGTGGGGCGGCCAGGCGGTGGCCGGTCACACAGGGCCCTGCAGGGGCCAGGGCTGGCCAGGGCAACACGCTGCCTGCCCGACCCTTTTCTACTGCCGGTCTGAAGGCTGCCTGGCAGGCCCTGGACACTTGAGCCAGCTCCCAAAAAGCAGAGACGCCAGCTGCACATCCACAATCAAGACACACTGCGCTGTGGATGGCCTGGTGTCCAATGGGGGGGGGGGGGGCAGGCAGGGGGTCCGCGCGCAGCAAGGATGAGGGTGGCCTGGGGCAGTGCTGCCCCGCCAGGCTGCAGGACAGAGGCTCAAGGGTCACCGCCAGAGGGGCCAAGGACGCGGGCACCCTCCTCACCTCCCTGCTCCGGGTACCCGCACGCAGCCGAGGCACCAGGGGGCAGAACAGAGGGAGGGGTGCACACGTCTGTGCGTGGAGAAAAGGGACAGAAAGTGAGAAAGCCACCGATGTGAGGAGGCAGCGACAGACAAACAGGACAGAGAGACTGAAGAAAGAAGGCCAAAGGCTAGAGGGCCTGTGAGTCACACACAGACGAGAGGCCAGCAGGGCAGGTGGGCACCTGGGGGGCTGCAGATGACAGAGACTGTCCCACAGGCGACGGGCCTGTGGCAGAGCCTGGGTGGGGGGCAGAACGCAGGCCACCCCGGGGGCTGCCATGACCGACCAGCCCTGACCCCAGCCTTCCACGGCAGCTCCTGCCGACCAGCATGGCCTCAGGGACACCAGCCCAGGGAGACACCCTGGCCCACGGGCTCTGGGCCAGCTCGCCATGGGCCTGGAGAGGGAAGGGCCCAGTGCCGCGTGCCGCAGCTCCGGTCTAAAATACAGAAAAGGGGGTCCAGTGTGTGCCACTTCCCACACCGCCCACAAACGGAACCCAGGTGCCACCTGTCATGCGGTCTAGCCACAAACACTGTGGCAACAATGCCCGTGACCCGGGCCCACGCCAGCAGTCCCATAGCCAAGGAAGAAGGGGGACACGGAGCAGCCTCGGGGGCAACCGTCACAGCGCTGTTTGGACACCGAGGAGGGTGGACCACAGGCGTGGACGGAGCCCCACACTGGTGCCTCCACGCCCGTCAGTGTCTGCCCAGAGCTGGCCAAGGAGGACAGCCCAGCTTCGCCCCTGCCCAGGGGCCGCGTGGCACCGGTGGCCCCGCCGAGCACACCCTCTCCTCAGGGCACTGGGCCCTCGGTGCTGGGCCCCCACACTTCTGGCCACTGCCCCCGACCTCACACGGCCCACCCTGGAGCTGCCCGCGCTGGGGAGGATGGGGACAGACCGGGCCCTGATGACCAGCTGGTCTGGTTTGAAGCCAAGGCAGCCCTGGGAGGGGGCTCCACGTGCCAGCCCACCCAGGGTGGCGCGCTGACAGAGCGTGGACAGAAGAGGGAAGACGGCAGCTGGCCTCGGCCCGGGCCCCTGAGGGTCCTGCGTGCCAAGCCTGGCCTGCCAGGCAGGGGCTGGGCTCTAACAAGGCCAAACAAGGCTCCCTCTGGACCAGGTTCTGGAGACAGAGTGGGCATCCCACGGCACCCCAGCCCCTGTGCCCACAGGGGCAGCTGTGGCCTAGCAAGGCTGGTCCCTCGCCTCCCCCAAACTACCGAGGGGGCAAGGAGCCAAGGCCGCAGGCCCTCCCAAGCCCCGCCGAGGAGGCAGACAGGCTTTAGGCCTCAGGGCTGCTGACAGCCAAAAGGCCTGCTGGACTCAAGAGAAATGAATCAACCACCTAGGCGCGCTCTGAAGCTACTTCCAAATTAAGAGTTGCATCCTTGCTGTCAGGCCCCCGCCAGCAGTTTCCGTGGCACCTCCCATGCAGAAACGCACCTCAGCCCATCTATTAGAATGATGGAGGCAAAGGGACCCACAACCACACTCCTTCCTTAATGAGCAGCCAAAGGGATCGGTAAGCATAATTCCAGAGGCCAGTAATATTTTATATAATCGCCGAGTGGTTTAAATTGAAAACCCCCAACTGAATCAATATTTACTGCATTGAAACGAAATGAATAGTAATAAGTCACTAAGCTCTCTGTCCTGTTTCATAAAATAAAAAATTATAAAAATGAGCACAGGCACAGGGAGGCCATCACATTAACTTTTACAGCACTCAGGGAGCCGTAACCGCCTGTTCTCATAAAATAAAACCCTAAAAAACCTGCCAGAGGAGACCTGCTTCAGCATCACACAGGGAGGCAGGAGAGGAGGGGATGGGGGTCACCTCAGGGCCTGGCCTGACCCCTGCCAGTCCCACCGAGTCCCCAAGAAGGCCCAGAGGAGGCGCCCCAACCCCTCCGAAGCTCAGCACCAAGAGCTCTGGTCTCGCACCCACTCCCCGCCCCTGCCATCACCCGCGGGCTGAACTTCCTGCTCTGATTTCTTTCCTCTCTTCAAATCCCACCTGGCGTGCTCTTGGCAGCTCCCGCAGGCACAGGAGAGCCTGTTGTTTGAGAATACAGGCGTCTGTGGCGAGGGTGGAGGCCGGGCTCCAGCACAAAGGTGCTGTGAGAGGCAGGCGATGCCGCAGAGCACCGCCAGGCCAGGTAAGAGCCCCCGAGAGCCCCTGAGACCTCACGCTGAATGGGGCACAAGCCCCTAGCGGGCCGAGAGCCCTGGCAGACCCACCCCAGGCTCCAAGGCGGGAAAAGCTGGGCACAGAGCCCTACACAAGTGGATGGGTCCTGGGGCTCAGGAGCAGGAGGCACAGCAGCCATTAAAAACAGACACGGGCCGTGAGCATGAAAGACAGAGGAGACAGGAAGAGCCTCAAGTGTCTGTGCTTAAGTGTTCAACACCCCTGGTGACCAGGAAACTGCAGATTAAAGCACCAGAGAGCCACATACGTTGAGAGCATGCCCGTGACAGGAACACATGGGACTCTGACCCGGGAAGGCCTGCAAGGAGGATGCACACCCCTGCCTAGACCCCTCGACATGCTCCTATCACCCGTCAGCACTGTCGAGAGACCTCCCTCCCCTGCCCACATGGGCTGAGAACCACCAGGAGCCACTGGGCTCCCAGGAGTTGGGCCCACAGAGAGAAAGTCCCAGGTGAGCCTGGAAGTTTCTGCTGTGTGGGCGAAGGAGGCTCGGTGAGGGGTGGTGCCACGTGGAGGGAGCCAGGGCAGCCCCCAGGGGCCTCCACAGGCCAGTGAAGATGGCAAATGGATGGTCAGAACGGAGCAAATGGCAACAGATCAAGTAAGGACCTCGAGTCCACGCAGACGGAGCAAACAGTAACAGATCAAGTAAGGACCTCGAGTCCACGCAGACAGAGCAAACAGTAACAGCTCACAGCCTGTCAAGTAAGGACCTCGAGAAGGACGTACAGGGTGGTGGGAAGGAGGGGAGGCGGCTCCCTGCAGTATGCCGCGCCCCTGGGGCAGGAGGCGCGGAGGCTGCGGGAGCACTGAGGTCCAGCAAGGACAGGCCGCTCACACAGCCAGGCACAACAAACACCCCGAGGGACCTACAGGGCTCCTGCCGAAGGGCGAGCTGCGTCTCCTCATGCAGGGGGTTGTCTCTGGAGCCCTGGTCAAGGGCGCTCAGGCTCGTGTCCCCACAGAGGGGGCGGAGCAGAGGGGACAGCGCAGCAGATGGAGTGGGGTGTGCAGAATCAGGGCGCCCAGGCAAAGAACACACTGTGGTTCCACACACCATCACTGCAACTCTTCTGTGCTTCTGTGTAGCTGAGAATGCAGTTACCCACAACACTGTATGCTAGAAACTGACGAGGAAAGGGACCAAGAGTGAGCCCAGGAGCCCGTGGGACTGCCTGCCACCCCGCCCTGCCCACCGGCCCAGCCCCACCCTGCCTCCTGACGCACCCCTCTCCCCGACAGCCCCTGGCATACAGCTCCCCTGGGGTGGACAGGGGTCAGCCGCAACAAGGCACTGTCCCCAACATGCTGACATAAAGCGGCCACTCAGGGCACGAGCCACAGAGCAGGGCTGCAGCCTAGAGGTGACCATCTGGACAGAGCTGTGCCTGGTCCCCTCCACGCAGCGCAGCCAGGCCTGGCGGAGACCCCGGGCGGCAGTCACGCCCGGGTGGCACCCAACACAGTCGGTCTGCCACTGGGCCACAGCTTCCAGACAAGCAGGGGCCTGACACAGGGCAGGCCCCCCACAAGCACCTGGGGACTGAGTGGACCAGAGGAAAGCATGAACTGACCCCTCTTCCCGAGGCCCAGGGGCAGCAAGGTGTCACCAGGGTCACTTGCCTGGGGCCTGCTCTGCTTGGCCAGGCCTGAGCTGCGGCACTGACAACCCAGGAAGGAGAATGCTCAGCCAAGAGTCACGTGCAAACACCCGCCTAAGTGGAAGGCCTGTCTCCAGAGGGAGCAGCCTGTGGGGGCCGCGGCAGGCCCTGCAGAGTGTGGGGGCCCCTCCTGTCCCATTCAAAAGCCCCAAGGAAGTGCTCTCACCCACCCAAGGAAGTCTCACACACCGGGTGAGGGGTGGCCCCACCCAGCTCCCTGACCTCAGACGTCCAGCTCCAGACCGAGGAGTAAACGTCTGTGTGAGCCGCCCAGCACCCTGGTGAGGCGGGTGGGGGGAGGCTGGGCGGGGCAAGGGGGCTACCTGCCCCCCCAGAAGGGCGGGTAAGGGGACGGCGTGGAGCCACAGCCCCCGCAGGGACGCTGCCCATCCTTGCAACGAGTGTCACTTTGGAGAAGCGCTTTAAAGCCTTCAAAGTCGCAGCCAAAACCTCGTCAAACCGCCTGAGATTACTTAAGATTTACTGCACAGACACAAAAATAAAATAAAAGAGGGCAGCGCGGCGAGCGGCAGGCCCGGTGACAGCATCATTTGTAGTCGGGACAGCGCGGCCTACAGACGCGGCTGCTTAAGCACAGAGGCTTCTGTTTATTCCGCACTTTCCCATCAGATGAATTCGGAGAAAAAACAAGTGACAGACTGTTTAGGGACATAAGTCATACCTCAGCTTCAGTTCAGATTCATGAACTTGCTAGAAGCCAGCGAGGGCATGGCAAATCCACAAATCTTAGAACTAAAAAAATTAAGCCCTCTCAGCGTGAGCCTCAGCTCCGGGGCGCACTCTGTGAGCCCCTCTGGAGCAATCACCAGCCTGGGCCCGCAGGGCCAGTCACCGCGGCCCCCACAGCCAGGTGGTCCCCAACTGGGGCGTCTGCCGGCCTGGACCGCAGCATGGAACAGCACCGAGGACTCCACCCAACTCCGGCCAGCGTCGCTCCCAGGAGGGGCAGATGCCCCATCCTGTGTCCCACCTGCTCGGGCCTCCACACACTCTCCTGGCCAGGGTAGCCCGGGGCTTTCGACGGGACGATGGACACATGTCTAGGGAGCCTGGTGGGCAGTGCCCGGGACAGGGTGGCGTGCGTCCAGGAGCTTCTTACCTTCCATCTGCCCCAATGGGATGAGGGCTGACTGGCCGACGGACCTGATGGGCTAACGGCCCTACTTCCAGCGGACTGCCGTCTCAGGTGTTTCTGGAGTCAGAGCCTCACCACAGCAGCACCAGGACCTCCTCCACCTCCAGAGCAGACAACAGGGGGCGGGCAGGGACCCCAGCCTCCTGCTGCGAATGTGGGCTACCAGGTGGGCCTCAGCCCCCCACACGTGAGGCCAAAACTGACTGGGGGCTCAGAGTAGGTAGGTTTCCATCTAAATCAGGGGGCAAAACGCAAAGCCACCTCGTGAGGCAGACGTGCTCCCTGGTGCCCGGGATAGCGCTAACAGTGGTGGCCATGCCAGTGCGTGGCTCAGGCCACAGTGAGGCTCACAGGCCTCCAGGGGGTAGAAGGATGCTGCCATCTCTGTCTCTTCCTGGACACCAGGAGTCAGGTCTGGGGACAGTCACCCTGCTGGCTCCCGCAGGGCAGGGGGTGGGCAGAGGGGCTGCCGCCCCCCAAGGATGGGCGGGTGGGCTGAGAGCAGGCTCAGCTTTCGGAGGCCACAGGCCCTCCTGAGACCTTGGGACGGCAGGGCCTGTCCGCCAGCCCGCTGCAGGCATCCTCTCTCCCTGGGGCACCAATCTGTAGCCTAAGAAGAGCCTTTGGTCCCTGGGCTCAGCCCGGCACCTGGTGGACAGCCCCGCTTTGCCGTAACTCAGCAGCCAGAAGCCCATCCTGGCCTCGGCCCAGTCGCCAGCCCAACTCCTCCCGCCAGGGAGAGCTGGGGAAGCTGCCACTGCAGGACAGAGGTCAGGGCCAAGGCCAGCAGGCCCTGGGACCTCTCCACTGCCTGCCGACCACGCACAGGCAGCCCCAACTCTGAGGAACTGAAGGAGCAGGGCGGGCAGGCATCAGGGTGGCCGCCAGCCCTGGGGACAGGCCCGTCCCACTGCCTCGACAAGCTGAGCCGGGCGCAAGCAGCTGACGGCGGGAGGGGCAGTGGCGGGCGGCAACTCTGCCAAGGAGGAGGCCGCACCAGGGCACAGGAACCCATCCACTGGCAGACACGCTGCCTGGGCCTCCCGGCCGCCCAGCTCCCCCACCCCCAGATGACGTCCGGGGGCCTCCCAGGCGCCTGGCGGGGGTCAGACAGGCCTTCAGGGAGGCGGCCCCTGAGCAGGCCCCACAGTCGCCCTCAGCTAACACGCAGCTTGGCCGCACCTCCGCACGGGGCTGCTGAGAGCTGGGGCAGCTGCAGCCACCAAGCACGGCCAGGGCTGCGGGGCGGCGACCCACCCTCCCCACCGGGCCGGGACACCTTCACAGGACGCAGCGCTTGAGGCAGGCAGCGGCCGAGAGGGGCTGGCGGCCGGGCTGGGTGGGCCCGTGTCAGCAGCCCGTGCTGCGCACCCGACCCCTCCACCTGCCCACACCGCAGCCCCGCGGCCCCCGGACCTGAAGTGGAGGCACAGCCCAGGCCCTGCTGCTGACCGGGCCATCCTCCACCTGGGGGGCTGGGTGATCGGCTGGAACCAAGGCGGCGGCTGCCTCGGGGGTGCGCCCGGCCACCCCCTCCTCAGGAACCCTGCCCCTTAAGCCTGGTGCTCATTTCTGGTCAGTGACCCCATCATGGCCTGGCACGCTCAGCACTCAACACTGGCCCAGCTGGATCCACACCGGGGCTCCCATGGCCCCAGGAGCCAGAAGGAGAGGCCCGTTGGCGCCTCCTGACAAAGGTCACGCGGCCCCAGCAGAGGTGGGGCCAGGCCTGGGCTGCCAAGGCGGCCGGATGCCGACTGCAGGAGGGGGAGGCAGGAGCAGGAATCAATAAATCTGAACCTCATTCACGATGATCTGGGGCTCTTATTAAGTAAATTAATTTAAGTTAATTTAGCTCGATCATGACTCCCGATCACAGTGATTTAGTGAGGGGGAAATTGCATTAGGAAAGGCCATGCTCACCAGATAGGAGAACGGAAGAAAATTAGACCCACTTAGCACTGTGAATTAATATGGAAATAGAAGGTGTAAATTTAACCTTATCGAGAGAGTGAAAATTATCTTCATAAATTTGTAGAAATAGCCCCCAAGATGCTTATAAATCTATTTAAAACAAAAATATTACAAAAAGTGCAGTAAAATTAATTTAAAATATACTTCTAGCTATCGCCTCCAGAAAAGTCAGCAGCAAGGCCAAGTTTCGTGTGGCCTAGCAGGAGGGAGGAGGGTGGTGGGCACTGCTGACCACCTGGGCAGGCTGACCTCCTGGCAGACCTATCGTGGACCAGCAGGTCCCCAGCGCCTCTCCCACGGCCACAGGGCCAGGTAGCCACTGTCCAGAGGGTGGGGGTCCTGAGGGGGCTGGCAGGAGGGTCCCTGCTCAGGGCAACAGCTGCTCTGCCCCATGGTCAGCCCCAGTGCACCCGGCTGGACGCTGACAGCGATCCCTCAGAGGGGCAGAGGGCAGAGGGGAGGATTCCCACCCACTCGAGCTGTCACCCCCTCCCCTGCCTCACTGAAGGAAGGGGCCACACCCCACCTTCTGCAGCCCTCCTGCTTCTGGGCCCCTGGCACCAGGAAAGAGCATGGGGCCGCCCACCCTGCACACGCCCTCAGCCATAGGCCGCCCGGAGTGAGGCCACAGCCCTCGGCGGGCAGAAGGATCCTGGTGCCAGCAGCTGGAGCAGGCTGCAGCCTCACCTCGCACCCCTGACGATTGCCCTAAGGACAGAAAGCTGGCCCAGCCTCTCTCACCAGAAGCTTCTCCCTGAGGGACACCCAGTGTGCTGTGGCCTCAACAGTCCAGGCCATGGCTGCTCCCAGACCACCCCCGGTGCCTTGCTTGATAACAGGACAGGGAGCATGAGTGCACGAGTGCGTGGCACACACAGGCTGGCCACATGACTGGTGCAGAAATTGCTGGGTAGAAAAATGAGCGCATTCCCCTGCCAACAACTACAGACCAAGCTCTTGAGAAGGTGCGCTCAGTCCCTGAGGCCCTCTGGCCTGCCCCGCCCTCTGGAGCCCACCAGGCGCAGGCCTCTTACCTGGACAGGGAGAGCCGCCGTGCCCGCCAGGAGGGCGGGGCTGGGGGGCTGGGGGCGGTGCTGAGAGGCGAGATCGGGGTCTTCTTGATGATGCGGTAGCGCGTCTTGATCACTTTGCTGGTGGGAGGGAGCCGCTGGCCATGCAGGCTGGAGGCTGCAGGGAGACCCAGACACAGAGGTCAGGAGAGGTGGGGGAGCTGCCCACCGCCCTGCCCACGCCCACCCCACTCCGGGGAGCCCAGCAGCTCCTGCAGCCAGAGCCGGCGGCAAGGCAGGCCCAGCTCCTGTGGGCAGTGAGGACGGGCCGCGGGTGGGCTGCGGAGGCTGGGATGCGAGGCGCTCACCTCCCTCTCTGGCCACCCTCACCCACACCCTGCATCCACGTTAGATTTATGTCCTTAATCATTTCCGTTTCCATAACATTTTGCAGAGTGATATACACCACAGCTTTCCTCCTTGCTGAAGGTTTCATGCAATTAACAGGGATCTGTTTTGCCCCAGTTCCCTCAACTTGATAGCCAGCAATTTCTCCGTGGCTTCGAGGAACGAATCTAATTGCCGCCTTTTGAAACGCACGGCTCTAACTGCCCAGATAATTAAAGCTAATGCAGCGCTGCCGCCCCTTGTGGCCCAGCCAGCACCCAGGCCCTCAGGCCGGGCTGCTCAGGCCCAGGCTCCCAAAAGCGCCTCTCCTGGGGCCCACTTCCACATGCCTGCACGCAGCCCGGGGCTCTGCCTGGAAGGGAGCCACAACCACCACCCCCGCAGCGTGCAGCTTCTGGGCAGCACAGCTGTGGGGGATGGACAGACGGGGGGCCAGGAAAACACACTGGTCTCACCACCAGAACTCCAGCACAAGGAAGGGCAAGGATCAGCTGACCCTCAGCTGAAGGCTGCCCAGGCCCGGCATGGCCCAGAAGAGGGCGCGGCCCCACAAGGCCCCATGTGCCTCGCTGCTTTACGCCAGTCCTGGCGATGCCCAGCCACCCCACTGCCCAGCGGCACAAACCAGTGCATCCTGACCCAAACTTGCTCCCCTAGGCCCAGGACACATTTTCCCAACACCTGCAAAGCCCACAGAAAGTAGTTACTGCTCTGTGAATGATGATGGTAACACTAACTAAAACCATCTCCCAGAGCTGGGAACAAAACAGCCCACCAAGCCACAGCCAGGCCCTCCCCTCTCAGCAATCAGCACCTCGGCCCGGACCTCCTCTCCAGACCCACCCAGCCCGGCGGGCGGTGGGGTGGGGGTCTGCTCGGGCGCAGCCAGGACCAGCCCACCCAGCAAAGCAACCACACCTGCACGGCCATCGGAACGGGCACTGTGCCTCCCGGTCCAGATGCTGGAAGGGCCCCGCCTTCCCGCATGAGACGGCCAGGACACGGCAGGGACTCCAGGCCCTCCTAGGAGCCCCCACAACAGAAGAAGGAGGTGTGCAGGCTACACACAGCCAGCCGGGTCAGGTTACGCATGGGCCACAAGGCCCAGGGAGTGCTGAGAGCGGGGGACGCCTCTGCTCCCCAGGACTGACGGCAGGGACCCACAGCCACTGCCCACCAGGGGGGTCCACAGAAGCCTGGGCAAGGCCGGGCCGGCACCCCGCCCCACCTGTCCCCACCTGTCTGTCTCCTAGCAAGGGCGGAACCTCAGGAGGGGTCGTGGGGAACAAGGGGAGCTCAGCAGAAGCACAGAATCACCTGGGGGCCCGGCCCTGCCGAGTGACCAAGCAGGCAGGCCTCCAGCCTCGGGCAGCCCCACACCACACACTGCCCAGCATGCCCCAGCAGCTGCTGCTGCTGCTGAGTCACTTCAGTCATGTCCGACTCTGTGCGACCCCACAGACGGCAGCCCACCAGGCTCCCCCGTCCCTGGGATTCATTCTCCAGGCAAGAACACTGGAGTGGGTTGCCATTTCCTTCTCCAATGCATGAAAGTGAAAAGTGAAAGTGAAGTCGCTCAGTCATATCCGACTCCTAGTGACCCCATGGACTGCAGCCTATACCAGGTTCCTCCGTCCATGGGATTTTCCAGGCAAGAGTACTGGAATGGTGTGCCATTGCCTTCTCCACAGCATACCCTGGGCATCAATAAATAAATGTTTGTTGAATTGAATTTTCAAGGTCTTACAAGCAAGGAGAGACCAACGAAAATCAATAATAGCTTGCTCCAACTATGAGCTCAGGAACATGAGAATTCCTCTAAGTTATCACCAAGCCCCATGCTGACCTCATGGCCTCCAAACCCACCCCAGCTCCCTGCTCCCAGAGCCTCTGACCTGGACAGACCCCTGCCTGTCCCCTCCAGCGGGCCGCCCACCCTCCGCCCCATTCTGACCCCCCATAGTGGCCACCACCCACCAGCCGAGGCTGTGACATGCACCGCAGAGCCCGGGGTGCCCTGCTCTGTGGCCTGCGGCACAGCTGTGTGGGGTGGGAAGGGGCGCTGGGCCGTGAGCAGGCCCCCACCCCAGTCTGGCTGCTTCCATCCCACACTCCACCCCCTCTCCCAGATGCACGCCCCCTTCTCCCATCCCCTCCCTGCTCCACCAGGCACCACCTCCTTCAGGAAGCCCCCAGTCCCCATAGCCCAAGGGACTGGACTCCACATTCTGCAAAGCGCCTATTGGGACACAGCCTCTGCACCTGGCCCTCACTTCTGCCTGTGAAGAGCACTGGTGTTCACGACATCCCTGTGCAATGCAGCCCCACTGTGAGAGCAACTTTATCATCAACTTATTGCGTTTTCCTTATCAGTGCCCCATTACCACTTCCAAAAAAACAAACTAATAAAGCAGACCGTCCCTCTTAAAAGGCTAATTGTCACTCTCCAGACATCTCCCCTGTCATACCCCGCCCTCTAAATCCAAAAGGCAGGAGGGAGGGCACAGAGCCCATGCCCGGCCCCCACAGTGGGCTGTGACCCCCAGCCTGGCCCTGTAGATCCTCCCGGTCTTCCATGAGCAGCATGTGCCTGGGGGTGAATGTGCCTGACAACGGTCACAGAGAGGACCGTCCAGGGCGCCCCTGTCCAGGGCACAAGCTCAGCAGGGCAGGCAGACGGGTGGTGTGCCACCCTTGTCCTAGGCGTGGTAGGACTAGGGGCTCCTAAGACCGCACATGGCACATAGGGGCCAGAAAGCTGGGGTGGGAGGTCCAGCAGCCCCGAAGGCTGTGTGCAGACGGAGTGGCGGGCATGCTCTCCAGGAGGCAGCACGCTCCTCACGCGGGCAAGGCCACCTGAACCCAGCACAGCCCCGCCAGGCAGCAGGCTCTCCCCTTCCTCCTGGCTGGCTGAGGTCTGTGTAGATAATCATGTTATTTAGACAGGATGTTGGTTTAATTCCCTTCATTACAGACTCCCAGGGCTGTAATTTTTTTCTCCGCATGATGTATTCCCCGTGGCACATTTCACTCAAATCAAACCCTTCGTGCCTTTATTGCCAACGACGCCCGGGCACCGCGTTATCAGGCCCACACACACAGCCCTCTCCGCCCCGCTGTGCAGAGGTCACTTCTAATGACTAATCGATCTCATTAGCTTCCCTAATTAAAAACTTTACTACCGCAGTGGAAGACAAACTACCAAAAAACTGCTGGCATCATATTTGAATGGGTATGAGCCCATCCATCAGCCAGGCCCTGGCCCCACGCACCAAGCACGCGGCTGGGGGTGTGGGGGGGCACTGCCAGGGAGGCCGGCCGCAGGGTCTGGCCGTCTGGGAACAGGGAGCACCAGCCCTCAGGGGCCCCTGCCGTTGGGGTGGCCATCCGGCAGCATTGTCCAAAGCAGCATGGCCTCCGGCTGACCCCAGCCTCCACTCCACCTCAACAAGCACCACAGACAGCAAAGCCACCGGACGGAGGGCAGGCCCTCACTCTGTGTCACTGCAGGCTGGGGTTGAGACGGGGTTCAAGTTTTTATGGAGCTTCAAAGAGCGAGAACTAGGAGGAAATGAGCTGATTTCACGACTGTTTAATGAGAGAAGAGGAGCTGGAACCGGAGCTCCTCTGAGCAGAGACTGCCTGGGGCTGCCGATAGGAGCAGGAGGCGGCGGGACAAGCCCCCAACAGCCCGGTGGCCAGTGGCCCCCACGCCACCCAGCGGTCCAGTCAGCTCCGGACATCCCAACGGAGGCAGGGTGGGCGCCATCAGGAAAGGCAGGGCGGGGATGGCGAGGCTGATCTGGGACCTTGAGGAGCGTGGACCAGAGGCCTGTCCCAGACTTTCCCTGATCAGGCCCCGGGCCCCGCGGCCCATCGTGCATCTGCTTCCAAGTCCACACAGGCATTGGGGACTCTGGAATGGGCAGAGTGAGCAAAAGGCCGTGGGGGAGACCCGAGGCAGCAGACAGTCACGGCTGGGCTTCCCACACGGTCCAGGGGCATCACCCCAGCACCTGAGGGCCAGCAGAGCGAGGAGACAGCTCAGAGCCACCGGGGAAGGCTGAGCCAGAGAACACGGACATCGCCAACCCTCCCACCCGGCGGGGTGCCGGACAGGACTGTTGGGCCACAGCCAGCGCCTGGCGTCCAGGTGGGGGATTCTCCAGAACCAGATGCACGAGGTGCCTGGGCCAGGCACAGCCTGAGGATCGAGAACCCCACCCACCTGTCAGGCACCCCAGAAACCAAGCTCTGCTCCTGAAGGGGGCCCCAGGCCCCGCCAGCAAACCGAGTGGATGGGGTCAGTCAAGCACCCGGCCTCCTAGGGCCTTGCAGTGCAGCCGCCGGGAAGTGGGCGGGTGGGCTGTGGGGTGAGCCTCCTGCCAGCCTGGGCATCCTGTGCCCAGTCCTGTGACTCAAGGCCCCCCAGTCACCGAACCTGCTCTTCCTCAGCAGCTGCCCTGACACTTCCTCACAGCCCCAACTCTGAGGTAAGACAGCCGAGAGGCCACGTCACGGCTCAGGCTTTCAGGAGCCCCAGGAGCTGCCCTCCCCTCCCAGTAACGCGTGTCCCACTGGCCCGTCGCCTTACCAGCAGCCCGCACTGCACCCTGCTCCCCAAGGCCACTCAAAGCCCCCACAGCGGAAGGCCTCCACCTGACTGGGGCCGTGGGCGCCAACAACCGAAGCAGCTTCCGAGCACCCAAACCGGCTCCCCCTGGTTCCGAGGTCTGAAAGGGCTTTCACGCCCGTGGTTCCCAAGAGGGCTCCCCCATGACACCTCTTCCTAGGGTGCCCCCCAGACCACCCCTGGCCTCCACGAGAACAGGCCCCTCCAGCTACTGCCTGCTTAGGGATCACAAGGCAAGGAGCTCAGGGAGCACGCCCACACCACCACCGCCGGCTGGGAGGGTCTAGACAGAGGGGGTGGCATGGCCACGGCCCCCGGACAGTGGGAAGCAGGGAGGGCTGCAGGCAGGCAGAGAGTCTGGGCCCACCCTGTGCTGCCTCGAGGCTGGTGGAAGGCTCACACCTGGCCAGCAGAAAAGAGCCCGCCAGAGCGCCAGCGACCGGCCTGCCATCTCTGGACACCATCTTTTCTGAACATCAGCCTGTCTGAGCTGTTCCCTTGGTGACGCCTATGATCCTGGAGATGGTGAGACCACAACAGCATCAAGAGGACTGAGGAGGGGCGCGCAGACCCCAAGGGCCGCCAGGAGAAACTCCTCCACCTTCAGGAAGCAGAGGGATAGCTACGCGGCCACAGGTGCTCCCAGAGGGGGTGCTCCCAGCAGACGCCAGGGGCAGGGCAGCTCCCACTCTGGACCCACGCGCCCTGCAGAAGGGCCGGGACCTGAAGTAGAGCCAGCGAGACGCTGCCTGCAAAGAGACGGATGGACGCAGGCATCATGGCAGGAGGCTGGGCCCCTCACCCCACCCAGACTGCAGTTCGCAGTTCTCAGGAGAAGACCCAGGGAGGGCTGGCTCTGGCCAGCTCAGGGGGTGCCTCCTTGTCAAGAGAAGTGGGGACCCTCTGCCCTCCACTCCCTACAGAGAATCCACAGTGCCCACCGTGCAGCAGAGCCGCCAGGCACATCAGCCCTAAGGAAGAAGGAAGGAAAATGACCTGCCCACCTTGCCCAGCAGGACGAGACCCAGGCTGGGCCAGACGGGCACCAGGCCCAGGGGCCTCTGCCTAGGAGTCTGTCAGGAAGGACAGAAGAGGGGCTCAACTCTGACATCAGCCTGGAAGACACATGGCTCCAACCCACAAAGACAGCTAGAAACACACTGCGACCTCCCCCTGCCCCGACACCTGCCCCAGCACCCCAGATCTCCCCCTGCCCCTGCAGGCTCCCTGCACCCCCAGACCTGTGTCTCACCCCTCACCGGAACACCGCTCACTGCCCACCCTGGGCCCACTGCATTCAGTGCCCTGGCAGCCAGCAGCCGCAGCCGGTCCCAGCCGCGGACCTGCAGGTGCAGGGCGCATGCGGTGACCAGGCCTGGCCCTCCTGCTCCCACCCACAAAAATTCAAGCGAAACATCAGGACAAAACCTCCTGGAGGAGGCAGACGCCCTACCCCCAAGCTCGCTCAGTGGGAGCTGCCAGGGACCGCAGCCCCCGCGCTCTAACAAGCTTCAAACGGAGGGTGACGGGGATCGCAAAGGATGAATTTTTATGAGTCTAATAAATCACTCCACTTTTCCTGCGCTTGATGGCTGCCAGCACCTCAAACGGTGGAAAAGCCCTGCCGCGGTCAGGCAGCTCGGCCGTGTCCCCGCAGGTGCCACACAGGAGGGGACGGGCCGCCGAGGCCCCGCCCGGCTCCCACGGCACCCGGTTCTGCCTCCGGACCAGCCCTCCTGCAGGCCCCCAGGAAAGGCTCGGGCAGTCCATGGAGAGGCTCTGCCGGACTCCGACACACAGAGGGCCCACCCCTGCCTTCCAGGCCAGAGTCCGCACAGGGGCCCTGGGGAGAAGGTGGCCACGTGGACACGTGCTCACTCACATATGCGCTCACTCACACATGCGCACTCACTCACACGCAGGCATAGGAGGCCCTGGGGAGAGGGGTGGCCACGTGGACACGTGCTCGCTCACACACACGTGCGCTCGCTCACACTCAGGCTGTGGACGCACGTCAGCAAGGGAGAGGGACGCCTGTCCCTGAGAGGGGAGAGGCAATCCTGGGTTGCACCCCGCGAGACTTCCTGTCTCCTGCTCTGGGGACCAGCCTCAGCGAACACCTGTTGTCACCAAATCACAACAGCAGCCCAATCAGGCTGCACGTCACCCGGCGGCACCAGAGGAGCATGGGCAGCAGGGAGGTGACAGACAGCCCTGTTGCGCCCGGCCCCGCGCGCCACCATCCCACGCTACCTGGTGTTTAATGACGATACTATCGGCCAGAGACACACATTGCCGGGACTGTCAGGGCCCTATTAGAGGGAAGATTGAGACCCTACTCTTCTCAAACTCACTCAAGCAGCACAAGCCGCCGGCTCCTGTAATTATCATGCGCGAGCCATCGATCGCAGACGCCACCCTGTCCGTGTGAAACGGGGCAGCATGCTCCCCGACAGTCTGTGCATTGCGGGGGCGGATCTAAAGGAGGGAGGAGGGGAAGGGAGCACCTCCCAGCCCCCACCCACCTGCAGGCCCAGGGCACAAGGGGCAAACTCGGGGAACAAGGCCCACAGGTGCAAGAGACAGCCACACCCCAAGGCCAGGCTCCCCAAGCAAAGGCAGGGAAGGTAGGATCCAGGCCAGGCAGACAGCCCCCCCCCCCAACTCCCCCAGAGACAGGGCCAGGCCCAAGCAGGCATAGAGCAGTGTCCAGACACGGCTGGGCTCCCCACCGGCCCCCTGGAGACCAGGCGGCCCCTGCCCGGGCTGAACCAGGCTGTGCTGGGATGATGCACCTGTGTGCAGAGGTCCAAGGCCTGACTGCCCAGGGGACCAGGGGCCGGCCAACACTTAGCCCTGCACTGGGTCTGTGGGCACATGGTCTCCATCCTCACAGGACGGCAGTCCTTTCTCACACCTGTGTCCGTCCATCTGGGAGCCTGTCCCAGGCAAGCCAGGAGGACAGGGAAGTGGCCTGGGGGGGAACCCACCCCCTACCAGACTGAGACCCTAGAAAGCCAGAGCCCGAGGGAGCAACAGGGGCTCCCAGGTCCACTAAGGGAGTGGAGGGGCCTTGTCCACACCCCACTGACAGCACCAGGGCCCCCAACAAGCCAGGTCAGCTGAGGGGCCAAAGCCGATCCTGGGAGGTGAAGGCCCACCCCACCTTGGCAGTTTCTGCTGAGGTTTCTGGTGGCAGAAAAGTGCCCACCAGTCCCACGTGGACAGAGGCCCACGTTCCAAGTGTGAGCGACAGGGGATGTGGTGCAGAACATGCCTGCCCTCCCCACGGGGCTGGCCCAGACACTAACCGCCATGCCACGGGATAGGCGCCAACCAACATGCCCGCCTCCACCCTGCTCACCCTCAGGGACCCCATCCTCACCCACGGGGGGGCACCGAGGGGGGGCCCCCAGCAGACACAGGGTGTGCCCCCAGAAGTGTGACAGACAGCGGGCCTCAGTCGTCCCCAGAAACCCCAGTCCCACTACATGGCCCAGAGCCGGTGGCCCGCGCGAGGACAGCGCTCCTGCTGGCCACAGCCTGGCCCCTCAGGCGCCTGGTCCAGCTTCCTCAGAGTCGGGGCCAGAGACGGATGCTTCTGAGAGAGACTGGAAATAACCCCGCTATAAAAAGCAGTGACCACGGAGAGAAAACCACGTGCGCCCTCACAAGTGCCAGGCTACCCGGATTCTCCTGGCCACTCACCCGTCCTATCTGGTGGCTGGAGGGGCAGAGCTGTAGCCCAGGGGCAGCGAGCAGGCGTGAGGGCACCTGGGCGCAGGGTAGATCTGGCCTCACTCAGCCCTGGAGCCAGCCTGCCTGGCCAGAGACGGGCCAGAGAGAGGCACCGTGGCCGAGGCGGGAGGGCAGCAGAGCCACTTGGGCTCATGGGCCAGAGGAGGCCTGCTGCCAAACGCGGAGGCAGCGGGGGTGCAGCACAGGCTGGCCAAGAAGGGGACCAGGGGCCCCCCACCCTCAGCTCCGAGCCCACAGGGAGGAGCCTGGGCCTGGGCCACTGCAGGGTCCTCCAGTCCTGCTGAGGGACAGCTCCTAGGCTCCACTCGCAGAAAGCACGCTACTGGGGCCAGGGTAAGGCTGGGGGCGGCTGTAGCCCCACACACCTCTGAAGAGAGGGCCTCGGGCCTCTGTGGCTGCCATGGGGGAAGGAGGGGTGGGAGGTGGCAGGAACGGGGAGGAGGGTGGGGAGGGGGTCTGCGAGGCGCTGTGGGGGCTGGGGCTACCCCGGGCAGGGAGGGGGCCGGGCAGGCAGAGGCCCAGAGCAGAGGCCTCCCAACCTCAGGGTGGTGGGCACCCCAGGTCGGTCTGCCCGAGGCTGGTGGACTCTCCAGAAGAGGGCGCCGCCTGTCGTGAGGCTCAGCCCTGCAGTCGGCAGCCCAGAAAAACTCAGCAGATAAAAGAGAGGGAGGCAGAGGTGCCTGGAGGGAGGGGAGGCCGTCCCTCACTGCTGACCCCCCGGTCACAGCGCCCGGCAGCAGCACAGTCTGCAGGAGCACTTGGGATGCCCGAATTCAGGAGGGCAGGTCCTGGGGGCCAGCCCGCTCCCATTCCAACATTGCAGCCTCCACACGGGTGCAGACGAGCAGAGATGAGAACACGTGGTGCTGGTGACTCGCTGCACAACGTGGCTTCAGCAAAGCTCACCCCGGACACACTGGGAGCCGTGGGCCCCCGCCTGATCCTCCCCACCCTCCCACCGTCCTTCTCAGACTCCATGGTGGCACCGGGGCTAGGGAGTTTGTGTTTGCTCACAGGGCCAGGGCCTGCCTTCCATCTCCTGCATGCAGTGAGGTACATACGCCATCTCTCCCCCAACACCCCGGGCCCCACCGCCCACCCCACATACCTCTGCCACCCGCAATGACTCAGGACCAGGCGGCTGAGCCGCTGCGGCCGGTGTGTGGGCAGCGAGCGGCTCTGAAGGCACCCCTGACACGAGTCGCCCTGCACCTGCGGGACAGCCTGGGACAGACGGGCTCACCCCTGGACCGCACCGAACACATGCTGCCTCACAGGACGCCCCCTGCTGGGTGGCGAGGCCATTTGCTGTCAGCCGCCGGGGGCCCGCCCGAGCCCAGCGCTTGGAGCAGCGGCCGCTGTCACACCCAGCGCCACAGACAGAGTGCTCCGCACAGGCCACCACTGATGCAGAAGGGCAGTCAGGAGGACAGTGGCCAGAGCCCGGGGGTCTGCACAGCCTGCGGCACACTGTGAGAAGAAAACAGCTCCAAACTGACTCAGAAAGCGCAGCGCTCCAAAGGAGGACAGCAAACAGCCCGCAAATGTGGGGAGCTGGGCCCTGCACCAGGCCCACAGCGCCCAGAGGCCCAGTCTGGCCCCCCAGAGGCCCTGCCAGACGTGCGGCTCTCCAGGCTGGAGCGGTCGGGGCTAGGGCCGGCCCATGCCAGGCTGATGGCCCAGACACT
Organism: Dama dama; assembly: GCF_033118175.1. Lineage (NCBI taxonomy): Eukaryota > Metazoa > Chordata > Mammalia > Artiodactyla > Cervidae > Dama > Dama dama. The sequence continues at coordinate 2,256,836 of NC_083701.1, read as the reverse complement.
GGGCCCCCAGACTCTCAGACTCTCCTCAGCCAGGTGGGCAGGAGCACCAGGAGGAGCACCACCTGGGGTGTCCCCAGACCCCCACCACCCAAAACCAACGCAACGGGAGGGAGTGAGCGCACCATGAACCAGGCCCCGGCCCAGCCCCACACTGCAGATGCCCGGGAGCACGCTGGCTCCCTCAGCACACCTGGGGGTGGCCCCTGCACAGCTGCAGCAGTTGAGGACAGGCCCCCAGAGAACACCGGCTCAGAACCCCCCGGGCATCTCCAAGCACAGTACCCGAGGGTCAGCTGCCAGGGGCACAGAAGGTGGGGAGGACAGCAGCTCGCTCCCATGCACACAACCCCACAGAAGGGACCTGCCACCTCCCTGAGCTGGACCCCTGTCCGGACGCCGCCCAGACTGATAGCGGCGGGACTGGACTCCTGAGGACCGCTGGGCGCAAGATGCCAGGGGGCCGGGCCTGGGAGAAGACACGGAGGCAGAGCAAGAAGCACCTGCACGTCTCATGGTCAGAAGCTGATGGATTTGCAGTTGTTGCGCACAGCTATAGACTGTATTTGCAAACCCCATCAATTCTATGCATTAGGACCAAACCTGCAAACCAGAGGGATCCCTGGGAGCACCAAGGGCCCTGGGCCACACAAGTGATGCTCAAGTGGCACCAGAAGCCCCACTGGGCCAGGGGGCCTTCTCAGCCTGGGATCTGCCTGGCAACAGCTCATCTGGGGAGCCCAGGCTCACCTCCCACAGACACCAGAAAAGACAAGAAGGCAGGAGGGCCACTGAGAGCAGAGGGCCCCGAGGACCCCGGCGCCCGTCCAGGGTCAAGTGGTCTGCCCAGACACTCCGACAGCTGAGGAGGTGCAGTCCCCCTGCAGAGGAATACCAGGCCCCGCCTTCCCAGGACAGCTGAGCCCTCAGCTCATGTCCCTCCCTCGGTAGAGTAACCCGTGGGAGGCCAAAGCGTGGGAAGCAGAGGGTCTCACCTCAGACCCGGGGGAGGCCCCCGCTTGGGGCCTGTCCTGAGCGGGCTCCATTCATGTTAATATGCCCCCACAAGGACACAGGGCTGGTGGGGGGTGACCAAAGGGCACAGTCCTGAGGGATCCAAGCAAGCGCACCAGCGCCCACCACCCGCCAGCTCTGGGGTGGCAGTTCTTCCTGCCCAGGACCCCTTCCACCATCCCACAGGGAGAGACGGGGCCTCGGGTGCACAAAGCTGGGGGCTGTGCGGCACCAAGTCCTGCTCCTCCCCACAGGAGCTGCAGGAGCAAGCGCCCAGAAGCCTGAGCCCCACCGGCCCGGCCCCCACGCCCCCTGGAGCAGAGACCCCTGCCCTCCCCGGGTGAGTGCCAGCAGAGGCCTCGGCACACTAGGGCAGCCCACAGGAGTGTGCGCTGAGGCGCTCAGCTCTCAGCCAGACCAAAACTGATGAAAACCAACAAGCCATGATTCAAGAAGCATCACACACCTAAGCAGGATAAATAAAACGCACGGGAAGCACACCGTCATACACCTGCTGAAAACCAGAGACGGAGAAAACTCCACAGCCAGATGGGGACAGCAGACCCCGCAGGAGAGTGGGGGCCAGCCAGCAACAGCCAGGTCCCCCCCTGGAGCCCTGCAGCCTCCCACGCAAAATCACTCTCCAGAGAGGAAGACTTCAGATAACCGTCCACGGAGAACAATGGCCCCCAGCACAGCTGCAACATCACCGGAAATCTCAAGAGGTGTTTCTCGGTGGAAGGCAAGGAAGGAGTGAAAAGAGATGGGAAAATAAATACGTAGATGTCTGGGTCAAGGCTGACCATACACAACATTTTCTAGGGTCTAAAACACATGGAGAATTAAAATCATGGTAGTTGCAGCATGTCTGATGGAAGAGAAGAAAAAAGGGGGATGGTGCTCTAAGTTTCTCATGCTGTCCAGGGAGGGGTCAGACGGCAATTTCCAAGACTCAACAAGACTCAAAACAGACTCAAAAACATACAATACAACCGAAACAAAAATAAAAGGAAATATAATAAGCTAATGGAGGAAAAAACGGAATTTAAACATATACATACAAAAGAAGAAAAAAAAGAAAGAAAAAACAGAACAGGGACAGTAAAGAAGCAGCACATAGTAAGGGCCTGGACTTAAACCCAAATACACCCAAGCTGTGGTTTGTTGTGAACAGACAAAATCTTTTCTTACAAGGACAACTTCAGGTTGCACTTAAAATGCAACTATTTGCTGATACAAAAAAAGAAATCTAACCGTAATACAAAACGGCTTTTTTTGGACTGTTTACAATACTTTGTGCTGTTTACTTATGAAAGTAAACACGTTTGCACACGTCACGCACCAGCATTTGCAGAGAGAGAGAGAGGGAGAGAGGGAGAGAGGGGGAGGGGGAGAGAGAGAGAGAGAGAGAGAGTGTGTGTGTGTGTGTGTGTGTGTGTGTGTTAGTGGCTCAGTCGTGTCCGACTCTGTGCAGCCCCATGGACTGCAGCCCACCAGGCCCCTCCATCCATGGGGTTCTCCAGGCAAGAGTGCTGGAGTGGGTTGCCATTTCCTTCTCCAAAAGGAACTATAGAAAGAAAGTGAATTTGCTCAGTCATGTCTGACTCTGCAACCCCACAGACTGCAGCCCACCAGGCCCCTCCATCCATGGAATTTTCCAGGCAAGAGTACTAGAGTGGGTTGCCATTTCCTTCTCCACGTATGTATGTATGTACACAAGTGTATATGTACATATTTTGTGACATTAACTAAAAGGAAATTGGCCTACATATACTTACTTTAGAGAAAGTAGACTTTAAGACAAAAAGCTGGGGATTAAAAAAAAAAAATTTCACAACAGTAAAAATTCATTCCACCAGGGAGATGTAACAATTCTAAATGCTTTGCACCCAGTAAAATAACCTTAAAATAAATACTAATACAAAAGTGACAACTGGAGACATGAACACATTCACATGCTCAGTGGAAAGTCTCCACACTCTCTCGGGGACTGTAAAAAACACAAGTCTTCCCTGCCTCTCAAAATCAGGAAGTTTACCACAGGTTTGAACAACACAATGAATACAATTCTCCTTAGAGCCCCAAACTCATCAAGTGGAATCATTCTTTCTAAGCACACACAAGAGCTTTACCAAAGTGGACCCTAAACCCCCGCCAGTGAAGGTGGGGAGTGGTCATTTTACAAAGAATCTCAAAACCCTCAGGGGTTTAGAGACGAAGGAATACCTTCTGAATAACCCTGATCAAAGAAAAAATTACAACAAAAATTAGAAGAAGTTTTAGAGGAACACAAAAATAATTGACTTGCAGAAGACACCTAAGGCTATGCTCAGGGGGGAGTTTATAATCTTACATATGCGTATTTCAGAAAACAGAGGCTAAAAGCAAACGTTCAACCATCTGATCCTGGTGTGCTGTGTCCAAGTGCAAGCGCACTGGCCCGTCCGGGCAGTTCTGACAGCAGCCCCGCCGGGGCCTCCACCCCCACTGCTGGCCCCGGGGCACTGTCTCAGAGCTGGCCAGGGACACCTCCAGCCAGACCCACCATCAGGGCAGCAAGAGAGGCAGCGTGGCCCTGCGGCCCAGCACCTGCTCCCTGCCTTCACAGCACAGCATGGGGGCAGCAGCCTGAGTCAGATTCAGCCAGGCCCCCACCCCTCCTGGCATCCTTCCTCGTGAAAACACGTGGAGTCACGAGAGCCAGGAACAGAGCGCTCCCCGGGAGAGGCGTCTGCCAAGGTCTATCGGAGATGCCATCTGGGCCCAAGTTCAGGTCCCCATCCCGGTGCCCCCAGCTCCACGCCAAGAGGGACAGGAGAATACCTCCAGCCCAGAGCCTGGCTCTGAGTCTCAAGAGGGAGGGTCCATCGCATCACTGCCCGCCCTGCACAGGGCCTGGCCAGGGTGTGCAGAGGGGTCTGGGGATATTGTGTGGAGGAGTCCGGGGCCGGCTCTTGGACTGGGAGTCATGGTGGTCACGCCTGCTCCTCCCACTAAAGCTGGAACCTGAGGGCAGGACCACTCCAAAGTCAGCGACCATCCCTCTCCCAAGGCCGGCTCCACAAGGTCCACCCCGGGGACACCCCCACCATGGCCTGTGGGGTCTCCCTCCCTCTCACAGCTGGCCCCGGCAGGAAAGAAATCCGCCCAGAGGGCTCAGCCTGACACAGCCCTGCCTCCCAGGCAACTCCCAGCACCAATCCCCAACTGGGTCCCAAGCCACGGCCAGGCCGTGCTACCCCAACACACCATCCACATTCATCAAGACGCCTGGGGACTCTGCCCACGAGCCCCCAGGGCCGCAGTCGTTGGGAACACCGCCCCTCCTTCCCAGGCAGGAGCGGGTCCCAGGGCTTCGGCTGGCGTCACGGCGGTGCCCTGGCTCCAGGAGCTCACAGCACCCCAGGAGGCCCACGCTGCCGGGTATACACAGCACTGTGTGCACATGCACACGCTCCTGCGCCAGCCCTGCCGAAATAATTAATTAGCACCGCCGTGACAGACGTAAGCCGGGAAGCCTCCGACACGCCTAATAATTTATGCAAGGCTCAGGATCGCTGTGACTGCCTTCTGCAGGGCCTGCTTCAGCGTTTTCCTTTTCCCTTAGGAAAGCAGGGCTCCGGATGGAACAGCTCTTGCGCCCTTTGTGGTGTCTGCGGCAGTAAAACTGATAACCCATCGGCACCCCAGCAGGAGATGCTGGATCACAGATCGCTCCAAAGTGGGAAAGTCCAGCAGCCAGGCAGTCTAGCGTCCACCAAACCTGCTCTAAGCACCTGACCGCCCCGCTCCCTCAGCCAGCACAGAAACCCCCAGGACGTGGGAAGAAAGCAAGCCAAGGTCAGCGCCAGCCTGAAGGCTCATAGCCAGGGCTTTCCGCGCCTCGGGGAGGCCCCAGGACAGGAGCACAGGTGAGCACGGGGACACCTGGGGAGTCCCCCAGGCCTGTGTCCCCTCTGTGCCATGGCAAGCCTGCCTCCTGGCCCTCCCAAAGCGCCCCCGGAGGGCACTAGTGATGAAAACGCTACTGACAAATGTGGAGACCCAGAGCAGGCTTCGCTCTGCTCCCTCTGACCACTGACCGCGGCCTGGAGGCCAGCGAGGCCAGGCACGGGGCTGCCCGGCACACAGCAGTGGGTTCTGGGCTGCCTCCGAGAGCCATGCTGCAGGGCCCCTACCTGCTGGGCACACCTGGTCAAAGGCGGGGTGGGGCAGGGCCCTGTCGGGAGGGGCGCGGGCCTGGTGAGACGGGAGGGGCAGGGAGGGGGCAGGGAGGGTGTGGAGCGGGTCTCCTGTGCATCTGGAGCCATCGGGCCACGAAGGAGGTTAAGTGAGGACAGCTTTAAGGATGCCCTTGGCTCCCCGGGCACTGCCAGAGCAGACAGTGGGCAGGCGGAGCACTCCCTGTGGGTGTCCACCCCAAGTCCCTGAGCTGGTGCTGCTTGAGGGGAGCCCTGCAGAGGCCCCTCAACAAACTGAGCTCCACAGGCCAGTTTTGGCACCCAGGCAGCTGAGGGCCTGCTGACCTCCACTGGCACAGGAGGGCACCCCAGGGACCTGGGGACAGCCCGAAGGCAGGCCCTTCAAGCCCAAATGACCCAGCGGCAGGGGAGGCAGCCCCAGGACTTGCCCTCAGTCAGCCCACAGATGGGCCACCAGGGGGCTGTGCGCCTCAGGGACCCCCAGCCCCCACAGGCCCCTGCTCTGGCCTGGGGGAGGGCAGAACAGTCATCCAGGGCCTTGGTGAGGAGCCCAGGCACCAGCAGGGAAAGGCGGCCGGGGTGGGGGCCCGTGGGGGGCTTACACGGGAGAGACTCCCTGACAGCTTCCTGGACAAACTCGGACACAGGGATTGGGGGCTACAAGGTGAAGACTGGGCAAGGCCCCCACCTTCTCTGCTGGTGACCGAGGACGCGTGGACACCCCGCTGCACCCACAGACAGGCGGCGCAGATCTCCCAAACCGCACAGCTGGCACGGCAGACTGAGGGAAGGCCCCAGAGGCCCTCAGACCCACACCTGGCTGCCCCAGGAAACCTGGGCCCTTCCTGTCAAACACGGCCCCGTGGCTGTCTGCGCACCCGGGGCTCCGGGCAGGCGGGCGAGCGGTGGGGGCTATGGCCGTGTGCCCACTGTGCTGGGCAGGTGAGGTGGAGGAGGCCAGCCCCCAGCAAACCCCGGGAGACGAGGACACCACTGCCCATCCAGTCGCCTGCAGTTTTTCCTTGGCCCAAGAAGCAAACACTTGCTGCTCCCAGGAAGCCCCCTTGCAGCCTGGAGCCAAGTGGCAAGCGCAGCGCGGGGTTCCTGTGGCGCCCGCTGCACCCTCTCTGCACACAGGGAGTCAGGGTCCGCGTACACACGGAGCCTGTCACCTCAGGGCACCTGAGTCAGAGCGCTGGGCCCAGTGTGGCGGGGAGGGGAGCCCCAGAGCGGGCAACCCCAGAGCGGGCCCTGAAGCCCCAGGCACTGGAAAGAGCCCGCCCTCAGCACACTCCCTAGAAGCTCTCTACTAAAGGTTCTCTATCCTGCAGCCTTCTCTGGGGTCTGTCTGCCCTGAGGCAGATCAACCAAGGTGCAGGTACATCCCAGGGAGCTTGGGGAGGGCAGTCACACGGAAACCCCCAGGGACCACCTGCCCCTCCCCCAGCCAGAGTCGGACTCTAGGCCCAGGGACTAAGGGGAGGGTCTGAGGGCTTGGCCCAGAGCCAGGAAAGCAGGGTAGAGGCAGGCAAGAGAGAGAAAGTAAGAGGCGGAGTCAGGCTGAACCTCCAGTTCAGCCCCCAGGCGCAGTGTCCATGTGCCTGCTGAACAATGCAGTTTTGAATTCAATTAAAGCGATTATCTGTTGTGCCAAATAAATTGTGTACAGCATATATCCTGCGGCACTTTACACCTCCGGGCTCATTATTCCCTAACTGTTTCCTCCTGTTTATGCGCTCTCAAATTAAATTGCTGATAATATGCGCCAAAATAAAAAATGAGCGCACCTTGTCCCAAGAAAATTGATTCTCCCTTTTCCTGAGCCGGCGATTGCCAGGTTTTATATACTCTGTTCCTGGTGATCATTAGTAATTCAATTTTCTTTTTATTAGCCCCCTTATCTGCTGAGCAATATAGTGGCAGAGCTGACCTCTTTCGCACGGGTAAATGTTTAAAATCTTTTCCCTGATTAATTTTGCCAGTTAAGAAAAAGAGGAGAAATGGCCCGGCTCTTAGCCATCACAATGAATAAAGCTTAATGTTGATTGTGATGGAATTTCTAATGCCAGGGAAATTGATTGAACGCGGCAATTACACTGCAATAGTAACTCAAGGGAGATGGGATCGCTTTCTCCTGGCCGCAGCCTTTTGGTTATTTAAAACAATCCAATTTGCAAGGATAATTATGTATTAGTGTTTTATCTGCCACTTGAAATGAACAGGGGAGTTTCGATACTGGCCCAGCATTAGCAGGTTATTGCTGCAAATTACTTGATATCTGCTTTCTTTCACATAAAGAGGAAATTAGGCAATCAATTACCAGAAAAAGGTGGACGAAGAATAAGAGGGGCGAGTGTGCCCTCTTCTGGCCACCGGGCTGCACAGCAGGCCTGGAGGGGGCCCCAGGGCTCTCCCTCCCCCTCCTCAGCCCTCCCAGCCTGGGCGAGCCTGCTCAGAGAAGGGCTGCACCTGGCACTAAGGTCTGTGCGGGGAAACAGGGCAGAGAAGCAGATAAAGGGGCCGCCCCTGCGGCGATGTGCACACACGGACACACACACAGCTGCTCAGGCCCACCAAGGGGGCCAGGAGGGGCTTACCTGCTCATCCCAAGCACCCACAACACTAGATAAAAGCCCCAGTCCCCACAGAGCTGAAAGGGAGGGAGCCGGGACGGGCGGGGAGCAGGATGGGGCTGCAGCAGCCAGGGAAATGCTGCCCCTCACCCCTGCCCCCACCCCAGTCCTCACCCCTGCCCTCACACCCAGTCCTTACCCCTGCCCTCACCCCTACCTTCACCCCTGCCCCCACCCCTGCCCCCACCGCTGCCCTCACCCTGCCCTCATACCCAGTCCTCACCCCTGCCCTCACCCCTACCTTCACCCCTGCCCCCATCGCTGCCCTCACCCCTGCCCTCATACCCAGTCCTCACCCCTGACCTCACCCCTACTTTCACCCCTGCCCTCACCCCAGCACCCTGGTCTCCACACAAACCTCTTCCGCGAGGTCCCTGCCATCAAGCCTGGGGGTAAGGAGCCCAGCCCTGGACCTGGAGGTCAACCCTCACCCACAGGCCCACCCTGGCTCCTGCCCCTCTGGCCCCGGTCACTCCTCGGGCCCGGACACGGCCGCCTCGTGTCCCCGAGCATGCTTCCGTAGGACCCCTGCGCCTCCCCCCTCCCCAGTGGCTTCCCAACAGGATCCCCTTTCCTTACTGTGGCCCAGTGCCCCTTCCCCCACTCCAGGCGCACCTGCCTCCAGCCTGAGCCTCACCTGCCTCCAGCCTGAGCCTCTCCCGCCCTCCGCAACACCCAACACTGCGCAGGACAGGCGTCCACTCCTGGGCGAGCGAGCTCAGCCCCACGGCGACCTCGCCTGCACAGGTGTGTCCCCTCGCTCTCGCCTCCCCTCACATAGGTGGGTTCAGGGCTCAGAGGGAGCTCCTCAGAGATGCCCCAGACTGCCTGCCTGGCCAAAGCTGGCCCCCACCACCCGTAGCTCCTGAGACACCACCGCCAGTTTCCTTTTCCGCAGAGCGCTTCTGCTGCCTGAAAGCAGTTTTTCGACCTGTTTACAAGTACCCAAGGAGCTTTCTGTGTCCACCGTCCACCTACACACCCCGGCCCAAGCACGTGGGGGACCGCGGGAGCCAGCACACAGCACAGCACAGAGGTGCAGTGCATGGAAGGCTGAGGGGTGGAGGACACGTTGGGGGAGGAAGGGTGGCCGAGCGAGCCTTCTCCAAGCCCCCCAAGAGGAGCCTCTTCGCAGCTCCCCCTCCCTCTCCCCTGCAGGGCGCAGTCACCACGCGTCTACAAGCTGATCTGTCCGCCTCCGAGCAGGGAGCGCGTGAGGCGCCGCGTCCGCACCCCACACCCCGTGGTGTCCACGGCCTTGCTCCCCCTCCCTTCGAACAGCAGAACACCCTGCCAGCAGGAGCAGCCTCCACCGTCCCCAGCCTGCCCCCCACTCTGCCTGAGGCCTAAAACGGGACCATGCGGTTCCCAAGTGCAGGTGCAACTCCAGGAAGGACACAGGCCGCCTCCCCCTCGTGGCCTGGCACCAGATTTGTGGCCCCGTCAGCCCCTCACCCTGTCCACCCTGCAACCGGGTAAGCATCCTAGAGGGTCTCCAGCCCACGGCCCTGGGACGCTGCCCACGGGCCCCTGTCCCACTCCCTGGCTCCCCGGCAGCCCCTCGGCCCATGGTGCCTACAGCACAGCCGCAGCCAGGCTGTTTCCAGGCCTGGGGCAGCCCTCACCCCGACCTCCAAGCCACCAGAGCCCTCCAGCCTAGAGCAGGAAGAGCGGGCCCCCAGGACTCTGCATGGACAGTCAGCAGTGCTAACCTCCCCCTGACCTGGAGAGCGCTCTCAGCCCACGGCACAGGATGACCTCTTCGACTGCATGGTACTCCTTCCACGGGGCCCAGGACACAGGATGGCAACCATCTGCCTTGGGCCCATCGGCCCGCAGCCTAGGCTCCGTGGGGCAGGGGCAGCACAGGGCTGGCAGGGACACAGTCGAGGCCAGCGTTGGTCCTTGCGTCAGAACCCAGCACCCCAGGCAGCAGGAAGGCCACCAAGAGACCCAAGGCCTGTCTGCCACTACCGTGCCGCCCTCAACACCTGCCTAGCAGCTGCTCCACACACACACTGGCTTCCAAGGGAGCCCAGTGCCCGGCAGACACCCACCAGCTCCCCCAAGGGCTCTGCTGCCCCTGCTGGGACACCCTCCCCAAGCCCCCTCCTACCACGTCCGTCATTCAAGACCTGCGGAAACACCACCTCCATACAGGACCTCTCCTGGATACCCCCTCTCCCTGCTCGTAGCAGGTTACTAAGGAAATGCCCCAGCACCTGGCCGGCTCGCATGCAGGCCCCAGAAGGGCAGGGGGGAACACCTCTGCCTTGGGGCTCTGGGACCCCCAACTCCGGGGTGGCCCCCTTCCCACTCCCAGCCCTGAGCACCATCACCTTGCGGCGCCTTACCTGTGGGACAGCTCCTCCTGCAGCTTCTCCGCCGACAGAGATAGCACCGTGACCGAGAGCACCCAGACAGGGGCCATGCGGCCCTGCAGACACTCACCCTCCAGAGAGCACCCCGGCCCCTCTCCCAGCTGCCCCAAGAGGCCCCAGCTAGCCTTGGGCTCTCGGCGGGCTCCCCAGCCCCTGCCAGCCTCTTAAAATACGAGGCTGCTCCACTTGTTCTCTCCAGTCAATCCCGCAGCCAAGGCCCAACCCCCAACCCAGCCCCCAGAAGCCGCTGACAGGCTCCCTCTGCTGCCACCGGGGTGAAATCCAAGCCTGCTGGGACCCCAGGACATGCAGCCAAAGGAGACTGGGTAAAAGGGAGGCTGGCGCCCTCTCTGCCCCACGCGGCCCTCCACCTGGGCCCCCAGGGCCCACACTCTCTGGCCGGCTCTGCACAGGTGCTGAACGTGGTCCCGGACCCCAGCTGGGCCCTGAGCACCAAGGCGGCACAGTCCCTGGAGCACAAGCCCCAGCGGCAGTGCCCAGGACCAGATCCCTGGCGCATCCGCAGGGAAGCCCCAGCTGCTCTGTGCAGACACCCAGGACCAGCACGCCGGAGCACTGCCATCGCCACGGCGTTTGGTGGGGGGGGGGGGGGGGGGTTGCCAGGGACTCACTGAGAGGGCAGAGCAACCCCTCCCAGGCCCGCTCAGGCCTTGAGAGGAGGAAGCAGCCCACAGGGAGGGCAGTGAGGACAGGAGGCAAGGGTCCTGGGCAGCACCAGCCAGGCCGCCCCTCCCTTCAGGGCTGCCTGCCTGCCACCCTCTCATCCCCTTCCCACTTCTGCCAAGATGATACGGCCATGTGGGCATGGAGGGATGTGCTGAAGAGGCTGCATGCGCCCGCCTGGCAGCCTCTCCCCAGCCCCGAGTGCAGCACACAGCACCCCAGCCAGAGCCGCCCACTGCCCACCAGGCCAAGCAGCTCTTGGGCCACGGCCTGACAGCACAAGGTGGACGGGGACCATGGGTCCCAGCGGGGAGCAGAGCCAGCACAGGCCCAGGGGGCCCCTCTTCCCAGCGTACCTTCCTTGGAGGGAAGGTAGGCACGGCCGGGAGGCAGACAGCACGGCCGGTGCTTGGTAACCGGCATCAGCCCCTTGTTGGGAGTCTTCTTCGTAACGGGGCTGCTCTTTCCCCGGAGGGCCTGCTTCCGCCGCAGGCTGAACTGACTCTTGGCCATGGCAGCAGGTGGGGGGCTGCTCTTCTTGTCCCCAGGAAGGCTGCAGAGACAAAGCAGGTAGCTCTAGCAGGCACCCTCCCTGTCTCACCCACCCAGATCCCAGAACCAAGGGATCAGCCCTGGCAGGCAGCCAAGCCCCAGCAGGGTCTGGCCCCCCCACTTCGCTTTCCCACCTGATCAACCTCAGCAGCTCGCTGCCCGTCCAACTCCCCCCAACCCAACCCACCCCACCCTACCCCACCAGGCTCCCAGCCGCAGCCCTGGAGGACCCCAGAGCCAGGGCAGGTGGAGGGCAGAGGAGCGCAGCCCTTGACCCCCACCAGGTGTTTCCAGGACCACTTTCTCCACCTCCCCGGACAGATGAAATGAGGCCCCACGTGGAACTGGGGAGAAGGAGAGGAGGCAGGCGTGGTCCCAAGGAGGAGCCGCCATCAGCCTCATGGCTCCCCTCTCCACACTCACTGACACAGAGGCTGCCAGAGAGAAAATGCGGAGAGGAGAGCATGGAACCCAAGTGGTCCAAGATGGCACCCATCCAGGAGAGCAGGGCCCAAGGTCAAGGTCAGCGGTGGGAAGGACCTCTGGAGTGGGACATCAGGCATGTGTCACCATGCCTGATGGCACAGGCATCTGGCAGCCTCCACAATTAAGTCCCTGACCCTGAAGCCCTGGGCCACCATGCCATCTTCCAGCCTCTTCAGGACCTAAGTGGGTAGAGGGCGGGGAAGCTGACATGCCTTCGGTGAGGGAATGAGTCACTGTCACCTGGCCACCTTTCTCCCGCAGAGACCCTGCCCCTAGCCTGGACACAAAGCTGTCCATCCACCATCCCGCAAGCCGAGAACGGAAGCCACCCCAGCAACTTCTGGTCTCTCGCCAACAAGGGAAAGGGAGGGCTTGCTGGCGCCACCTCCGCTCGTCCCCTCCCCATAAACTGAAAAGGACAGCAGTAAGCGCGGCCTCATTCCTGCCGGACATGCTGACGCACCACAGGCCAAGCTCCATCATCAGGCCCCATCGGGGCGATGCTTCCTCCCTGCCTCCCACACCCCTGCCCAGACAAGACCCGGGGGGGTGGGGGCAGGGACCCGCACCTGGCACTGCCCCGCCTCCGGATGATCTTGGTGCGGCTCTTCACTTTGTAAGCTGAGAGCGGGGTCTCACTGAAGACAGGCTGCAAGCTGCTGGGTTCCACTGCCCGTCTGTCCACTGGGGGAGACCTAGACGGGACGGGGGAGAGTTGGGCGGCACGGTCCTTGCTGCCAACCTCTGACTGCCAACGGAAGGAGGAGGCCGAGGAGGCCGAGGGGCTGGAGGCCTTCCACTTGTACTTGCTGGGGGAGGCCCCAGGCACGGAGGACATGGCAGACCTCCTGGGCTTGGCGTCTGGGTCGGCTCTGAGCTGTGGCTTCTCTGTTCGTTCTGCTGAAGCAAAGGGGGCCTTGCACACGTTCTCCGCCACCGCCCTGGGACTGAGGGCCCGCCGAGAGGCCCGAGGACCCTTCGCCGAGGCAGCCACCCACTTGTAGTCGTTCTTCCGGAACTTGTTGGTTCGACAGGATGCCAGCATCGAGGGCTCCCTGGTCTGCCTGGGTCCAACAGCAGGTCTAGCTGGGCCTACCACCAGGCCAGAAGCGGCAGACGGACCTGAGAGGCTGGTGTTCACGCTCCCGTCCCCACGGAGCTGTGTAACACAGCTGGCCACAGAGGGCGAGCCCGCTTTCCGGCCTAGGGCCATGCCGCCTCGCTGCGGCAGGCTGGAGGGCAGGAAGCGGGACTTTATCGCAATTGCACTCTCACTGACCGTCCGCCGGGGCTCCAAGGGGCTCTCACTCATGCTGCTCATTGACTTCACTACCCGGGGCTTGCCAGGCTCCTTCTGGCAGACGAGAACGGGGTCCTCTGAGCTGCAGCTCCCCTTGGCTCTCCCTTGCCTGGAGGGCTGCCGCTGCCCACCGGGGGGCTCACCCTCACCTTCCTGAGGCCTGTGGTCATTCCAGGGGGTGTCCTCGTATTCTTCCAAGGAGGTCCGCAGGACCCCTGCAGTGCTGGCCGAGCCCGGCTTGGACGGTGGTTTGATCTTGATGACCATGTTCTGATCTGGACTGAGCTGCACTTGCCTCTCCAGGACGTACTGCTGCGGTTCAGGACCCTGGCTGCCCCCGGCCCTGAGCGGCGGCTGTGTGGCACCATCGCCGGGCGGGTCCGAGGAGCCCAAGGGCCGATTCACGAGGGAGTATTTCTTGCGCCACGCAGGCCCATGGTTTGCAGAGAAGCCCCTCCGGCTCGGACGAGGGTAGCGAGCACCAAAGATCCTGCTGCTGTTGTAAGTGGGCGGCTGCCACTGGGACGTGGCGGAGGTGCCCAGGGCAGCGGAGGTGCCTGGGGCAGAGGCACTGCCATGGAGGCTTTTGTAGTCATCGATCAGACCTGAAGAGGCAGGAGCATAGACTCTGTCAACCGGAGGGTGAGGAAAATCAGGGAGAATCCCCTGGAGGGACATCAGCTGACCAAACACCCTGTAAACCCCACTGGACCCTGCCAAGTCCCAGTACATGAGGGGCAGCCCCTGGGCCTGAGAACCACTGACAGTCAGCCTAAATCCCCCAGGCCAATCTTTCCCATGAGCCTCTTCCCATCAATTCTACTTCAATCCTATCTCTGGCTGCTTATCCTTACAATGCACCCCTGTGGCATAATATTCCCTATTCACCAGAGATATTATACTGGATTCCCAATCCTCTGAGGCGAACTGTCACCCAGCATGAAGAGACCGGCAAGGCCCATGCTGCAGAGCCTCAAGAGAGACACGGAAGTCCTCTGGCTTGCCCACAAATACAAAGGGGGCAGGGCTGCACCTTCATGACCTCCCTGCCTGGCACACACAACTGCGAGTGTAAGATAACTGACACCCTGGGTACTCCACACGTGACAAGAATGTCACATCATCCTTCCACAAGAAAAGAGGCCTAACATTTAGATTTCCAGCGCAGGGGACCACCAGGTGCCTTTCCAAGGAAGCCCCTGGACAGCGCTGTGCAGGCAGACACAGGTCTCAGCTAGAATCACCCAAGCTGTCACAACTTAGCCAACAAGCCCTCCAGTTACAGCACTCCCCCACCATATGTCCCACCCCCAGGCCCAAAGAGAGTCACATCCAGACCTGGTGACAACTCAGGGTAGGTATGATAGAGAGCCAGGAAGTGGCTAGTAGATAGGCTCAGCACAACTGAACTCTTCCCAATACACACTTCCCAGTTCTTAAGTCTTCTCTTTGTGGGAAGAACCTTTAAAACGATTAAAAAAAAAAAAAAAATACAGCAAGCCATCTCTCATGACTCAGTTGTAAAGAATCCATGTGCCAATGCAGGAGACACAGGAGATGCAGGTTCAATCCCTGGGTCGAGAAGATCCCCTGGAGAAGGAAATGGCAACCCATTTCCTTCAAAGTCCTGGCAGACTACAGTCCATATGTGCTCAGTCGCTTCAGTCGTGTCCGACTCATTGACCGTAGCCTGCCAGGCTCCTCTGTCCATGTAACTCTCCAGGCAAGAATACTGGAGTGGGTTGCCATGCCCTCCTCCAAGGGATCTCCCCCACCCAGGGACCGAACCCGCGTCTCCCGTGCCTCCTGAACCACAGGCGGGTTCTTCACCGCTTGAGACATGGGGCAGCCCCGGGCTATGGTCACTGAGGTCGCAAAAGAGTCAGACACGACTTAACGACTGAACAACATGCCGTCTTAGGTCTAAAAATGGAAAAGTTTGGAAAAATCTGAAGGTCGGGGATTCTGGGCCAGGAATATAAAGGAGAATGTGGCTGTAAGGAGGGACAAAGGCATCAAAACCGGGCGTACGGGGAAGAAATACACACCCCTGGCCCCGAGCGAGGGAGCGCGCCGGGGGCGCCGAGGCCGCGCACGCCCGCGGCGGCGGGGAGGGTCGCTTCGTGCCGGTTACTAAGCGACAGCCAGGCCGCCAGCGGCCGCAGCGCCGGTAACGCTCGCACCCGCCGCGGAAACCCGAGCGGGGCTGAGCTGGGCCGGCCGGGAACGCCCCTCAGGGTCCCCAGGACCCGGCCCGACCCCACCCACCTCCCCACCGACCGGACCCGGCCTCCGACACGCGGGTGGGAGCGGCCCCCTTCGGGGAGGCAGGCAGGGGCCCTCTGTGAAGCGAGGGATAGGAAGGGGACGCGCGACCCGGGCCCGGCGCGACCCACCCTGCAGGAGGCGGATCTGCCGCCGTAATTGCTCCTTTTCCTCCATCTCCGGAGTCCGCGACGCCCGGCCAGGCCCCCGCGACGTCATCGCCGGGCGACCGTTTTACCGCGGGCGGGGCGGAGCGCTGGGAGGCACCGCGACTGCGCACTGCAGCCGGGCCCCGGGCGACCGACGGCCGGAAGTGGGGCCTCGGGAGACGTGCCGCCACGGGAGACTTGCGCCCACGCTCTGGCTGCGCCTGGAGGGGCGGGGTCACGCACGCGCAGTGCTGGGGGCGGAGGTCACGTCACTACGGAGCGCCGGGAAGTCCTCTTTCGGCGCCTGCGGAGGGGACGCTGCGGCGGAAGGTTTGCGCCCTGAGGCGTTCTGGCCGGGTTCTTCGCCGAGAGCGTTCGTTCCCTGTGGGTCCGGGGCGAGGGGCAGAGCCGGGTACTCCACGCTACCCACAGCGCAGGTCCTTCCGCGTCGAGTTAGGCTCTGGGGCCTCTGCGGGAGTGAGCCGGCGCGGCGAGGGTCCGTGCGGCTCTGTTTTGGGGCGGCCCGAGACAAGGGAAGGGACGTCCGGGTTCGAGAGGCACTGCAGGGACGCGTTAAACCTCTGAAAGCGTGAAAGACTGTGCTGTTTCCGTAGAAACAAGTATGAAAACAGGTGTATACATCACTGTATAGAGCTGGGGGGTGTGAAATGACATGGCCGCTGTGGAAAACTAATGTTTCCTCAGAAAGTTAAAAATAGACGCTTTGACCCAGCAGTCAGATACTTCGGGGTATATACCCTGAACAAGTGAGTACAGGGACTGGAACGTACTCGTGCGCCAACGTTGGGTGAAGCATTATTTGCCATGACAAAATGTAGAAAGAGCCCAAGTGCCCATGAGGGTGAATGGGTAAGCGGTGTGTATCTGTACGATGGAATAGGATTTAGTCCTGAAAAGGAATGTAGGACTGGTCCGTGATACAGCGTAAACGAATCTCAAAAACAATAAATGAAATAAGTCAGCCACAAAAGGACAAATATGATAAGATTTCACTTGCATGACATATCTTGAATAGGCAAATTTGTAGAAACATCAGAGGTTAGGAAGGGTTGAGGGGAGGAGAAACAGGGAATTAATGCTTTTTGGCTAGGGAGTTTATGTTTGCAGTAATGAGAAAGTTTTGGAAACATATAGTGGTGATGGTTGCACAACGTTGTGAATCTCCTTAATCCACCGAATTGGACACTTAAAAATGACGATATGAGGACTCCCCTGATGGGCCAGTGCCTGAGACTCCAATCTTCCTACGCAGGGTGCCCGGCTGCGGTCTCCGGTCAGGGAACCAGATCCTGCATGTCACAACTAAAGATCCCACATGCCACAACTAAGACCTGGCACAGCCAAATAAATAAAAATAAATTTTTAAAATAATTATATGACAACTTATATACTGTATATATCTTGTTCAATCGCTAAGTTGTGTCCAACACTAGGACCCCATGGGGTACAGCACGCCAGGCTTCCCATCTTTCAGTATCTCCCAGAGTTTGCTCAAATTCATGTCTGTTGAGTCGGTGATGCCATCCAACTATCCCATCCTCTGCAGCCCCCTTCTCCTCCTGCCTTCAGTCTTTCCCAGCATCAGGGTCTTTTCCAATGAGTCAGCTCTTCGCATCAGGTGGCTAAAGTATTATAGCTTCAGCATCAGTCCTTCCAATGAATATTCAAGGTTGATTTCCTTTAGGGTTGACTGATTTGATATCCTTGCACTGCAAGGAACTCTGAAGAGTCTTAAACACCACAATTCAAAAGCATCAGTTGCTGCTGCTGTTAGTATGTATTTTACCACGATAATAAAAGGCGGACACAGTGTATCTGCAGGAGACCTGAACAATAGGAAATGTTGAAGGAAATTCTTCTAACTGATGGGGAATGATACAATATGGAAACAGATCTTTATGTAGAAAGAGAACAGGAAACATTTTAGTATTAATAACTTTTTAAAAAGTCTCACTTTTTATTTTCTCCAAAAGATAGTTACAGCAAAAATAATAAAAACATGGGTTTGTAATGTAGGTAGAGGAAAAACATGCCAACAGTGATGCAAGGGGTCACATGAACTGTGTCTCCTGCAGGTGAGGACGCAACCTCCAGCCTGCCTCCTAGGTCAGCGCTGCGCCCGCCCCAGGGAGTTAGTGTTACTCTACTTAACGTGCAGCAGTGAGCACTCTGGAGTTTCTTAGCGGTGGTGGTACCAGGCAATAGAATGACCCCTGCACTCAGGCTGTGGGACAGGGTGAGCCACGGGTCATGCTGAACACTGTGTGAGACCCTTAGGCCTTGGCAAAACTCTGAGGGCGGGGTATGGGAGTTCCCAGACAATGAAATGGAATTTCCCACCAGGGGTCGTGAAAAGCACTTCTTTGGGCTGGTGCTGTCTTGGCTTCTGAGAATCCTGCAGCCATCACCTCCTGAATGCGCCAGGACTGGCCTGCGGGAGGACGGGCAGCACATGCCCACTTAACACCACTGACCCTCTTGACAGTATGCTGTCTGCCATCAGGTGCTAGCTAGCCACAAAGTTAATAAACCCAGGTGATGCCACGTGGAGCAGAGATAAGCCTAAATGTCATAATTTAGGGCACCTCATAATTTTGGGCTTCCCTGGTAGCTCGGCTGGTAAAAGGAATCTGCCTGCCATGCAAGAGACCTGGGCTCAATCCCTGGATTGGGAAGATCCCCTGGAGAAGGGAAAGGCTACCCACTCCAGTATTCTGGCCTGAAGAATTCCACGGACTGTGTATAGTCCATGGGGTCGCAAAGACTCAGACATGACTGAGCAACTTTCACATAATTTTGACCAAACCAATGAATGTTTACCTCAATAAGTTTTAGGGTGATTTATTAGTACAAATTGATGGATTCATTGGTCTGGCATTGAACCTATTGTCTTTTGTGCCCAAAAAGCTCTCTGCTCCTGGACTTTAGTCCAAGAGTGGCAGAGGGGAGAGCCCAGCCCCTGGCCAAGAGGAGGTGAGGTTTGTAGATTTGTCTCCTGGAGTTGTGAAACAGTAAAAACTGTAACTAGGATGTAAGTGCTGTCACAATTATCTGGCTAAAACTGACCTTGACAGTTACACTTAAAATACTTTGATGCCCATCAAGCTGGCAAAGATTAAAAGAGCCTTGGGGAAAAAAAAACAATCTGCCCTGAGTGTTTGGGGGTGAAAGGGAAGAGACTTCACCGTTTAGTTTTTTAGGGTGTTCGCATAGCCTTTCTGAAGGGCAGTTGGCAATATATGCCAAGACTCTGAATACCTTTTGAGGAATTTCACTTTTCGAAGTCCCCCCAAAGGAAATAAGGAAACACACACAAGGCCTTCTGAACAAAAATATCAGGTGCTGGGGGAGGGATAAATTAGGAATTTGAGATTAGCAGATACAAACTGATATAGATTAGTTTGTATATTCAATTTATTCAATAAGAAACTATTCAATTTCTTATAATAAACCATAATGGAAAAGAATATGAAAATGTATATGTATATGAATCACTTTGCTGTACACAAGAAACTAACATAACATTGTAAATCAACTATACTTACATAAAAACTTTAAAAATTAAATGCTGAGTTCCTTACATGGGACAAAAATATTGAGCCTGTTGATAGCCCATTATAAGGCTTCCCTGGTGACTCAGGTGGTAAAGAATCCACCTGCAATTCAGGAGACCTGGGTTCAGTCTCCGGGTTGGGAAGATCCCCTGGAGAAGGAAATGGCAACCCACCGCAGTATCCTTGCCTAGAGAACCATGGACAGAGGAGCCTGGCAGGTTACAGTCCATGGAATCATAGAGTTGGACATGACTGAGCGACTAACCACAGGCCCTCATAGGAAGAGGTGTTGACTGGCTGGGACCACTACCCCATGGATGCCCCCTTGCCTTCCGTCCCAATGGGGAGGAGCTGGAAGTGACTACAAGAGACCAACCATTGAGGACTCTGTGGGTCCCCCCATCCCAGCCGCTAACCCCCACTCTACCCTCGCTGCAAAGCGTGTCCCTCAGAACCAGATCCTTTGGGAAGAGAAGTTGACTAGTTGCTGTTTCCTAGATGGCAGCATTTCCACGAGGCTCTCAGGGGCCACGGAGGATGGATGGTTGGGCATCACCACAATGTCCCACATGCCCTAGTCCTGGGCAAACCGGGACAGGGACCCTGCCAGGTGCAAAAGTCACCACCCACCCCCAGCCAAGCGATGCCTGGAGGCCAGTGCTCAGACTCCTCCTGCTCGGGCAAATAAAGGGAGGCTCAAGAGCATGGGAAACCAGAGCAGTAGGGCCCCTTCCCCTGCAGGGTCACTCGGGGTGGAGCAGGACTCTGTGCCGCTTCCCCAGCCCCTGCCGGCAGAAAATCCAGGGAGCCAGGCAGGGCTCAGGGCCGCTAGGACCGTGCGGGAACCGCTGGTCACGCACCTCGACCCGGAGACCGGCTATAAGCCTCCGCTGATCGCGCCGCACCCTTTCCCTATTCTGCCCGGCCTTCCTGCGGCCTCCGCCCCTCCTGACTCCGGAGCTCCCCTGGGCCCGAGGCCGCCCCGTCGCCCAGCGATCCGCCGAGCGTGGACCGCGGGCCTGTTGGACAGGCGCTGCTGCCCGACGGTCCGAGCCACCGCCGAGGGCCCGGGCCAGCAAGGGGGGCGGGGGCGGCAAGCGGGAGGAGGCCCCGCGGGGACTCAACCCGGGAGGAAAGGACTCCTGGACTTCGGTGCACTCCGCACCCCCTCGGCCCCGCAGCGCTGCGCTCGTTCCCTCCGGGCCGAGCGGCTCTCAGGCGCAAAGGGCACTCCAGGCCGCCCTTTGCCCGCGTGGGTTCCAGAGCTGGAGGCACGGGGCAGCGGCCGACATTGCGGCGCCCCGTGTCACTGGGTGGAGGGCCCAGGGTGGAGCCGCCGCCTGCCGCCCCCCACGCCCCTACCCCGTCCTGCGCTGAGGCCTGGCAACCCTGACCCGGAGTGCCCTGAAGCCGGATGGTCCGGGACTGGGTGGGCCCGGTGGGGTGGGAGCGCGGGTGGGTTCCTCAGGACCACTCCCCCTCCCCTCACCCCACACTCCCCCATCTCCTCTGAGGGGGTGTCCCAGCCGCTGCCTCTTGCAGCCGGTCTGGTCCTGCTCTGTTCCTCCGAGGGGCTGGGCATTTCCAGGACAGGGACCGGCCCCCACTGCCCATCTCCCTTCAGGGTCTGGCCGGGTGCCCGCCCCACTCTGGGTGATAGAGGCCTGCGGCTGCAGTGAGCTTCTTCCTTCCAGCTCTCTCGGAGGTGCCACAGCCTCCCAGCACACAGCCCAGAGCCCCTCCCAGCCCTGGTCACATTTCCCCATCAGGCACAGTGTCCTCCCTGGCTCTGGACCCAGGGCCTTCCCAGAGTTTGCCCAGGGAGGCCTCTGCACCCCCATGTCACCTGATGCTGCCCCAGACTTCCTGGGGCTCCCTAGGCCGGCGATGGGGGAGAGGGGTGCAGGGCCAGCCCCTCCCGCCTTCCTTCTGCTTCTTCTCTAGTGAATTCACTTCCTGCCTTTTCAGGCTGACCTCTGCCCTCAGGAGCCTGGTGACACCACCACTCACCAGCCCAGTGCCTCTTGGGTAGGCTGTTGCTAAAGAACTGAACCCCGGACTTCCCTGGCCCTCCAGCAGTTAAGATTCCTCGCTTCCACTGCAGGGGCACTGGTTCCATGATCCCTAATCAGGTCAGGGAACTAAGCTTCCCCATGAACAGGCAGCAACAACACCCTTCCATGGTGCATTCAGTCCCAGGTCACTGCCTGAGGCAGGGGGCACAGTGGAGTATGACCCCCCTATTGCCATGGCCACTGGAGTCACCGCACTGCTCCTCCGTGTGGATGGCACCTGCCTCCTCCACTGGTCCACCCACATGGCAGCAAGGCCTTCTAGAAAAATAAACCCGGGGCCAGTCATACCCCAGCTAGAAGCCCACAACAGCTTCACCCCATACTGAAGAGGCTGCTACCCCTACCCTTGGCCTGGAACTTGACCAACTGGAGAGGTGGAAGTTAGGGGCCACTGGGAGGCTACACAGCCTTCCAGAAGCTTTGCTATGGGAACAGGGAGAAGCAGGAGAATGCCCGGTGGTCCCAGCACACACCGTACAGAATACAGGACTGCACATACGAGGACACACACAGAGACCCAGGTACAAGCACATAGCACGCAAAACACAGCCATACGAATACACAAACATGAACACAGACATGCGTAGACCTACATCATGCACGTATACCCATACTTGTGGACATGTGCATATATGCTTACATTATATGCACACGGGAACACGGACACGCACACTCAGCCTCCTGGAGCATCCTGCCACCAGCAGCAGCATGCCCTGCTCATATTGGCAAATGGGCTCCAGCGACTGGGTCAGATGTGGGAGCCCCACACCCCAGTGGGTGAGGACCCATTGCCCCAGAGGTCCTCAGCCAGCAGAGCTCACTGGCCTGCACTCTAGTCCCCTGATGTGGACAGACAAACGGCCTCAGAGACCCCAGTTAGGCACTGAAGTCACCCTGCTCCCCACACCACCCCCTCCGATGGACAGTGCCTGCCTGTGTCTGCCCAGACTTCACAGCAGCTCCAAACTTCTGCTTTCACAAGATTGCTTCCTTCCTGTTTGAATCAGCATTTCCACTTATTTGCGGCTCCAACGTTCCAAAACATACAACCCCTGCACTGGCGTCGGGGCTGACGCCAGCAGCTCTACCTGGCGGGGCCCTCGTCCAGTTCACTTCAGAGCCCTCATCTGCAGGAGCACGTGGTGCCGGGTGCTGACACACAGCCACCCCGCCAGTGAGTGTGCACGGCGGAGCTTGTAGGTTGTCTCGGGCCAGCCAACCAGCAGGGACCCTGGCATGCGCTCCAGACGGTCATGAGACCTAGAGGCAGGATGTGGCAGTGGAGCAGTGGAGAAGCGGGGTGTGGGGCTCCTGGGCACCTTGCCCCGGACACGATCCACACATGGCCCAGGAAGGAAGGACATCAAGAGCCTGCGCTGGGCCTGGATGTCGTCACTTGGCTTCACGTTTGCACAGTAACAGCTTTGAATGTTACTGTGGTATGTGAGATATAATTCACAAACCATACAATTCACCCGTTAAAAGTGTAAAATTCTGGGTGTTTAGCATATCCAGGCTCGGGCAACCACCAGCACAAGCAATCTGAGAACATTCCCATCACCCCAAAGACACTGTCACGCCCCTCGCCCCTGGCAGCTATAACTCTGCTTTCTGTCCCTGCAGGATCTGCCTGTTCTCATTTCATACACCCAGGTCCTGAGAGCTGTTCTCCTGCTTGCCTGACTTCTTACCTTGGCCTACCGCTCTGAGGTCCACCCACGCTGTGCTGTGTCAGAACCTCCTCTGCGAGGCTGCACGCCGACCGCTCCATCGTGTGTGTTTGACCACGTTGTTTGTTCATGCCTCCATAGGTGGACATTTTCCATAGATGGACATTTGCAGTGCATCTTGGCTGTTAAGAATAACGTTGTGAGAGCATTCATGTGCAGGTTTCCGCACGAACATGTTTTCATTTCTCTTGAATGCACACCTAGCCATGGAATGGATGAGCCTATGGTAGTTCTCTGTTTAACTTTTTGAGGAACTGCCAGACTGTTTTCCACGGGCGCCTGCACCCTTTTACAAGCCCAGCGCTGTGTGCTGCCCGATTCCTCCAGGTCTTCTCCCACACTTTTTATTCCCCTTTTATATTACAGTTAACCTATGGGTGTGAGGCAGCCTCTAACCTTGCTTTGATTTGCATTTCCCTGACGCTAATGACCTGAGCCTCCTCTTCGGAGTTCACTAGCCATTTGTACACTTTCCCTGAAGAAATGTTTTTTCAGACCCTTTGCCCTGGCCCCGGGGTTTTAGGAAAGAAGGATCAAAGAAGCTCCTCGCGGATGGAGGCTGTCGGGGGTGGGGTGAGAGTCGCCCCCGCCCCCACCCTCTGCACCCCCACTCCCAGCCAGGCCAGGGGGCGGGCTCACCAGGGGCGTTTCCGGCTCCTCTCAGCGTCGGGGAGGTTTCACTTTTGGGTCCGGGAACCTTCAGGCTGTGTGCGCGCTGGGCAACTCCAGGACAGAGGCTTCCGATCCTGGCCCGCGGGGCAACCTGGCTTTGGCTTCGTGGGCACAGGCACACGACGGTCACAGTCACTGGTGAGCTGCCCCTGCCCGTGCCTTGCGCTGCTGCGCCCCGCAGGGGCTGCCTGCCCTGGCTCCGGGGTGGGGCACTTGCTTCTCCTGGGAGTGGGTGGGGGGGAGGCCAGCAACTCGGGGTGGAGATTGGGTCCTGTCACCTTCCTTGGGCTTCCCCAAGCCCCCCAGGACTCCCCTCATCAGACCAGCTGGGGAAGCCCCGGGCCTCTGGGAAGGGGGCTCCCTCCGAAGTCTGACTGGTTTGGGCTTAGCTCCAGGCAGGCACCTCCAGGTGCCCCTGGGCCCACTCTGGGATCTCAGGCCAGTGCCAAGGCTTAGAGACTTCCTGCAGCCCAGACGTCCTGGGTCCTGAGTCAGGCCTGCAATGGCTCCTGACCGCTGAAGACAGACGAGTGACTCACGGAGCTCTGGGTGTTGAGGAAGCCCTGGAGGACAGGCCTAGGGGCTGGGGATGCTTGGGCCAGGCCTTGCCTGGGCCTTCGCACCAACTGCCCAGGAGGCGATGGCTTCTGCTTCCTCCCTGCTCTCTGAGCACCTCGGCCAGGAAGGCAGCTGCTAAGGCAGACAGAGCCCCAGCCTTGCCCTGCTCTTCCTCGGTGGCTGCTTTTCGTGAGCAGCCCGAAGCCTTGTTGAAGTAGCAAAGTGATGGAGGGCTTGGTGGGCGGCCAGGGCTGCCCCCTACCCGACAAGCGCTGCATTCCAGGGCTTTTCTGGGCTTCATGCGGGCACTCTGGCCACAGGACAGATGGTGTGCGTGGCTGGCCCGAGTCCTACGGAAGGCTGCGAGTGACATCCAGCCTGGAAGCGCTTGGGGACCCTTGCAGAGATGGACAGTGGGTGACAGGGTGCACTTGGAGGCGAGCATCCCAGGCCTGGCCAGGCAGGACTGCCTCAGAGACACTTGAGCAGCTACCTCTCCGCTCTTCCCCTCCCCTGCCCTCTTCCAGCCCTGAGGGTGGAAGGCTGGACCAGCTGCCCTCCTCAGGAGTATGGCATCGGCCTTTGAGAAGGTGGTCAGGAGCGTGGTCCGGGAGCTGGACCACAAGGAGCTAACCCCTGTGGACAGCCTGCGGAGCTCCGCCAGCTTCCAGCCCTACAGCCTTTTGAGCAGGAAGCCCTTGAGCTCACGGTTCTGGAGACCACGCTACATGTGTGTCAACTTGTCCATCAGGGACATCCTGGAGCCCGACATGCCGGAGCCAGGTACCCGACCGGCACTGAGTCCGAGTCGTGGGTGGGCAGATGGGTGGGCCAGCCAGCTCCCACTCGGGCCCCTGGGTTCTGTCTGCAGAGGCCCCTCGGCCAGGCGGGACAGGCAGCGGCCGGTGGGCAGGGCCTCAGCTGTGCTCTCGCTCCAGCCCTGGAGTGCGGTGGCACCTTCCAGTTCCAAGACACGATGGACGGGCAGCTGCAGGGCAGCGTGAAGCTGGCAGCCCCAGGACAGGGCAGGCTCTCAGGCGGGGCCGCGGTGTCCGGCAGCTCCAGCGCCTCGATGGACCTGTGCACTCTGAGAGTGGCCCCCAACACCTGGGAAGCCATGCACCATGAGAGGTGAGCCCCAGGGCTGTGGACCCGCTGTCTCTGGGCAGCTCCTGGGTCAGGACCTCGGGGCGGCAGCAGTCATAGGGTGTCTGTGAAGGCTGAGGGACGTCCCAGAGTCAGGGGCCGTGTGGGGACCAACAGCTGGGAAGGAGGCTACCAAGGTCCTGGGGGCCTGCATCCTGCAGGTCGGGGGGCCAGGGGTCAGACTGAGCCCTGCTGCAAAGAGGCTGGGGTGGAACACACACAGGGACCTTGGTGAGAAGGACCATTAGCTCAGCACACAGACGTGAGATCTGAACACAGGGAGTGGAGGGAGACAGCAGACAGGTGAGCAGCCAGCCACAGAGTGGGCCCCCGCTTCTTCCTGCCCCCCCGTCTGCCCACAGGCACTGAAGCACCCAGGGGATGGGGCAATAAGGGTCCCGTGCCGGGGCATCCACATCACCCTATCCATGGCCGCAGACACTGAGGTCCAGGGAAGGGAAGGCCATCCTGGGGCAGGGGGAGGGGAGGGCAAGGCACACCCTGCAAGCCTCCCACTGGCCCACTCACCACAGGCGCCTGCGGCAGCCTGAGCCCAAAACCCTGCAGCAGCTGCGGAGTCGGGGGGATGACGTGTTCGTAGTGACCGAAGTGCTGCAGACACAGAAGGAGGTGGAGGTCACCCGGACGCACAAGCAGGAGGGCTCAGGCCAGTTTGCACTTCCAGGAGCCCTCTGCTTGCAGGTGGGCGGCGAGGGACCTGCAGTGGACACAGCGGGGGAGGCAGGAGGGCAGTGTCCCCACGCAGACCCCTGCCACCAGCACCTGGCTGCCCCCAGCCCCACCGGGTGGTGGGGAGCCCAGTCCTGAGCCCACATCCGTCCCTCAGGGCAAAGGCGAGGGCCACCTGAGCCGGAAGAAGATGGTCACCATCCCCTCGGGCAGCACCCTCGCATTTCGGGCGGCCCAACTGGTTATTGGCTCTGACTGGGGTGAGCTGGGGTCTGGGTGACTTCTGGGGCCCAGGCTCCATGGCAGAGGCGGGGAGGCCTGGAAGAGTCACCGGCTGCCTGGGGGTGCTGGGGACATCTGGTGGCATGACTGTGGGCCGGGGTGGCTGAGAGCTCCTTGTTCAGGCAGGTGGGAGGTCAGGGCACAGAGCGGGGACTGCACAGGGAGCCCCAGGTGGGCCAGGGAAAGGCCAGGTGTTCCGCCAACCTGCCTCCCCCATCTCTGCCCCTCCCGGCTTCCAGACATCCTCCTCTTCCCAGACAAGAAGCAAAGGACCTTCCCGTTGCTGCAGGCAGGTGAGGCCCATGCACCTGGGAAGTGGGACAGGCTGATAAGGAGAGCCCAGCACAGCACATCTGGGAGACACACACACACATGTGCACGCACACATGCACACACTAGTGCAAATGCACACACACACCCATGCAAACACACATGCACACTCACGCATACACACACACGCAACATGCATACTTGTGTGCACAAATGCGCACACACACTCACACACATACATGAGCAACACACACACAGTCGTGCAAATGCACACACACACGTGGGTAGCATGGCGACAGGCTGGCACCAGGTGGGTTTGACCTTGCTCCTTGCCCCAGGCTGCCAGGGCTGGGGTGACAAGCTGTGAGGGCCCAGGGGAGGCCTCAGCCCTCTCTGGCTCAGGCCCCGGCCCCCAGCACTGACCAGCCCGCCTCGCCCAGGCTGCAGGCCCTCCAGCAGTGCAGACGGCCATCCATGTTCGTGCTTCAGCTTTGCCTCCATAAGGGCCCTCTCTGACTACTTCCAGTTCCAGTCGGGTCAGTACCTTCTGGGCCACCCTGGGGCCCCTGCTCCGCTTTTGCCCCCAGCATCTGCCCTCCCTTACCAGGGCTCCTGGGGCCACGTGGGCACCTGGGCAATTGCAGACCTGTCCCCACAGATGGGTCCATGGAGCACTGGCTGGCAACCACTGATGACTTCCAGGGCCTGCGGGCAGAGGTGGAGGCCTGGGCCATGGGCCTGGAGGGCTTGTCCAAGGGGCCATGTGGGCAGCTGCTGGGTGGCCTGGGGCAGGTGCTATGGGACGAGCCGGCTCTGCAAGCCCTGGAGGAGTCGGTGAGTGAGCTGGGCTGTGCGTGCGGGGCATTAGGGGGTGGGGTAGCATGAGAGCTGGGTTGGGTGGTGGAGCAGATGTCTGCCTGCCCTGCTCACCCCCACTCCCCCAGGTGCCCCCACCTGGAGCAGGTGCCTGCCCACCCTGCTCACCCCACTCCCCCGGGCGCCCCCACCTGGAGCAGGTGCCTGCCCGCCCTGATCACCCCCACTCACTCCCCGAGGCGCCCCCACCTGGAGCAGGTGCCTGCCCGCCCTGCTCACCCCCACTCCCCCGGGCGCCCCCATCTGGAGCAGGGCCTGTCCCGCCCTGATCACCCCCACTCCCCCGGGTGCCCCCACCTGGAGCAGGTGCCTGCCCGCCCTGATCACCCCCACTCCCCGAGGCGCCCCCACCTGGAGCAGGTGCCTGCCCGCCCTGCTCACCCCAACTCCCCCGGGCGCCCCCATCTGGAGCAGGGCCTGTCCCGCCCTGATCACCCCCACTCCCCCGGGTGCCCCCACCTGGAGCAGGTGCCTGCCCGCCCTGATCACCCCCACTCCCCCAGGCGCCCCCACCTGGAGCAGGTGCCTGCCCGCCCTGATCACCCCCACTCCCCCAGGCGCCCCCACCTGGAGCAGGTGCCTGCCCGCCCTGATCACCCCCACTCCCCCAGGCGCCCCCACCTGGAGCAAGGGCTGTCCCGCCCTGCTCACCCCCACTCCCCCGGGCGCCCCCACCTGGAGCAGATGCCTGCCTGCCCTGATCACCCCCACACCCCCCAGGCGCCCCCACCTGGAGCAGGTGCCTGCCCGCCCTGATCACCCCCACTCCCCCGGGTGCCCCCACCTGGAGCAGGTGCCTGCCCGCCCTGCTCACCCCCACTCCCCCGGGTGCCCCCACCTGGAGCAGGTGCCTGCCCGCCCTGCTCACCCCCACTCCCCCGGGTGCCCCCACCTGGAGCAGGTGCCTGCCCACCCTGCTCACCCCCACTCCCCCGGGTGCCCCCACCTGGAGCAGGTGCCTGCCCGCCCTGATCACCCCCACTCCCCCGGGTGCCCCCAGCTGGAGCAGGGCCTGCCCGCCCTGATCACCCCCACTCCCCCGGGTGCCCCCACCTGGAGCAGGTGCCTGCCCGCCCTGCTCACCCCCACTCCCCCGGGTGCCCCCACCTGGAGCAGGTGCCTGCCCGCCCTGCTCACCCCCACTCCCCCAGGCGCCCCCACCTGGAGCAGGTGTCTGCCCGCCCTGATCACCCCCACTCCCCCGGGTGCCCCCACCTGGAGCAGGTGCCTGCCCGCCCTGCTCACCCCCACTCCCCCAGGCGCCCCCACCTGGAGCAGGGCCTGCCCGCCCTGATCACCCCCACTCCCCCAGGCGCCCCCACCTGGAGCAGGTGCCTGCCCACCCTGCTCACCCCCACTCCCCCAGGTGCCCCCACCTGGAGCAGGTGCCTGCCCGCCCTGCTCACCCCCACTCCCCCAGGTGCCCCCACCTGGAGCAGGGGCTATCCCGCCCTGCTCACCCCCACTCCCCCGGGCACCCCCACCTGGAGCAAGGGCTGTCCCGCCCTGCTCACCCCCACTCCCCCGGGCGCCCCCACCTGGAGCAGGGCCTGCCCGCCCTGCTCACCCCCACTCCCCCAGGCGCCCCCACCTGGAGCAGGTGCCTGCCCGCCCTGATCACCCCCACTCCCCCTGAGTGCCCCCAGCTGGAGCAGGGCCTGTGCGGCGGGCAAGTAGAGCCACAGGACGGCCCGGTGGGCACCATCCTCGAGTCCCTGGTGCTGCCCTCTGGACGGCTGGAAGCAGAGCTCGCAGGCCCCGTCTTCTACCTGCTGCAAGCGCTAGCAGGTAAGGGGCTCAGAGCGGGGCAGGGAAGGGGCAGGGACGTGAGCTCCTCTGGCTGGCCCCTGGAAGCCCTCTCACCCAAGGTCTCTCCGCAGCGCTGAGTGAAGCCCAGCACGTGCTGCTGGCTAAGGTGCTGGAGACGGGGGCCCTGTTGGGGACCTTTCAGCTGGTGAGAAGGCCAGGTGTAGGGTAGGGGTGGGCCGGTGTGGGGCCCAGTGCCCGGCGATGGGGTGGTGTGGGCGGGTGCCCGATCCTCTGACTGCTCCCACCCTGTCTGCCAGGTGGAGAGCCTTGTGGAGCAGAGCAGCCCGTGGCAGGAGCGCCAGGCTGTGTCCCTGCCGCCCGAGTGCCTGGGCGACAGCTGGGGCTCAGAGGCGCCCGCCTGGGCCCTGCTGGAGGCGTGCGGCCTGGAACCCCAGGTGGGCGCCCCCCAAGTGTGCTGGGAGCCGGGGGCCTGCGGCTGCGTGTGCGCACTTTACGCCTGCCTGGCACTGCTGCTCAGGCTGAGCCGGCTCTGCTAGCCTGTGGCCCACCTGCCGCAGGCACAGCTCGCCCACCGGCTGCCAGGAGCCACACCCAGCCATGTGGGTGGCTCTTCACAAGACCTGGGGGATGGGGACAGCCAATAAATGGGACGAATGACACACACAGGGAATGACGCACTGAGCTTTCGAGGAGCCCTCTCTCAGGAGTCGGAGGGCCCAGTGGGGGGTGCCTGCACAGGACGGGGAGGGACCTGGGGGCCAGGAGCAGGCACCAGGGGCCTTCCGGGTGCTGGACCTGGCCACTCCGGAGCGACCAGCCACGTGGCCAGGTTCCTCCCCGCCCCTGCCCCCCCATAGCAGGCTGGCCTGGAAAGAACAGGGCAGGGCAATGCCAACCCCCAGGACTGTTCTCTGTCCACCTCAGGAAGCCTGAGAGCATCCTAATGTTCTGATGCAGGCAGTGGGCCATCCTCCCTCTGCAGGGCTGCAGGGGGGCAAGGACACGGCGCTAACAGACAGACAGGCCTGCACTCCTGGGGCTGCATGGGGGCCTGGGGGAAATGACCCGAACCAGAGAAACTGGCCTTTGGGGTGTGTCTCATCCAAATTCATTCACTCAAAGGTAAGAGTCTGTGGAGAGGAGAGGAGACCTCCTGGCCTGAGCCGTGGTCCCTGGGCCTCGCTGGGCACAGAGAGGTGGTGACTGATTCAGCCAGGCAGTTACCCTCACCCTGGAGTTGTCACAGCCAGGAGAAACTTGTGGGAGCCGGTCGGCGGTCCTCCTCTTGGTGGAATGTGAGGGAAGCCATGTTCCCTTCCTGTCCGACTCGCCGCTGCCCTGCAGCCCCAGGACTGGCTAAACAGAAGGGACAAGAATCCCTGGTGGTCCAGTGTTTAAGGACTCAGCACTTCCACTGCTGGGGCCTGGGATCGATTCCTGGTTGGGGAACGAAGATCCCACAAGCAATGTGGCCAAAAAAAATAAAAATAAAGAGAAGAGGTGGTCGGCCCAGCTGTGGTTGGGACATTAACCTCTGAGAAAACTCAGGATTGAGGTTGACAGTAAAATTAATATTAAAACAGAGTGCTCCCTAAACATCCCAGATCCCAGTACCGAAACGCTTAGCAATTGTCCCCTCACCCAGGGCAAGGGAGAAGTTGGATACCTCCCAGGCCTGTTTGTGTTCCCCGGAGCCCAAGCTCCTCCTTTGGGAACCTTGCTAGGGCACTGAAAGTCATGACCAAGGTGAACAGGACTGGAGCAGCGCAGGTCTGAGAAAGCGGCAAGTAAGCAGGCCCACCAGCCCTGCTTCTGGGGCCCCGAGATGCTCCCCGCAAGGTCAGGCGGTGAACCGGGCCTGCTGAGCCCCACCCAGGTGCCCTTTGGAGGGTCTCACTGTTGGCCCTCAGGCTCCAGGGTCGCCAGTGCCCGGAGGTCTCCAGTGACAGCTCACTTGAGAGCATCTAAGCATCCTCTGTGTAAAGCAGCGCGCCCCGACCCTAGACCTTGGGGGGAGGTGAGCGCTCTGTGGGCAGCTCTGCTGGGCCTCACTGACCAACAGTGCTCACCCAGGAGTGGGGCTCACCCGGGAGCAGGCCTATGGTGTCGCCGCCCTGACTGGAGCCTCCCTGGGAACCGCACCGGAGAAATCCCTGAGAAGCATCCCACTCCCAGGACAAAGCGGCAAGCAGGGTGTCTGGTGGGGCCCCAGCTACAGGGCAAGGGATACCCTCACAGGGGGGCAGGTGCACACAGGACTGAGCACGCGGGGGCACGTGCACTCCAGATGGCCAGTGGAGTGGAGGGGAGTGGGTGCCCAGGCCAGAGAGGCCCAGGCCCTGCAGGGAGGCATGGGAAGAGGCAGGGCGCTGCCTGCCGAGCCCCCCCATGAGGCTGGGCCCCGCTTTCCAGCGGGCCTCGCTGGGGACTTTGCCCAGCCACGCCCTGTGGTTGGACAGGCTCGTGCCTGGTGGAGGCAGTGGGCCTCAGACGCTCCCCCAGCTTCTGGCTCCAGGCTGCAAGCCCCTGAGGGGCCCAACCATCGGGTGGCTGGGGGGGTCCTCCTGCCACCTTTTGGGCAGCAGCGGAGGGGCCGCAGGGCTGGGACCTGGCGCCTCCCTGAGGGGGTCAGGCTGGAGACCCCCGAAGACATTCTCACCAGCCTCCCTTCCTTCTGCCTCCCAGGTTCTGACAGCCTCCTGACCTCCCCAGCATGTCCCCGGATGTTTCCCATAGTTTAATCCAGTTTTGGCATTCCCCTTGGAGAATCATGGACTAATACACCAAACTATGCCCCTGGCTTCTCACAGATGAGTGCCCTTGGCCAGGGCCTTCCCTGCCCTCAGAGTGACCAACGAGGAGACCCTGGCCCCTCCCTGCTGAGCTCTGACTCTGCTCAGGGTCTGTGTGGGCAGCACAGCTTCTCAGTCAGGGCAAAGCCTGCCTGACTCTGCCCAGGGCTGACACAAGCCCCAGCCACATGCTCAGCAGTTCAGCTCAGATCAGTCGCTCAGTAGTGTCTGACTCTTTGCGACCCCATGGACTGCAGCACACCAGGCCTCCCTGTCCATCACCAACTCCCGGAGCTTGCTCAAACTCATGTCCATCGAGTCGGTGATGCCATCCAACCATTTCATCCTCTGTTGTCCCCTTCTCCTCCCGCCTTCAATCTTTCCCAGCATCAGGGTCTTTTTGCATCAGGTGGCCAAACTATTGGAGTTTCAGCTTCAGCATCAGTCCTTCCAATGAATATTCAGGACTGATTTCCTTTAGGATGGACTGGTTGAACGTCCTTGAAACCCAAGGGACTCTCAAGAGTCTTCTCCAGCCACCACAGTTCAAAAGCATCAATTCTTCAGCACTCAGTTTTCTTTACAGTCCAACTCTCACATCCAGACATGACTACTGGAAAAACCATAGCCTTGACTAGATGGGCCTTTGTTGGCAGCCACCTGCTGCTTTCCCTGTAATTTAAGCCCAAGCCTGATCTTGGACCAGGCGCAGCTCATCAGAGCCCAGCCTTGGCCCAGACAGACACTGAACCCCTAGGATCTATGTTTTTCATTTTGGCTGCACCATGCGGCATGTGGGATCTTAGTTCCCTAACCAGGGATCGAACCTGTGCTCCCTGCATTGGGAGTACAGAGGTTTAACTGCTGGACCACCAGGGACGTCCCGCTGTATCTTTATTTTAAATGCTTTCCATTGGGATGGGCAGGACCCCAGCCTCCAAGAGGCTGTGTGAGTGGAGGCCTCCTTCTCTGAGGAGGCAGCTTTGGGGGCCCTGAAAGGGCAAGAGGACACCTCAAGGTGGGCATTCCAGGTGGCAGAAGCCACTTGTCCCGGGTCTGGAGAGCCTGGGTCACTGCTTCAGAGCAGTCCTGAGGGACTTCTTCCATCACCCGGCCCTGAGCAGGTGCTGGGATGCGGGTGTGACAGTTCAGCCTGGTGAGGGGCAGATGCTGGCACTCCACACCTGAGCCCGCAGGTATCATCTCAGACCTGTGGTGTCCAGTGGGAGGTCAGGGGCAGCCTCCAGAGAAGACCCGGGGGTGTCTGAGATGGTGAGCTAGAGGGGAGGGGCAGGAACAGGGCCAGGCTACTGGGCAGTGGGTGTGGACAGGCGGACAGACGGATGCTTCTTGAGCAGGGAGGGTGTGGCCGGAAACCTCAAAACCTCCCAGCCAGCATGTGGCCAGCAAGGAGTGGAGCACATCAAGGGGGCTGACGAGCGGCCGGGAGGGCCAGGCAGAGGCAGCCTTTCACGGGGCTGGCTTCCGGGGCGGCACCCACTTCTGTGTCCCCACCTGTCCTGGGCCCAGAAGGCCAGGCGCCATCCAGGCAGGGTACACACCGGGGGGTTGGGAGAGGAACAGGCCTGTTGGGGGACAGACGGACGGAGGGATGGATGAGGCGAGAAGCTGAGGGTGAAGGTGCTGCGTCAGAAACTCGTGGTCCATCTAGTCACAGGGCTGTCGGGGTTGGGGGTCATTGTGTGCAGCAGACTATGCAGAGCCCCGACGGGGTCGGGGACGGGCTCTGGTGCCCAGCACCATGCCCAAGGTGCCCCTCAAGGCGGACCTCTTCTGCAGATCTGCCCCCCGGCAAGACAGGCCACAGAGCAGGGAGCCTGAGTCAGCACCCTGGCCCCCATCGGAGGGCCAGCCGGTCAGCTCAGCCTGGACCTGAGCAGCCCCAGCGGCCGGGGAGGCTGCAGTGCTGAAACCGGCTGTCGGAGTAGACGGGCGGGGGCCGAGCCGGCAGGCAGCTGGGCCGGCCGGGGCGGAGGAGGCGCCAGCCGCAGGGCTGGGGCTGCACGCGGGCCAGCAGCGCCACCTGCTGGCCAGACACGCGTGCTGCCGCCGCCACAGCAGGCTCAGGGTCGCTCTGCAGCCTCCCCAAGTCTGCGGGGACAGGGCAGGTCATGTGGCGGGGGGAGGGGCTCTCCAGCTCTCCCCCACACATCCCAGTCCCCTACCCATCCACTTTGCCCTGGCAGCCACCACCTCTCTGGAACCCTGCGGAACCCCACGAGGGCGAGTCGGGCTCTCACCCTGGAACAGAGAGTCCAGCAGGTCCTGGCTGACGTGGCTGGGGCTGGAGTGATGGACCAGGAAGCCTGGACCAAAGCGAAGCCCTGAGTGCCGGCCCCGTGCCCGCAGCAGCAAGGGGCTGGCCCAGCGCCCAGAACCCTGGGTGCAGGGAGCAGCGTGATGCCAGGCCTGCCTCACCTGTGAGTAGGGTGGCTGCCAAGCGCAGGGGGCTCTGAGGGCTCCGCAGGTAGCCCTGGGTCTGACTCAGGAAGCTGGGCACGTGACTCGGGTACCACCGGACCTGGGGACAGAAGGGCTCCTGGGACGGGAGGGCCAGCTCTGCATGGAGCGGAGGCCTCAGAGGTGAGGCCAGGGCCCAAGGGCCTCTGAGGCCTTGACGAGCCACCACCTTGACCGGAAAGGTGAGGAGTCTCAGTCTGGGGGGGAGTGGCCGTGGTGTATACTGGACCAAGTGGGCAGCTGACCGCACCCCGTCATTCTCACCGACCCCCCAACTGACCAGGCGGTGGCAGATGCGGCTTAGGGCCTCAGGGCTGTGGTAGTGGGCCTCCGTGCCCACCTCCTCCAGCAGGCCCCAGGGCAGGGCCTGGTCACAGCAGGCCAGCGTCCATTCTGCACTCTGGAACGGGTAGGGAGCGAGGTTAGAGGTCTGAAAGCAAAGTGGCAAGAAAGGACCTGGGAGGCAGGAGGTGGCCAGGGTGAGGGGCAGAGGAGTCCTGCTTGTCCAAGCCCCCTGCGGTCTTCGGGTAAGTCCCTGACCTGCGCTATCTGGAGAGGCGGCTGTGGTGGGGAAGGGTGGGGTTGTCAGGACAGTGTTGGGGGCTGACCTCAGCGGTGTCCGGGCTGGGGTCGTGCTGACGCAACAGCAGCGGAACGAGACTCTGCAGCACCAGCTTCCGCAGGGGGCGGCGGAGCCCCACCCGGAGTCCGCCCCGGCCGCGCCGCACCAGCGTCCCGAGCAGCCCGACTGCGGAGGCGCGGACCGAGTCCCGGGCCTGCACAGGAAGGCGCGATCAGGAGCCCGCAGAAAGGGGGCGTCCGGAGGGCTGCAGTCTGCGGGAGTTCCCTGGGGGCCCCAGCGGGGCCTGGGTCGGGAACTCGGGGGCCGGGCCGTGGGAAAGACAGGCGGAAGGGGCGGAAGGAGCTCACGTCGTCCAGGAGTGGCGGGAGGCGGGGCCGCAACTCCACGCTCAGGAGCCGCACCGGCGCCCGCGACCGCAGCAGGACCCTCTGCAGCGCCCCCAGCGCGGCGTCCACGAGCCGCGGGTCACCCTCGCTCAGCGCGCCCAGAAGCGCGGGCAGCAGCGTGGTCGCGTGGCGCACCTGCGGGGACAGGGACTCGTGGGAGCCCCTTGCCCCGCCCTGCCCCGCCCCGCCCCGCCCCCGCCCCGCCCTCACCTTCCTGCAGTTCAGCGCCAGGTGGCCGAGGCCCAGCAGGCCCAGCCAGCGCACGGTGG
The DNA here is from genome assembly GCF_033118175.1 of Dama dama. Classification (NCBI taxonomy): domain Eukaryota; kingdom Metazoa; phylum Chordata; class Mammalia; order Artiodactyla; family Cervidae; genus Dama; species Dama dama. Next base: position 2,221,018 of record NC_083701.1, on the reverse strand, counting down.
GCTCAGGGTCACCCTGCCAGGCGCGGAGCCATTCCAGGATCACCTCCTCCCGCAGGAGCCGCGCGGTGGGCCGGCTCTGCAACAGCTGGCCGGGGGACACAGGGTCAGCACGCTGACTTTCCACACAGGCCAGGGCCGCTCAGGGGCCAAGCGCACTGTCACCCCTCCCCACCCCTCCTGGAAGCGGGCTCACCCCAGTGAAGAAGGCCATGGCCGTCAGGCGCTGTGCATCGTCTGTGCTGCGCAGCCGCGGCAGCAGGTCCCCAAACAGGCCTCGCAGGTGGTGGTCAGCGTGGGCCACCAGGGCACTGGGACGGGGCCAAACGGAAGCTCTCCCTCAGGAAGCTGCCCCCTGACCACCCCCATGTCCCTGCTTCTCCCACACCCCCGCCCCGCACCTGGCCAGCAGCAGGACACCCTCCAGGTGGGTGCGGGCTCCCACCAGTCTCCTCCAGCCTCCAGCCTGCTCCATGCACGTTACCACCATGCGGCCTCCATCCCCAGTGAGCAGGGCCTTCAAGGCCTCCACAGTGCAGCTGGAGGCGGGGGCAGCAGCAAGTGGGCAGTTAGGGCCAGCAGGGCACGAGGCCAGTCCTCACACCCTGGAGTGTACCCCCTCACCTGGCGTGACTGTGCGGTGGCCCTCGATGAGATGGGGCCCAAACCTTGGGTGTGTCGGGGGGGTGTGCATCCCAGGCCAGCTTGTGGAGCTGAGTGACCAGCACCAGGAGAAGGTGCGGGTAGAAGCCTCGGGTGGCACCCACACAGCCGGACACAGCCAGCATCTCCCCAAGGGCGCGAGTGGCCTGTGGAACCAGGGGCTCATTCAGGCTCAGACATGGCAGACAGGGAGAGGACAATGCCTCCACGCTCGAGGGACGTTATGGACGGGTGTGACTAGGGTGAGCGCCTGCTGTCCCTGAGCCCCTGTAGCCAGACTCTCCTGGCCTCTTGGGCCAGGGCTGGGGTGTTCTCTGGCAAGCTGGACAGAGTCACCTACCGCCAGCGCCTCCAGCTGGGATCCGGCTGAGCCCTTTAGCGCCCACAGCAACTGCACCAGCACCTGTCCATTCACACGCTGGTTCCGGCTCAGGCTGCGCCAGAGCTCGGTGGCCGCCCTGGGGGCACGGAGCGTGTGAGACAGGGTCTGGGGCTGGGGTGAGGTGAGCCCCCAAGTCGGGGAGGCAGCCACTAGGACTGCAGCAGGAGGAGGGAGGGTTAACTGCCCCCCACCCCACCCTGGCAATCCCTGAGAAACAAGACGAGTGGCATCTGCGCAGACCACATGGGACCCCGACGGGCCAGCAACAAACCTGGCATCATGAACAGTCACCGTGGGGAATAACATGGAAGATAACGTCCCTTGGGGGCAGACTAACCAGAGCCAGGGGCGTTGGGGGTGCAGAAGCCACCTGGCTTGCTCAGGCCGGCACCCCCAGGCCGGGAGAGAGAAGGCCAGGCGCAACCAGGAACTGGCAGGGGACACGAGGTGGGAGGGGCTGCAGGAGGGAGGAGGGGAGGGGAGGCTCCCTCCTCCGCCTGCCTGCCCTGGGCCAGACTCCACGACCTAGCCGGAAGGGGGAAGGAAGCCGCGTGGGGCCCCAACGGACGCTCGCCAGGTGGGGCGGGAAAGGTTACCGGTTTGGGGCCGGTGAGCAGCGCAGCAGCGCGGACACCACATCCCGGGAGTGCTCCAAAGCCAGCGCGCTCAGCACCCGCAGGGCCGCCCGCCGGGGCCGCCCCTCCGCCAGGTGGGGCACCTGTGCCAGCAGCCCCCGCACAAGCCCATGCACCTGGGGGACGGCGGGCGGCGGTCAGGTCTCTGTGAGCCCTGCCCCCACCAAGCGGGCTCACGCCGACACCCCCCCTCCCCCCGCGCCGCCCCAGGCTTGGAGGGGCTTGGCAGGGCGGGCCCGGGCAGGAAGGTGCCCGCGGGGAGGGGCCGGGGGCTCACCTGGTCCTCCAGCCTGTGCCCCCGAGCCTCCAGGGTTGAGGACAGGGTGAGCGCTGTCGCCTGGGTTCCCACAAAGCCAGCCTCTTCCAGGCAGGCGGCGGTGTACACGGCCAGGTCTGCGAGGGCCCCCTCCTCCCAGGAGCTCCAGGGTGTCTGGGGATGGGAGGGGGGGGGCTGTGGAGCCCCCTTGCCTCTCCCACGCTCTCCCTCCCTCCACAGAGCCTTTCTGCCCTCTCCCCGCTCTCTTCCCGGTTACCTCCCCTGCCCCCCAGGCAGCCCTCCTGCTTACCTGCTGGGGCGCCCCTGGGGCTGGTTCCTGGGGAGGGGGCGGGGAGAGGGGCTCACCACCAGCCGTGGGGGCGGTGGCTGCCCTCCCAGGCTCCCCTGCTGCAGGTGCAGGCTCAGGCTGGGGCTGAGGGCCTGGGGCAGGGGGTCCCCAGGGCTGCCCCCGGCTGGCCCGGATCCCTTCAGCCAGGGCTGTCAGGGTCAGGGCCCCCACGGGGGCCCCACGGGCTGGGCCCCACACGCCCCTAGCCATGGCCGAGGCACACACCGAGCTTGTAGCACCTGTTGTTGGTCCTCCCAGGAAGTCGTGCCCAGGCCTGACCTAGAAGCAGGCCCCAGGCAGGCGGGACCAGGGACAGGTGTGGTGGCGTGCGCGTGCGCATGCACGCGTGTATGTGTGTGTGTGGGGAGGGAGTGGGGAGTCATACAGAGGTGTTTCCAGGTGTGGTACCTGCCAGGAGCTTTAGGGGGGCCCTCCTGCCCAGGCTGCCTGCAGCCTGAGTGTCTGGGGTCCGGTTCTGCCCACTGGGCCCTAGGAAAGGGCCAAGCGAGGTCCCTGGGGGACAGATGATCTGCCGGGGGAGGGGCACAGGGCTGGTGGCAGGGAGGAGAATCCTTGACCTGACCTCCAACCCTGCTGGGCATGGAATCCTGGCAAGTGTGCACAGCTCTGAGGGTCTGGGCCCAGCCCTGAGCCGAGACCTTGCCTGACTCAGCCCTGAAAGGCAGTCAAGTGCACGCTGGGCCAGGAGCCGGGGGCTAGACTGTCCCCTCTGTGTTCCCACCCAACCGGACCTCCGGGAAGGGGATGGTCGGACAGCGGTCGCCCCCTCTGAACTCAGAGCACCCTGGGGGTGGGCCAGAGGAAGAGGAGCTGCCCGGTGCCTCATGTCACTGGATGGGTCACTGGGGGAGGGTCTGGGTCCTGGTGCCAGAGTGCAAAGCTCAGAAGTGGAGACCTGAGGGGGCCTTGGGCCTGGGTGTGTTCTGCTGTGTGCGTGCTGGCAGGGGTGTGTATCTCTCTCCAAGCCCCCCTCTCCCAGGAGGCCTGACCGGGCCTTTGCCCCAAATCCTCACTGTCATCCTCACCCAGCAACACAGTGGCCACTGCCCAGCCTGGGCTGGGGGAGCCGGAAGAGCTGGTCCTGCCAAATACCTGGGCAGGCGGGAGAGCCCTGGGCCGTCCCCTGGACAGTCAGCATTCCCCCGCGCCCTTGCCGGCTCCTGGAGCTGCCCACCGCCTGGACAGGAGGCCGAGGCCTTGGCCCCCGTGTCCCACAGAGCCTCGACCCTCCCTCCTGAGCGGCTCCACTGGAGCGGAAGCTGGTGGAGACCTGACAGGCCTGCGGCACAGAGGCAGGGCAGCCGGGGCCTGGCCGGGAGCCCAGGGCGGGCCCCTACTCCCTAACTTCTTCCCTGGCTCAGGCAGGCAGGCCCCACAGCTCCACGCCTTTCCTGGCATTTTGCGGGCAGCAGCTGGGTCCCCACGACCGAGGCCTGGTCCACACTGTGACACGCTGGAGCCCGAGAGGGAGCCGGATGGGCGGAGCCCGGGGCACAGGGACCCGCAGGCCTGCCAGCAGCAGCGGCAGGGGACACCCAGGCCTCCCCTTGGGGAGGTGGAGGTATCCCAGCGAGCCTTCCAGCGAGCCTTCCTGGGGGGAATCCCAGAGGCCCTCCAGCTGGTGCTTCAACCCACCTCCAGCCTCATGGAGAGGTCTTCCAGCCACTCCCCCAGCTCTTAGTTGGGCGCAAAGACGGCCCCCGTTTCCCTACAGCCCTGCCCTGCCCCCAATCTGCCCCTAGAGTCCAGCTCCTCAAGCCTCGGACACCCTCCCACAAGCCTTAGCTGACGTCAGGCCTCAGCACCGGGCTGCTTCCCGAACCCTGGCCAGGCTGGGGTCTCCCCTGGGAGCTTAAACCCTCTCACTAATTCCTGACTCCAGTCCACCCCAGGAAGCCCTGAGGATCCAGCGAGTGGCAGGCTGGATGAAGAAATGACACATGGCAAGTTGTGGGGACAGTGAATGACTCATGTTAACTTCAGGCAGGTCCCAGCACGAGGTTATCAGAGGGCTCCTCTGGCACTCAGTCTGTCCACCAGGGCCTGGAGCTTCTCAGACAGTGCGACCTGCAGGGGGGGAGACGTGGGGGTGACATGGGGGCAGAGAGCACAGGCTGAGTTGAGGACGTAGGCCTGCGCGCACCTCGTACAGTGCCGGCTGCTCCAGCCGCCTGTGGGCAGGGCTCAGACGGTGCAGGGACTGCTGGGCGAAGGCTCTGGATTCAGCCAGAGACGGCAGTGGCTCACACAGCTGTTGGGAGGCGGGAAGGAGCTCAAGGTCAGATGTCAGAGCTTGGTCTGGGTTGAAGGTGCAGACTCGGGGATGGGTAGGGGTGATCACCTGTCCCTGCTTGACCCAGAGTCGCAGCAGTGGCTCCACGTGGGCTGGCCTCACAGTACGGGACTCCCGGGCCCCTTGAGGCCAGACTCGCAGCTCCTGGCCAGCCTGCGGAGGTGGCTCCTCTGCCAACTGCAGCACGTCTAACAGCAGAGACCCTGTGTGTGCGTGCACGTGAGGGGCGCCAAGAATAAGGTGAGGGGCCTGGGGCTCGGAACTGAACTGAGGAGAGTGGAGGGGCCTCACCATCAGAGCCCAGGAGCCGGAAGGCAGCCTTGCTCCCAGGCAATGTCTGCTTCTTGGGGTCCTCAGTCAGCTTCATCCGCGGCTGGCCTCCCACAGACACCAGCTGTGGGGACAGGGTGCTGGGCTAGCTGGACCTTCTCCCCGGACCCCCAGTCCACCCCCAGCCCACTCGCACTGCACCCCACCTTGTAGACACAGCCCAGGGAAGGCTGGCGAGGGCAGGTGACCACGCTAGTGCCGATGCCAATGACATTCACCTCACTGCCCTGGAAGGGGAGTGGGTGGGCACTGAGCTCGACCAGCACGTGCAGGCCCAGGGCCCCCACGCCACCCTCTGGCCTGCCCCTGCCCCTGCCCTGCCCACCTTCTGGGCCAGCCGGGCCAGCTCCTCCTCATCAATGTTGTTGCTGACAGCAATGGGGACCGACTGCAGCCAGGGCACCCCAAACCTGTGGCAGGGGAGCCCCTCGGATGTTCCCGACTCCCGCGGCCCCCATGACCTGTCCAGCCGCCCTCTACCACCTGCTGGTCTGGCTCAAGCCTTCGTGCCTACAGGCCCCTGAGCGAGCCCAGCGCAGCCTCCTCGCTCACTGCAGCATTGAGACTCGGGTAGCATCAGAGAGCCTCCCTCCTCCTTCCCCTGAGCTGGAGGGGGTCTCTCAGCAAAGCCCCTCCCAGGGACTCACTGGGCCGCAGCTGTCCGGAAGACCCCGCGGATCTCCCGAGCCTGCTGAAGCAGGTCGCCACTGTCCAGCCTCACACCCACTGCCTGGTAGCCCAGCTCCTGCAGGGCCAGGGCTACAGCCAGGAAGTTGGGGAGCCCGCTCCTGGGGACGGGGACAGGAGGGTCAGCATGGGGGGTCTGCAGCTCCTCTGCTGAGACCACCCCGGGGTGTGGCCGGGCCTCACCTCCGCACACTGTAGGTGTCCAGCAGGCCCTGGAAGGCCCGGGGAAAAGCCAGGGCGTAGGCCACAAAGGCTGCCCGCTCCCCCCGGTGCGGCTCTTGCACACCCAGCCCCAGGTGGCCACACACACGCTCCAGCCACGTCTCCACGCTGGCAGCCAGATCCACCTGGGAGCCCTGACCAGCCGCCGGAGCCAACATCTATGGAGAGGGGTGAAGAATGGAGGACCCAGAGCATGGTGGGGGGGCTGACTCGCCCCAGTAGACAGTCTGAGCACCCGTCTGCCAGCGCCACACCGAGACACCATCCCAAGGTGGCTTGGATGGGCCAGGCATGGTACCTGCCTGAGAGCTGAGCAGGGACTGGTGCCTCCTCCTTCCGGGGAAGGGATGGCCCTGGGGGTCTCCCCTCTGGAATGTAGCTAGAGGTACAGGGGTACTGACCGGGTCAGGGGGCACCTCGCTGCCTGAAAAGGAAGTGACGAAGGAGTGTGCCAGGGTCCCGGCCACCGGCACGCCCCGCAGCTGTCCTGCGAGCACGTTGCTGCTGGCATCGAAGCCTGGATCAGGGTAAAGTTGGGGGACTTCAGACATTGAAGGGGGTAGGTCTCGGGGCTAGACTCCTCCTCCCTTCCGTCTCCTGGCCCTCACCGCCCAGGTAGCTGTAGGTAGAGGCAGTAAGACCCCCGTCGGGGCCCTGAGCACGCCGAAGCCCCATCTCCAGCAGCCGCTTGTCGGGCCCTGCGATCAGGCGAAGGCGCGCGGCATTTGTAGCGATGAGGCTGTGGGCGCGGGGGAGTAGGGGACCGGAGTGACGACCAGGAAGCTACCCGGCCCGGCCTCTCTTGAGACACCGCGCGGCGGGACGGGCGCGGACCGCGCTCCACCCCCACCCCGCCCCCACGGGGCCACGCCCCACAGGCGGGCGGGAAGGCCCCGCCCACTCGCGGGACCCAGCCTTCCCACCCCGGGCCCCACCTGGCGTAGCTGACCAGGCAGAGGAGCGGCGTCTCCAGCAGCTGCACCACCAGCAGCGGCCCGGACACCTGCAGTAGCGGCACCTGCGGGGCGGGCTGTCAGTCGGTGCCGCCCTGCCCCGCTCGCCGCCCCCCTCCCGCCCCCCTCCCGCGCCCCTCCCGCGCCCCCGCCACCGCGTCCCACCCCCCGCACTTACGCCGGGGAAGGCGAGGGAGCCCTCGGGCAGGGCCCGCACCGTCACCCCAGAGCAGTCGAGGGCACGAAGGTGCTCAAAGAAGGCGGGGTCTGTGTCTGAGGGCAACGCCGAAGCGAGGAACTGCACGTCTGGGGGCGACAGAGGCCATTGCGGGCGGGGGTCTGGGGCGCGTGGGCGGGGGCTCGCCGGGCCGGGGCCTACCTGCGTCCCGCAGGCGGAAGGCGCGCAGGAAACGCACGCAGTCGCGCAGCCCCGCGGCCAAGGCGAAGGCTCCGCCGAACGGGCACTGGCGGAAGAAGAGCTCGAACTCGGCCTGGTCCTGCGCGCGGCCGGCGCGCCAATAGCCCAGCGCCATGGTGGCCTGGTACAGGTCGGTGAGCAGCGGCCGCGCCGCCGCGCGCCCCTCAGGGTCCTGCTCCGCCGCCATCGCCCTGGACTCTGGCCGCCCCGCCTGCCTGCTTGACGTCCGCGCTCGCCGGGGCCTGCCCCGCCAGCGGGTTGGAGCGGAGAGGTTGGGCCACCAGGGCGCGACCGCCTCTCCTGGCAACCAGAACCCACGGGGCGGGCCGCCAGCCTCCAGACGCCCGGGAGCAGTTCCTGAAGCTGGACTCGAGCTGGGGCGTCTGCTACCCCTGGTCGGCCCCGTGAGGCACGGTCTGTCTTGTCCCCTGCCGCCCGCGCTTCCGTGCAGCGTAAGGAAGGTAAAAGAGGGCAATGCGAACTCCACACCCCCGGGCAGCTCTGGGCCACCACCACACCGCAGCAAGGCCACACTGTCCTAGAAGAAACGTGGTGCCAACCCAAGTAAGGGGACTTCTTGTCCACCAGCTGGCATGGAAGGCTCTCCAGTCCTGCACGCTAAGCCCCACGGGAATCCTAAGGGGCCTTGGAGGCCCCAACAACTCTCTTTCTCACCAGTCACACCAGATCCAGGGAGGAAACACTCGTGACACAATCCTGCCCAGACCAGAGGCTGAGGGGGGCACAGGCGGGCCAGGGGCACAGCTCCATGGGGTAGTGTGTCCTGGGGTCTGTCAGGGGCCCAGGTCTCTCTCCAGTGGGTGTGTGTGTGCGCCAGGTGGGGTGATGGGTGCCCTTCCAGGGCTGGAGGGAGAGGGGCAGGGCTAAAGGAAAAAACCCCACCTCCTTCCTAGACATAGATGCGCACAGGCTTTCCCACAGGTGACTATCTATATAGTCTCAAGGGCATGGTCAGGACGGCCACTGGGACCTCTTCCCTGGATGGTTCCAGGCTGGCACTTTCGTACCCATGGGGATAACTCAAAAAGAGGAGGCGGAGTGGAGATGGTGGGGGACTAGGTACCCCCCGCTCCCCAGTGGAGGAGACAATGCACGCTGTTAGGGCTCGACCTGGGCATGGCCGTGCAACTGAGAGCTAAGCGAGGAGGGGATGGGGTGGGCAGGCAGAGGGGTGCCCGCACGGCCACACCAGGGACCCAGGCCAAGGGCACTCACTCCCTGGATGTGCCCACCCACAGGGCCCAGACTAGGACACACAGGAGCCAGAGGGCTGGAATCTATCTGTCTTTATTGGCTGCAAGGCTGCACAGGCTCAGGCCAGGGCTCAGATCTTGTTGAAAGCAGCAATGTCGACACTCTGCACCTGCAGACAGGGAGGCTGGTGGTCACACGGGGCCTTGCTTCCCAAAGTCCCACGCGCCTGCCCAGGGGTTCACGTGGGACATCCCTGCACCTCCGAGCGTGCCCCCTCACTCACGTGCTCCTCAAACTTGGTGATCTCCTCTTCCAGCTGGTCTGTCCCCACCTTGTCGTCCTCCACCACACACTGGATCTGCAGCTTGCGGATGCCGTAGCCCACAGGCACCAGCTTGGAGCTCCCCCAGACCAACCCGTCCAGCTGGACGGAGCGCACACAGGCCTCCAATTGGGCCATATCCGTCTCGTCATCCCACTGAGGTGAGAGGGAAGGGGCACAGGCTGAGTTTACACCTGCCTTGCCCAGTGCTGACCCCTCCAGAACCCCAGGCATGGGGAGGGGAGGGGAAGGTCGGAGGTGAGCCACTCACAGGCTTCACGTCCAGTAGGATGGAGGACTTGGCCACCAGGGCAGGCTTCTTGGCCTTCTTCTCTGCGTACTGCCGCAGCCTCTCCTCACGCAGCCTGGCAGCCTCCTTGTCCTCCTCCTCGTCGCTACCGAACAGGTCAATGTCGTCATCCTCATCGTCCTCCATGGCGGTGGCCGCCTTCCTGCTGGGTGGCTCCACTTGGCGCATGGGAGACACGTGCTGCCGTGGTGGGGGGAGCGGGTGTGGAGGCTGAGACCCACACAGGCAGGACCCCAGGCCCCTGCCCCTCACTGCTGCCTGGGCCGGCCTGCAGAGGGCCCCCAGCTCCTCAGCACCAGGCCGGGGGTCCCTGGTGGGGGTGGGCCCTCACCTGGGTCTGTGGAGCGGTGGCCCGGTGGGCAGGCGAGCTCTTCTCCAGGGCACTCAGCCGTGCCTCCAGCTTGGAGACAGCTTGCTGCAGATCCTGCACCACTGTGGGGGTACAGGGATGCTGGTCGGACAGCAGGGCCCAGGACGGGACACCCCCACATCAGGCCCAGGGTGGGACACCCCTACCCCCCCACCCCCCACCCCCATCAGCCCAGGGCCTCACCCCCTCGCAGGCTCTGGTTCTCTACTTCCAGGCTGGCAATCCGGGTGACCAGCTCACTGTGGTCTCCACTGGGCCCGCTGGAGGCCCCGGGGCCTGCACTCTGCAAGGCAGGAGTAAAGGCAGGGCTCACACCCTTGCCTGCCCCTCGGGGTCCCCCATTCACAGCTGTGCTAAAGCAGAGCCCCGAGCTCAGCCTGCGGGGGGAGCCCTGTGAGCACCAGGCTGAGGGAGCACCACAGCCGGGTGGGAACCCAGCCCAGGAAGCCAGGGGCTCGGGCGGCCCCGAAACGGAGGCAGCGCTGAGCTGAGCCTCAGCTGCCGTTGCATGTGGGACAGCGGGAGGAGGCCAAGGACTCACAGTTCCAGGAGCGGCCAGACCCAGGGCAGGGGGACTAGGCAGTACAGCCTTGAGCTAGAAACAGGAGGACAGCAGGGGAGGACCCGCCGGGGGCAGAAGGATGAGCACCCGGAGCAGGAGCGGCAGCCTGGCCCTGCCTCCCTGGGCCACACGGCTGCCCGCCTTGGAAAGCTCCGGTCCAGCCTCCAGCCTGCTCCGCTCCTCTCTGAGGAGGATCCGTCGTCTGCCCCAGGCGGCACTGCCCAGGGAGCTCACCCACATGGCGCCACAGCTCGAGCCCGAGCTACACGCCAGGAGCCGGCATGTGGTCACGTGCACCCTGCACCCAGTGGAATGGCTCCCAGGACAGGCGCCCAGCCCTTTCAGACAGCTGCTGCCCGCCTCCAGCATCCAGTCACGAGAAAGACCTGGGGCCTTGGGCCTGCCCACCAAGCACCATTTGGAAAGCACGTGGCTGCTCCGTGCCCTGCACACTCCCAGACCGCTACTGGGGTGAAGGTCTCCAGAGGCTGACCAACGCTGGCTCCCCATCCCAGGACCAGCGGGTAGTGCTGGGCTGACACCATGTCTCGCAGGCCATCACTCCCACCACACAAAGCACCCAGCAGAGCCGGCCAGTGGTGCTGGGTGACGGGAAGGGGCAGCGACCAGCCCCCGGACGCCCCCTCCCTTCATGTCAGCCAGGAACCCACCCCAACCACCCCCAGCTTCCTACTCTGGTCAGTGGGTGGCCGCCCCGCCCCCCACGGCTGACCACCCTGGCCACATCTCTGCCTCTGGCTCGCAGCTCAACTCGCGCTGCAATTCCCACTAGGAGGGTCCGCGGGTCCCCTGGCTAAGGGATGAGATCCAGAACCACCTGCTTCTCGGAAGCCCACCCCCCTCCAGGGCTCCACCAGCCTCAGGCTCCCCCACAGCCAGGCCAGGCCTGCCCTCCTGGAGGATCCGCACCCACAAAGCGGATCAAACAGGTCCCGGAGCCTTGAGGTGGCTGCAGCCTCAAACCTTTGCCCTTCTATGCCTGCCACCCAGCCCCAGGGACCTCCGGACACAGCCCCGACAACACTGACGGGCCCCCAGGTCACAGGTTACGGACAAGGCCCCACCTGCCGCACAGCCACAAGGACACCAGCAGCTCAGCCCATGGCCTCCAGGCCCCGGGCCTAGCCTCCCACCCTGACTCTGCGGAGGAAGCCGAGGGCTCAGGGCGGGGGCCGTTCCACGACCGCAGGGTGCGGGCGGTGCCACCCGAGGTTCTGCGCCCGGAAGCCCGCGTCCCTGCCTGCAGCCTGCCTGGCACCAGCAGCCCCAGGAACCTCTGGAGCCCCGGTGTGTGCTGAGCCCATCTGTCCCAACCCAAGCCCAGGGCTGGGCCGGCACCCTTCCCGGGCAGCTGAAGGCCCCACCACAGGGCCTCAGGGTGGGAGACACTGTCAAGAGTGGGGTCCTCACAGGGGTAATCAGCTGCAACGGGGTCATGATAGGGGTCCCAACCCAGTGACTGGTGTCCTTGGCAGCGGAGATTTGTTCACAGAAAGAAGATGGAAAGACACAGGAAAAAGACAGCCGCCAACATGCCAAGGCCTCTCCTTCTGAGAACCTCAGAAGGAGCCCACCCCATCCACACCTTCCGCTCCGAGTCTGACCATCCAGGTTGTCAAAACAAGTTTGTGTTGTTTCGGTCACCTGGTGTGTGATGCTTTGTCATTACAGAGCCAGCTCAAAGTCCCCTGACCCTGTGGAAAGGTGACCCCAGGGCAGAGGGTCTGTGGAGCTGGATGGGCAAGCTACCCTAGATTAACCTGCAGGGCCTGGTGTTGTCACAAAGTGCCCCATCAGGGAGAGGCAGGAGAGAGAAAGAAACGAGATGGAAATGGGTGTCATAGTCCCGACACCGCTGGCTGGAAGCCACAGGCCAAGGCATGTGGACAGCTTCTCAAGGCTGGAAAAGGCAGGAAGGTGGGTTCTCTCCTGGAGTCTCCAGAAGCACAGCTCTGTGGACACTGAGCCCGAGGCTGGACACTACCCTGCGGCCCTGGGCGGGCGAACAGCAGGGCTGCCATCCCCAAGGGCCATGCCCCAGTCAGGCCAGGGACAGAGCTGGACGGGGCTGTGCTCCCCTCCTGACCTCAGGTGGGCCGGGAGGCCACGCTGGGCTGCAGGCCCCTCTCTGGGCCTGCGATCAAGATGGTAGCTTCATGCCCTGTGAAGCTCCAACACTTCAGCCACCTGATGCAAAGAGGCCACCTGACTCATTAGAAAGACCCTCACGCTGGGAAAGATTGAAGGCGGGAGGAGAAGGGACGACAGAGGATGAGATGGTTGGATGGCATCACTGACTCAGTGGACATGAGCTCGAGCAAACTCTGGGAGTTGGTGAAGGACAGGGAGGCCTGGCATGCTGCAGTCCATGGGGTCGCAAAGCGGACACGACTGAGCGCCTGAACGACCATGACGACATGGTGACCCACCCCTCTGGGGACAGCCACACTGACGGGGGCGGAGGAAGGAGGGCAGGCGCCAGCACGCAGGCCCGGGGTGACAGGAGCCACCGCCGCAAGGCAGGCAGTGCCAGGTGACCACCAGCTTGGTGAGGCCACGGGAGGGAGGGCGCCCTCTCCTGCAGTGCGGTGGACAGCCCTGCACGCCTCACCCCAAGGTGCCCCGAAGGCCATGCTGGGGGAAATGCCAGACAGGCCGCCTGGCGTGAGGGCAGTACTCACTCCAGCCAGAGACTTCTGGATGTTTTCTCTGGCTCTCGCAATGTCACGGAGGATCACACTGGCGCCATTCTCCTGCAGATGGTGCAGAGAGAACCTGTCTGTTTTTTCAATTAAAATTAAAAAAGAAAAAAAGCCTCAGCTACCCCGAGGCCAAGTGCAGCAGCCCCTACCTGGCGTGAGGAGCCAGCCATGGGCCCGTTCATCTGCTCGTAGAACTTCCTTTCTGCATCGTCATATTTGAACTTGTCAAACCAGATCTTCTCATGCACGAGGAAGTTTGTGGCCATTTTTCTGTTGAAGAGAAGAGAGAGACTAAGACCCGCCAGGAGGAGAGGCTGCCCGCACCAAGGCCCCAGGACCTGCCCACACACGCACCCTCCCGACGGCCTGGACCCCGAGGGAGCGGGGCAAGCTGCCCAGTCCTGGGTGGCAACGGCTCCAGGTCCCAGAACAGGGCACCAGAGATTCTCAGCATGGGCTACAATGAGCCTGGGACCCCCCCCAACCCCAAGCCCACTGTATGGACCCCCTTCAGGGCTAAGGCCAGTGGTCTCCAGGCCAGTCCCCAAGATGAGCAACTCTCAAAGCATGGCCAGGGACCTCTGGGGGTCACCAAGGTCGTTCCTTTCCCCACCACATATCTGTTCAAGGCTGGATTGGTCAGACAATACACACCCACACACTGAATGCATAGCAGGTTTAGGAATCCAGCTGTCTCCTATTAAGCCAGACACAAGATTTGCAAAAATACAAAATAAGGCCACCCCACTTCACTGAATATTTGTTACAGAAAAACTATTCCTCACATAAATGTTAGTAATGTGTAACAAGCTTATTATACCGCATTTAACTGCTACGGTGGGAAAACCAATAGAGAAAACAATCGCTCTCTAACACCTCGAGTGTGAGTCTGGCTGCTCCAGGTGTGTCTGTGAGCCAGATCCAGCCACATTCAAGGCTGCAGCCGGCAGCTTTTCCACCACTCGGCAGGGCAGGGGAGCCGCTAGACCTGGGCCACAGCCCAAACGACACAAGCAAAGTCCACTGCTCAGGGCTGCCCATCCCTCAGCCAGTGCAACAGAACAGGATCCGATCGAACTCTTTGCTGCAGATCCCCGGCCACCATTGGACCTCAGTGACGAGAGAGGAGGGACCCTGAGACCCCCCCACCCCTCCCCCAAGAGGCACCGTGAAGACTGTTTAGTCCCACACCTCACCTCCGACCTTCTGGGGAACATCTGACCACAACAGACCCCACACCAAGGCCAAGACCCTATCAAAGCAGCATGTCCACGCCCTCTGAGGGGGCAGAGGGGCTCCTGCCAGAGTCTGGGGTCCAGGGAGCGCCCCACACGCCCGCTGGCCCTCTCCCTAATGCTGTGCCTCCAGGCTGCCTGCGGTCCACCCGTCTCTGCCCACCTGCCTGAGCCCCGCAGGATAGCAGACCCCTTCTTCAGACAGGCCCTGGCCCCCAGAGATCAGCTGGCACTGCACAAAATCACTCTGGGGCCAGACCCCTGGATCCACAGGCAGGAGGCAAGCTGGCCTGGTCCAGTGGGTGTCTTTCAGACTCAGGTGGAGCACCAGAGACACCCACCTCATCTCAGGTGGGTTCAGATGAGGGCACAGGGGAGACGGCAGGAGGGGTGGGGTGCCGGGCCCAGTGGGGCTCAGAGACCAGGACCCGCCATCGCACACCCCAGCCCCCACCCGTGACTGTCAGGGGGGACTTTGCAAGCTGCCCGGCCAGAGGGGAAACTCCACACAGGCCACATTTGGGCCCACTCCGACCCCATGGGAGTGATCAGGATGCAGGCCCAGGTGGAGCCCAGAGGCTGCAGTGCCCGGGGCAGAGCCCTATCCCTGGAGAGCTGCTGGGGTAGCCCACTCGGGGGGCTGGCAGTCTTGGGAGCAGCCCTGCCAGGGTGGGAGCAGGGAGGGGCGCATGCTGGCCTGGGAAGCCCAGGCACCCAGCCGGCACGCTTCTCCTACTTGGGTCTCAGGCTGGACACAGACGAGCCTGGCCGGGCACCGGGTCGGTGAGCCAGGGACGCAGCTTCGAGGCGCCAAGCCATGCGCAGGGCCTCAGCCGCGTGGTGGCGGCACTCCGCGCTGTCGTAGGTGGGCTTGCTGAGCCAGGGAGCCTCGGCGTCCTTGTGCAGGAAGTACAAGTAGGGCAGGGCACAGGCAGCCTCCCCGTTGGCCCGTCGCGGCCCAAGCCGCTTGCTTCCCGCGGCGTTGCGGCCCCGCCGGTCTCTGCGGCCCCGCCGGGCACCCTCTGCCTGGCCGGCTCGCTCCTGCAGGCGCACCTTCCCAGGCGGATGGCCGTCAAACAGGGCCTCGTAGAAGCCCCTCTCGGCTGCGTCGTAGCGGGGTTTCTCCAGCCACACCTCTCGCACCAGCGCCTGCAGGCTGCCCAGCGGTGGCTGGCCGTTGGCCGGTGGACCGGACTGGTGGAGAAGGCGCAGGTCGAGGGCAGCCGCCCGCTGGCCCGTGTCGGGAGCCCCCTGAGCACCGCTCCCCTCTGCGGCCAGCAGCAGGGCCTGAGACCACTCCACAAATGCCCGCTCAGCCTGGTCGAAGGACGACTTGTTGACCCAGATGCCCCAGGTCACGTGGTGGCAAGCCACCTGGCTCCCGTGGGTGCAGGGGTCCCCGGGGGCCAGGGTGGGACGCTGGGCTGCCTGGGCAGCCACATCGGCCAGCCTCTGGCGGTATGAGCTCTCTGCCTGGTCGAAGAGCGGCTTGTCCAGCCAGACGTGGTCGGCCGAGAGGCCCACAAGGGCCAGGTCCGCCTGGCTGAGCCAGCCCTTCGGGGAGCGCTTCCTCTTTTTCTGCAGTGGCTTCTTTCCGTCGAGGTTCTTCCCGGGCTCGCTCCTGCCGCCACTGTCCGCCTCGTCCTCCTGACCTGGCCCATTCATGGCCAGCGTCTCGGCCAGGAGCTGCTGGGTGGCGGCTCTCGCGGCCTCGTGCTCGTAGAACCTCCGCTCGGCTTCCCCATACTTCTGCTTGTCCTCCCAGACGGTCTCCAGGGCCCAGGCGGCCTTCCCGCTCCTCATCTTGCGTGCAGCGTTAAAAAGTAAGCACAAGAGGGCAGTTGCAACACGGCCCCTCCCAGTCGGCCCTCCCCGCTCAGCCTCCCGAATGGGGTGCCCTGGGTCAGCATGCACTGGGAGCTCGGGAGGCAGTCAACACGCGTGTGCAGGGCTGGGGGGGGGGGCACGTGTACATGTGTATCATCTTAACTGCAAAACTTATCTCATCCAACAAGTACCCAGGCTCTCTCCAAGAGGTCCAGAGAACACTTTCCAAACCTCTTTGGTTATAGAAACCTTTCCTGTGAACCCCAAGAATGGCCACCAGGTAAAACACAGGATACACTCAACTAATCTGACTTTGACGTTGACAGCAAATGATCTTGAGAATAAGTTTGTCCCATGAAACAGTTGAGACTCCCAGTCTCAACTGGGAAAAGTGACTTTACTGTTCATCTCAAATTTTAACTGGACGTCCTGTGCTTTCACTAGGCCTGGCCAACCCCCGAGGCACCAGGGCTTCTGTTCTAGGGAAATGACTTGGCGGTCTCAAGAGGACGGCCCCTCACAGCACACCCCGCCTGACCTGAGTCTCCCACCCGCATGGCCACACTGCCATCCTAAGCAGGGCCTGTTCCAAGGGGGAACTGGAGGGTCAGTGACAAGGGGCAGCCAGGAGCAGATGGTGAGAGCCCACCCCCATGGAGGCCAAATCTGGAAAGGGAATCACTTTCTAAAAGGGAAGGTACCCAGTGGCCCAGGCAGAACCTGATCACCCCGTCTCCAGAGCAGGAGGCAATCAGCCCCACCATGGGTGCACCTCGAGGGGCCACACAGGAACCTGAGTCCTGTCCCCGCACTTTAGCACCTTTTGGTTAAGGGGCTCCATCACCGGAACACTGGGAGGTGACCACGGGGCTCTGCACCTCCCGCGTGACCCCTAGACAAGCTTCTGCTACACCCTGATCCTGCTGCTGGCATGGGGTCCCCCGTTCTGCTCTGGGGCATCAGGTTCCACAAAGACTAGACCCCACCCAGGCAGCCCAGAATGCTAAAGCGCCCCCCACTGCCAGAAGCAGCCCCGCCCAGGAAGCCAGCCTGCTCTTGGGATGCACCAGGGGCCCCAAGCCCACACCAGACCAGCCAGTTCTAGAGTGGGGCTGGACTGGCCAAGGTCTCCATGCCCCTCAGACCCTGTGCTGGAAGCAGAGGCACCAGGCCAACTGGCCCAGGGGCTGGGCAGCTGCCCCCTAGGACGTCCCGTGTCCCCCTGCTGCTGCTGTGAGGTCTGTGGAGCCCCCACCCAGGATGAGGCCCCAGGGGGAGGCAGATTGATGGCACACCCTACCTGCCGTTCCCTGCAAGGTCTACAGCCTTTCCTAACACCATCCCCCCAACCAAAACCCGATTCCAATTACCCTGTGATGCACAGCCTAAGTCCCGATCTGCCCAGGACTTCAGAGAGACCCCTGTATTCTGAGGGGCAGGGGCCTCAGGCTTAGAGGGGTCCCTGGCCGTCCCCTCGAGCCTCCTGCTGGGCAACAGCAGCACTTACCGAGGCTAGGCTGACGGCAGAGGCAGTGATGGGGGGCAGGGCCGGGTGACCACGGGGCAGGGCCATTGTGACATCACCCACTGTCCCCATGGGCTGCGGGCCTACCAGGCGAGGCCTGTCTGCCCTCTGCCCACGCCCATAGACCCTCACACAGCAGCCTTGCCCACCAGGCTGAAGCTCTGCCTGAACCTAGCAGCCTAGACACGTGGCTCCTCACGCCAGGCCAGGCTCCGCTAGGAGCCCTCTGAGCCACTGCTCTGGGCAAGGGGGCCGTTTCTGAACATGCCTGAGAGCAGGGCTGGCCGGGGCGGTGGTGGCGCCCTGCCCTCCCACAGGTGGAGGAACGCAGGCTGATCCCTGCTCAGGGGTACCCCCCACTGCCGGGGCTGGGGCTGACTCGGCCCGGGACAGAGCAGAAGCTACCCCCCAGGCCCAGCCTCCACTTCAGATGAGGTCAGGCGCCCTGGAGGTGTCAGGATGCAGCAGGCACAGGGGCTGGGCTGTGGTGCCCAGGCGCCTGGGGCAGGAGGGTACTTACTTTCCCTTTGGTCTCCTAGGACAGCATGAAGAGAAAGCAGCAAGGTTAGAGGTGGTCTGACAGGGCGGCCCGAGCAGGCTGGGGGCCTTTGCTGAAGCTGCTTGGTGAGGCGGTGTGGAGGCACGTTTGGTGGAGGAGAAAGACAGCCAGAGCTCACCCCCAAATCCCTGTTCAGTTCAGTCGCTCAGTCGTGTCCGACTCTTTGCGACCTCATGGACTACAGCGCGCCAGGCCTCCCTGTCCATCACCAACTCCCGGAGTTTACCCAAACTCATGTCCATTGAGTCGGTTACGCCATCTAGCCACCTCATCCTCTGTCGTCCCCTTCTCCTCCCGCCTCCAACCCGCCCAAATCCCAGGGGGTGGCCAAGTCCACGCTCGAGGCAGCACCGCTCCATTGTCGCTCAAAATGGGCCGGAGCCCCTGCAGCACCAAGGCCCCAGCTGGGCTCTGCCCTGAGCCCACCTGGGCGTGAGCCAGCACCTCCAGCACCCCACTGTCCACGGGGAGCAGGGTGGGGATCCCCCACTCCACAGGGTCCAGGCCTCTGGACCAAGCGCAAGGTGACAAGGACCCCACTAAAGGATTCCACATGGGCACCCAGGCCCAGTGCCCATGCTGGACAGGGCCTCTCCCTCGGGGCCACTGTTGGGGCAGGGGCAAAAGGCCAGATGGGCAGGGTGCCACTGTCCCCACAGGCCTCTCAGGGACAAAAGGACAGATGGGGCGCCTGGTCCTGAATTCACAAGGGGCAGCATCCCAGGAGCCAAGGACCCGGCCAGCCCTGCCCCCCAGGGTCCTGCCATCCCCCCCCAGTTCATGCCACGCTGAGGCCAGCACTAGAGCGCCAGCATCAGGTCGGCGGCACACAGGGCGCACCAGGAACCTCAGGGGGCATGCAGCAAGGCTCCAGGAGGAGGAGGACTGCGCAGGACAGTCATCCCAGTGAGGCCGACCACACCGTGCAGGCCGGTTGGTGAAGCCGGTGTCGGGACAGGATGCTGGAGGGCGGGGTGCCAGGGTATCTCAGGACAGCCAGACCGCTGGCTCGCCTGCAGGGCCAAGGGCAGGCTGCTGACCACTGAGGCCAGTTGAGACCTCTTGCACAAGAGGGGCCACAAGGGCTGCCAGGCCCCGGGGTGAAGGCAGTGAAGCAGCTCACCCCTGCCTCCCAGCCCAGGCCCGGGGAGTGAGTACACCAGCTCTGCCCAGCGGACCGTCTCCAAAGCGGGGCCCAGGCTGGGGCTCCACGCAGCTGGGAGGGCGTTCCTGCAGTGACAGAGGGACCGGGCAGTGGCCCTGCCCAGAATACTCTGGCCTCAGGGTCCCGAAGGTGAGGACACCATGGTGGGGGGCCCACAAGTCCCTGGGGGAACGGAGGTTTCCAGGTAACCCAGGGCTCACACGGCCCCATCGCAGCCACAGAGAGGGGCTCCCAAGTGATCTACCTGGGGGTCAAAGCGCTACGCCCACCTTCCACAGGAAGTGGGAATCGGGGTGAGGTGTGTGCAGACAGGGCCCTCGGCTGGTGTGGCCTGACCGAGAGCTGCCGGACAGAGCACCCCGTGCGTACAGGGTCCAGGAGGGCGGGTGAGGGCAGCTATGCCCCGGGGCAAGTGCAGGGCCATGATGCCCCCTGCCCTTCCCCTAGGGGTGACCGCCACAGCCCCATGTTCCTCCTCAGATGCTTTCCCACCCGACTCCTGGACAGTTCACTCCTGCTCAGAAATGCCAACCTGCCTTGCAGGCAGGAAGGGGGGTGCCTGCACCCCAAGACTCAGGCCCTAGGCTGTGTCTGCCCATGGCACCCCAGTCCAGCCAGCGCCCCGTCCACACTGCAATGCCACAGCCATGGCGCTATTTCTGCCCCGTCTCTGGTGCCCCATCAATCCACCCTGGCCGCTGGGTCCTGCACCCCTCCCCCGGGGCGGCTCCAGCAGCGTGCACCCAGAACCCGTGACCCCTCACACAATTGGTGGGCTGGAGGAGGGGAGACACGTCCCGGGCCAGTAGGTGAGGGGCTGGGACTCCACGTCTCACTTTGACACCAGTCCTTCACACAAATGTCACAATGCTGTCCACGTTGAAATCACACATATCATCTTAAAACACGGGCACAGGGCCAGAGCTCACGCCAGCACTTCTTGCCTGCAGCCCCCGGAAACCTGACACCAGGGCACAAACACTGGAGATAAGCTGTGCTGAGCCCTGCAGCCTCACCCAGCTCCCCAGGACTGCAAGGGGCTCTGCCGGGGACCGTGCCACCCACCCAGTCTCCTGTGAAGCCCACAGCGGCCGCGCTCCAAGGTGAGGAGCTGGAGGGCACCCCCGGCCCTGGCCCAGGACTGACCGCCCCGCAGAGCTGGCCCAGAGCACCTGCTCCTTGGAGTCTGTGTGCCACCCCTTCTCAGCGGACACCTGCGTCTGGAGCTGGTGAGGAGGGTGGTCTCGGGAAGGACGCAGTCACCGTGAGCTCAGCCCACTTACCGGCTGAGGCTTCTCAGAGGAGCTGGGAGTGTCAGAACTGCTTCTGAGACAAGACCTGGGGCCTCCTCAGCCCCAGGCCCGCCAGGGTCAACTTGCCCTCCTGACAGACAAGGTCCACCCACACAAACGGCTTTCTTGCTCTCCGCGGCACTTTGCTCTGCAAACCTGAGGACGCCTCCATCGGGTCCCCATCCTACTTAGCTCCAGCACAAGCCTCTCCCTTCGTTCCAGCGACACTGCCCAACAACCCGGACCACCTTATCCAAACCTAGCTCCACCACCACCACTCTCAAGGAAGGCGGTGTTTGAGTCACCCAGCAATCACATCCTTACTCTTCCCCGCGTCCGTGAACTGTCCAGGTTCTGAGACGGCTTGACAGAGGTTGGGCCCGCGCCTGGACCCCAGGCCCAGAGCCGGCGTGCAGCAGTCAACTGCTCAACAAACGCGTACAAACGGGAAGCTACAGGCCCGGGCCACGGCTGGGCAAACATCCATGTCACCCACCGAGGCGGGGGGCAGAGCGGCCCCGGTATGCCCGCCGCCGCCCTCCCGCCCAGCCGCAGAAGTCCAGCGGGCACGTGGCCCGCGCGCCCCGCCCCTCCGCGCGGCCACCAGCCCGCAGTAGGCCCCGCGCCGCGGACTCCGCGGCACTGCAGCCCGGCCCCCACCTGCGCAGCGCGGGCCGCTCCTCCCCTGGGCCCAGGGGCCTGGCGGCGCGAGCCGCGGTACTCACACGCCAGCCAAGGACGCGGCGACCAACGAGCAGGGTTCGGCGGCGCGCGACGGCAGAGGAAAGGGAGGGCCACGCGGTCCGCGCACGGGAAGTGAAGCGGCGGGCTCTACCACAAGCCGGAGCGCGGGGGACGCGACCCGCGCGCACGCCCTACCGCGCGGCCCGGGCCCTCCGTGCGACGCTCCCCGCGGGAGCGAGGGCAGAAGCCAGTGGGAGACCCCCGCGGAGCTCGATCTTTCCGAGAGGAGGTGGAGCAAACCACTGGACACGGCGCCGGCCCCGGCCGTCCCCCTCCGCCGCAGCTCGGATGGACTCGGCGGGCGGGGGCCAGTGACGCGCGGCGCGGCGCGGGGATGGGGGCCCAGCGCGCCTGCGCGCGCCCGGGGCGAGACAAAGGGGAGGGCCCGGCCGGCCCCGCCCCCGGCGCCGGCCCAGCGCGGCCGGCCGGGAGGGCGTATGGCTCCGGCTCCAGCGGCCCCGCTGCCGTCGCGGTCGCCGCAGAAGCCATGTACCCTGCGGGACCCCCGGCCGTCCCGGCCCCTCGCCGCGGTCGCCGACCCCCGCCCGGACGCCCTATGCAACCGCCGCGGCCCCCCGCGCCCGCCCCGGTCCCCGCCGCGCGGCCGCCGCCCGCCGCTCCCGCGCCGCGGCCCCGCGTCGCTGTGAAGATGGCCTTCCGCAAGGCCTACTCCATCAAGGATAAGCTGCAAGCCATCGAGCGCGTCAAGGGCGGCGAGCGGCAGGCCAGCGTGTGCCGCGACTTCGGCGTGCCTGGCGGCACGCTGCGCGGCTGGCTTAAGGACGAACCCAAGCTGCGCTGGTTCCTGGAGCAGCTGGGTGGCGAGGTGGGCACGCAGCGCAAGAAGATGCGGCTGGCCAACGAGGAGGAGATCGACCGCGCCGTCTACTCGTGGTTCCTGGCGCTGCGCCAGCACGGCGTGCCACTGTCGGGGCCGCTCATCCAGGCGCAGGCCGAGGCCTTCGCGCGCCAGATCTACGGGCCCGAATGCACCTTCAAGGCCAGCCACGGCTGGTTCTGGCGCTGGCAGAAGCGCCACGGCATCTCCAGCCAGCGTATCTACGGCGATGCCGAACCCGCGGCCGCCGACCCCGCGCCTGGCCCGCCCGTCAAGCAGGAGCCCGCGCAGCCCACCCGCGCCGGGCCCCTGCCCGACCTCGCCGCTAGTACCCTGGCCCCCGCAGAGGGCGGCTACGGCGACGAACAGATCTACAACGCCAACGTCACGGGCCTCTACTGGAAGCTGCTCCCGGAGCAGGCTGCGCCCGTGGGCGCGGGGAGCTGCGGCCGCCGCTGGCGGGGCGACCGGGTGACGGTCCTGCTGGCCGCTAACCTGACCGGCAGCCACAAGCTGAAGCCGCTGGTCATCGGGCAGCTGCCAGACCCACCAAGCCTGCGCCACCACAACCAGGACAAGTTCCCCGCCTCCTACCGCTACAGCCCCGACGCCTGGCTCAGCCGCCCGCTGCTGCGCTGCTGGTTCTTCGAGGAGTTCGTCCCGGGTGTCAGGCGCTACCTGCGCCGCAGCTGCTTGCAGCAGAAGGCCGTGCTGCTGGTGGCCCACCCTCCCTGCCCCAGTTCTGGGGCCAGGATGCCCGCCCTGGAGGAGAGCGAGGAGACCCGCAGGAGGTACCGGCCCGAGCCCATCGGTCCCCCGGAGGAGCTGCAGACCCCCGACGGGGCCGTGCGGGTGCTGTTCCTGTGCAGGGGCAGCGGCCGGGTGCACATACCCGCCCCCCTGGAGCAGGGGGTGGTGGTCGCGTTTAAGCAGCTGTACAAGCGGGAGCTGCTGCGGCTGGCCGTGTCCTGCGCTGGGGGGTCCCCGCTGGACTTCATGCGCAGCTTCATGCTCAAGGACATGCTCTACCTGGCCGGCCTCTCCTGGGACCTGGTGCAGGCCGGCAGCATTGAGCGCTGCTGGCTGCTGAGCTTGCGGGCTGCCTTCGAGCCCCGGCCGGTGGAGGAGCGCGCTGGGCAGCCTGCTGGCCAGGCGGAGGAGGCCGCGGAGCGCAGCAGGGTGCTCAGCGACCTCACGCACCTGGCAGCCCTGGCTTACAAACGCCTGGCTCCTGAGGAGGTGGCCGAGTGGCTGCACCTGGACGATGATGGGGGGCTGCCCGACAGTGGCAGAGAGGACTGGGGCCCCAGCCGGCCTCCTGTGCTGGTCCCCGGGGGCCCCCTGCTCCCTGCCAGCCTACCCTCAGCGGTGGCAGGAGGAGCAGAGGAGGAGGAGGCCGTCCCCACCGCTGGGGAGGCCGTTCGGGGTCTGGAGACAGCGCTGCGGTGGCTGGAGACCCAGGACCCCCGGGAGGTGGGGCCGCAGAAGCTGGTGCAGCTGCGCTCGCTCATCAGCACGGCCCGGAGGCTGGGGGGCATCGGGCCCTCATCCACGGTTCCCGACGACGGGCTGTGACCAAGCCCGCCCCGGCAGCCCCCAGTGGCCTTTCTCCTGAGGCATGTGGAGGGGGGAAAGACAGAGATCCCATCTTGCCTTGCCTTCCCTGGAGTGGCCCACCCCCAAAGCTCAGGGGTTGACAGGGATCCCAGCCTGGCCCGAGAGAGCCCTGTTGGTGAAGGGCCGGCCCTTCCACTGGCACCCTATCTGGTGCTGGGTTAGCTGGAAGAGAGGCCGTGGCCACCCCTCCTCCCCGGGCAGGCCCACACGTGGCTCGGCAAGGTGCCCTCCCACGCGGACCTGGCATACGCCACAGCGCTTAGCAGAGAGCAGGTAGCCGTGTTCTCTCTGGCCCCTGTGGGGCTGCCCCAGCCACGTTCCTGTCCCCCCAGCCCCCCGGGGCCCAGCACTTGCCCTGGACAAGGGCCCGGCATCCGGTCCCCATGGACCACAGCCCTGTGGTCGTCCCAGTGGGAAGCACACCACTGGTCTTTGGTTTGGCACATTAACTCTGTTTTTTCCAGGTACTCTTCAGGCAGATGCTCGGGGGGCTGGGAAAGAAGGATGGGGCTTTGAGTTTCTGGGTGCAGCCAAGGTTCTTGTGTTTATCATCTTTAAGGAAATGCTATTCTAAACAGCTTTCATTCTGTAGGGTTGACGAGCACTAGACCTGGGCCCCTGCCCCACACCCCAGCAGCCTCAGGGCCCGGAGCCATGCTCTCTTCTCGGAGCAGCCCTGTGGCACCGCCAGCCACGCCAGGACAACCCTCAGTGCCTTAGCTCCCCTCCCAGGCTGCCCGGCTCCCGGCACTGCCAGGGGTGTAGCCGAGGAGCCACTTCCCACAGGCCGTGAATTAGGCTTCTGGGTGGCATGGCTTGAAAGGAGGTGGCGAGGGCTCCGTGTGACCCTCCAGCTCCCACACTGTTTTGCTGCTCCACTCAGCTCTAGATTCAGGACCCTGTTGGGGGCCTGAGGCTGAGACACCCAGGTCTCCCAGGGGCTGCCCGGCAGAGACGCCCAGAGCCCTGAGGAGGGCTGGATTTGAGGTGCTGCTGCCTGCCTCGGTGCTCTGCCCTCCTCTTCACCTGCCCCTGCCTCCTGGTGCTCCTGGGCTATGGAGGCCGCACCCAGGTGATGTGTTTCTGGGAGGGAAGGGCCATGCATGGTGGCAGGGCCACGGGGGTGCCCCCGGAGCAAAGATGTCAGCTCTTCCTTGGAACCACCTCTAATCAAAACACCCACACATGTACGTGTATGTGTCAGATCTGAAAGCTGATCGATGGTGCGGAGGATTCCAGGCGAGAAGGGAGGCATGGCCACCAGCCCCGGCTAAAGCCTCCACCTCACCTGCTGCCCTCACTCCGCTAGCAGCTGTGGCAGGCCTGCACCTGGCCTGCGCCTCTGGCCTCAGGATGTCTTGCATGTCACACCGTCAGGGGCCCAGGCGAGAGTGCCTGTTCACCATAGCCCACCTGCGGGGCCTCTGTCCTGCAGGTCCCTGCGAGGGAGTGGACTTGGAGCCCGGGTGGGCGCCGGGCCAGAGTAGTCTCTGGTGGCATCCTCGGTGCCACCCCTCTCGCCAGGTTCCCGGTCTCACCTTTGATCCTCTGTCCCCGGGGTCTGGGCAGGGGGGCTGCGGTTGATGTTGAGAACTGGGTGTTGGGACAGAGCCTCCTGCCTCACCCCCTGTGGGGCACTGAGGCTGCACCCCAGAAGGCAGCTCTGGCCAGTGCCCGGCCCCAGATGGCAGTGCAGGAATGAGGCACAGCACAGGCTGGTCTGGGCCTTGAAGAGCCAGGGCCCTGTCGAGGGTGGGGCTGGGGACACCTCACGTGAGGGCCTCTGAAGTCCTCCTCCCTAGAGTGCAGGCCCAGCTCCTGGAGCTCAGCTCTGTGAACCGTGGGGAGAACAGCTGAAGTGCCTTGCTGTGGTTACCGCTGGGCCCGAGGCATCTCAGCTGCCAGGCTCTCCACTCCTGTTCACCATCATCTGTTGAACCCTTAAGGCAGCGAGGGTCACGAATTCCAAGCCAGCAGCCCCCAGGCAGGACCTCAGGGCTGGCCTGGCAGAATCAGCAGCGGGCAGAAAGTGTCACCCATGACTTCTGCTGATACCAGCCCACCAGGGGGGTCGGGAGAGTGAACCCACCCGTGTGAGGCCAGCCTTGCCCGAGGGGCCACACACTGGGGAACAAGCCCCCAGGTGACAGTGGACCACGGATGGAGCCCTGGAGCCTGCGGTGAGGAAGGGGCCTTGCCAGTGCGGGGATTGGCCCTGAGCCTGTGGGCCCGAGAGCAGGTCAGGATCTCGGGGGCAGGGGGGCTGGAGTGGGCTCTGAGGTGCTTACTCTGTCAAGGGGCCCTTTCACAGCTAGCCTCACTTTATAATAAAGGCTGAACATGCCCACTTCACACAAGCTCTGTCCCAGTCTTACTTTTGTAACTGCACCCAGTGCATAGCTCCAGAACACCATCTGAGAAGCAGGGAGGAACAGCAGTGGGCCCACAGATGCCTCACGCAGACTGGCCACCTCAGGGTAGGGCCCCAGCTTGGGCCCAGGGACTTTGCTGGCTGACGCATTGCTGAGGGGGGTGATGGGAGATAGAGGGGAGCCCCGTCTGTACCACCCACTTGAGTCTGAGCCCAGGGCCTTGCTGATGGGACCCCAGGCACTGGGATTTGGTTTTATCCACCTCCAGTGAAACATTGATCGCTCCATGCTATAGGACAGCATCTTTATTTCCATTTTAAAGGTTAAAAAAAAAAAAATAGGTGAAGAAATGGACTCAGCCTCTAACTAGTAGAAGGGCCGGGGTCAGACAAGCAGTCCCTGGCTGAGGGCCAGCAGGACACTGGTGGCTGGAACTCGGGGAGGGCTTGAGGCCGGGCAGCAGAGTGGGGGTGGCCAGTGGGTGCGTCAGCCCTGTTCACAGACGCCTGGCAGGTGGCAGGAAGGGGCTCCAGCACTTGGGCCTGCGTGGGATGGGGCAGTCCCCCAACAAAGGTCCCACGTTTCTGGCTTTCCAGGCCTGTTGGTCCCTTCACGGACATGTTGAGAACCAAATCCGGTAGTCAGAGGCCAGGCCACAGGACCCTCCGGGGCTCCTGACCCAGGGAAGGGTCATCAGGGCCAGCTCTCCCTGCCCTTGCCAGGAGCTTAGGATCCAGGGAGGGGCCACACCCTGCTGTGTTCCCTGCGGGCCAGGGCCCCTCCTCCCTGCAGGACAGAGGGGACCCGAGCCACCACAGGGTAGAGGTGTGGCCCGCACCTACTTCCTGCTGAGCTCCCTGGCCCGGCAGGTGGCGGCCTCCACGGCGCTCATGGCTGCGGCCCGCAGCCCACCCTGCTCCAGCGCATGGAGCCCGTAGATGGTGGTGCCGCCTGGCGTGCACACGTCAGTCCGCAGCTGAGCCGGGTGTTGCCCCTTCTGCAGAAGCACCTTGGCTGTCCCCTGGAGAGAGGTGTTGGGGTGACTTGGGGGGAGGGGCGGTGCTGGCAGCCTGTCTGCAGCTCATCCCCCCCCAGCACCCTGTCTCAACTCAGGCCAGCTGGCCGCCTCCCCATGCTGACCCTCCCCTTCTACACACTCCCCGGGCCGTGCAGCAGGGTCTCACCAGCAGGGTCTGGACAGCGATGCGGTGGGCCAGGCCACTGGGCATGCCCATTTTGACAGCACCTTCAGCCAAGGCCTCAGAGAAGGCACACACCTGTAGCAGTGGGGAGGGGGCGGGAGTCAAAGCTAGCCCTCCCTGGGACTCAGCACCCAGCCTGGAGAAGGCTGGGAACCTTCAGAACAAGGCCCAGGGCACCAGCCACCAGAGCCAAGGCCGGAGCCCAGAGGGGTCTGCCAAGGGGCCGGCCTCAAAGGCCCAGGAAGGCACTGATGTGGGGTGGGCACACACGGGCAGCTGAGGAACAAGCGTGGATCCCTGGGGGCAGGGGCTGTTGGGGGGGCTTGGGAAGGTCCCACTTTGCAGAGGGAGGGCTGCCCACCATACTCACAAAGGCTACGCCGCTGCCGCTGAGGCCGGTGTGGATGTCCACCTGGGCCTCGGGCACCTCCTCGCACTGCCCGCAGGCCTCCAGCAGGGACCGCAGGAGCTGGGCCTCGTAGGTCCCAGCATGGCGGCCCCGTGCCATCACCATGGCACCCTCCTGGACGATGCAGGGCAGGTTGGGTGAGACCCTGAGCACCCGAGCCTTCGGGGGCAGCAGCTGCCAGAGAGAGGCTGTGGTCAGTGAGGCCTGTGCCAGCCAGCGGAAAAACTCTGCTCCCCAACCCACCCATGCTGGCTTCTGGAAGGGCCGGGCCCCAGCTGCAGCCGGTCTGGGATGGCCGGGTTGGGAAGTCGAGTCTGGTCAGCAGAACCCAGCCTGAGGTCAGCGTCTCAGCCCCACCGCGCCCTCAAGGGCCACTCACCTCCTCCAGGGTGCTCAGGGACACCCCAGCAGCCACGGACACCAAGATGTGCTCCGCAGTGACGGCAGGAGCCACCTCCACCAGCACGGTGGGCAGGATGTGGGGCTTGGTGGCGAAGAAGACGAGGGGGCAGCTGTGCAGCACCTCCGGGTTGGAGTGGGTGGTCTGGCAGCCCATGGCCTGCAGCGGGGACGCCAGGGCCAGTCTGTCAGCAGGCGTCCTCCAGACCGCAGCCCCCCTGCCAGCCCCCACGGCGGATGGCTCTACTCCCGGCGGCCAGACCACCCGTCCCTGCTCGGGACCTGACCTCAGGTGGGCCCTGACGGCAGCACAGCCTCAAGCCCTCTGAGCCGGTGAGTGCCCATGACGTTCCTGCCCACCCAGCACGCACACCCCTTTACCCCACCCTGGCCCTCCACGACCCTGATGTTCCTTCTGGCCTTTGACCTCCCCTTCCCCAGCCCAGGCCATCTCAAAACTTTAGCCAAGTAAGCAGCGCTTCCCTGGCCCCAAGGAGCGTCTAAGGGACAGGAGCCAAGAGCCACCTGGGAACTGCCCGGCTCACCTGGAAACGGCAGAGGTTCCTGTCGGAGGGTGCGCTGGCCAGCACGTGCTCAGGTTCCACTTTTCCTGGAGGGAAAGACAAAGAAGAGCGGGGGTGTCAGTGAGGAAGGCGGGGCGGTGGAGCGAGCCTGCCGGGTCTGCAAGTCTCTGAGGCTCAGCCACACCTGGGCCATCCTGAGCCTCTCCAAGAAGCCAGGAGCTCAGCAGGGCAGTTCCACGCGGCTGGGACCAGACCAGACCACCAGCCTCACTTGATTCTACCCGGCAGTCACTGCTGCCTACCTGCTGCCGAGTCCAGACACGTTGCTGGACACAGGGACCAGGAGTTCGCCTTGTCTTGTGAGGACATGGATCCCAGGGACTGCTGCTACTGGGAATAGGAAGGCTGGGGAGGGGGCATGGTGGGTACGGAGGCCCGGGAAGGGAGGGTGCGGGATGAGGGTGAACCCTAGGAAGAGGGTGTGTCTGTGCTGGGACATCCAAGCAGAGAATGCCTGTTTGGCAGAATCCTCTACAGATCAGATTTCTACAAGGTCTAACAAGAAGGCAGAAATGCACCCCACAACTTGGACAGATGGTGGCAGCCACTATGTGTTGCCTGCACTGTGTCAACATGAACTCCATGTAGCTGGGGGTAGCAATTAACACTCCAAGTTTTACAAGTAAACACCTGAGGCTTGCAATAACCTGCTTTCTGATGATTTTCATCTCTCTAGACATTTCATCTCTCTAGACATTGACATACAGCTAAAGGCAAAAAGCTAGTCCATAATCACCACAAAACGATCCTAAATACTGTGGAGCACAATCAGGACACCACCACCATTCCTGCTGTAGTTCAGTTCAGTCGCTCAGTCGCGTCCGATTCTTTGCAACCCCATGGACTGCAGCAAGCCAGGCTTCCCTGTCCATCACCAACTCCCGGAGCTTGCTCAAACTCATGTCCATCGAGTCAATGATGCCATCCAACCATCTCATCCTCTGTTGTCCCCTTCTCCTCCTGCCTTCAATCTTTCCCAGCATCAGGGTCTTTTCCAAGGAAGTTCTTCGCATCAGGTGGCCAGAGTATTGGAGTTTCAGCTTCAGCATCAGTCCTTCCAATGAATATTCAGGACTGATTTCCTTTAGGATGGACTGGTTGGATCTCCTTGCAGTTCAAGGGACTCTCAAGAGTCTTCTCCAACACCACAGTTAGAAAGCATCAATTCTTCAATGCTCAGCTTTCTTTATAGTCCAACTCTCACATCCATACATGACTACTGGAAAAACCATAGCTTTGACTAGATCGACCTTTGTTGGCAAAGTAATGTCTGCTTTTTAATATGCTGTCAGGTTGGTCATAGCTTTCTTCCCAAAGAGCAACCATCTTTTAATTTCATGGCTGCAATCACCATCTGCATTGATTTTGGAGCCCAAGAAAATAAAGTCTGTCACTGTTTCCATTCTTTCCCCATCTTTTTGCCATGAAGTGATGGGACCGGATACCATGATCTTCTCAACCAATGATTTTGCCTGCCCCCAACACTGGCAGGGTTTGGAGACACTTTTGGCTCTCACAACTGGGGATGTTACTGACCTCTTGGGAGAAGCCACGGAAGGGAGCTAAACACCCTACAACGTGAAGGATGGAGGATGATCTGGCTCCAGATGTGCAGTGCCAGATACTAGGAGTGCCGCTGGCAAACAAATCAAAAGAAGAGACATAGGCTCAGAGCGGTCAGGCAACTCAACCGAGGCACGAGATCTCACTCTAAGCTAGGACTGTCCAAGAGAAACATCGCTCAACCCATACATGTCACGTTACAACTTCTAGTAGTCATATTAAACAATCAGGAAAAAAACAAGTTTAGTTATAATACACTTTATTTAACCTAAGGTAGCCAAAATGTTATCCTTCCAACAGGTAATCAATATTAAAAATTACTAAGATACATTACTTTTTGTTTGTGTGCTGAATCTTCCAAACTCGGCATATGTGTTATTTTATGCACTCACAGTGGAATACCAGAGCACCTGACCTGCCTCCTGAGAAATCTGTATGCAGGTGAAGAAGCAACAGTTAGAACTGAACATGGAACAACAGACTGGTTCCAAATCGGGAAAGGAGTACGTCAAGGCTGTATATTGTCACCCTGCTTATTTAAATTATATGCAGAGTACATCATGTGAAATGCCAGGCTAGATGAAGCACAAGCTGGAATCAAGATTACTGGGAGGAATATTAATAACCTCAGATATGCAGATGACACCACCTTTAGGGCAAAAAGCAAAAAACTAAAAAGTCTCTTGATGAAAGTGAAAGAGGAAAGTGAAAAACTTGGCTTAAAACTCAACATTCAGAAACTAAGATCATGGCACCTGGCCCCATTACATCATGGCAAATAGATGGAGAAACAGGGGAAACAGTGACAGACTTTATTTTCTTGGGCTCCAAAATCACTGCAGATGGTGATTGCAGCCATAAAATTAAAAGACACTTGCTCCTTGAAAGAAAAGCTATGACCAACCTAGACAGCATATTAAAAAGCAGAGACATTACTTTGCCAACAAAGGTCGATCTAGTAAAAACTATGGTTTTTCCAGTAGTCATGTATGGATGTGAGAGTTGGACTATAAAGAAAGCTGAGCATTGAAGAATTGATGCTTTCTAACTGTGGTGTTGGAGAAGACTCTTGAGAGTCCCTTGAACTGCAAGGAGATCCAACCAGTCCATCCTAAAGGAAATCAGAATATTCATTGGAAGGACTGATGCTGAAGCTGAAACTCCAATAATCTGGCCACTTGATGCGAAGGACTGACTCATTGGAAAAGACCCTGACGCTGGGAAAGATTGAAGGTGGGATAAGGAGACGACAGAGGATGACATGGTTGGATGGCATCACCGACTCGATGGACATGAGTTTGAGCAAGCTCCGGGAGTTGGTGATGGACAGGGAAGCCTGGCGTGCTGCGGTCCATGGGGTAGCAAAGAGTTGGACGCGACTAAACTGATGCACTCACAGCGCATCCCAATTCCGACCGCCTCACGGTTACCGTGTGGACGGCTGGCTCTGAGCCTCTCCACCACATCCCCTCCAGCCGCGCTCCCAGAGGAAACAGAGTCCGGAAAGGCAGAGTCCGCGAGCCGTCCTGTCCCACGCCCGCCGGTGAGCTCCACCCTGGGGCCCCTGCGCCTAGGGCGCCGCGCTGCTCTGGGATCCGCGGGGCAGGTGGGCACGGGACAGGTAAGCCCGCCCCTCTCACCTCAGGCCGGTCTCGGACGCCCGCTGGCCCCGAGCCTGAGGTCCCCACGCGCCCTACGCCCGTGGCGCCCTACCTGCTTGGATGAGGCCATGCGCGATGGCCTCCGCCATGCGGCCCGCGCCCACAAAGCCCACTCGCCTCCCGCCGGACTCCGCCGCCGCCGCCGCCATCACGCCGCCGCGCCGCGCCCCACCCCCGTCCTCAGCTACGCCAATAGGCTGCGGGGGCCTCACCTGCGCTCCTCCACTGGCTGCGGAGACCTCACGCTCCGCCCTCTCCCGGGGTTTCCGTGCGGTGCGTAATGCCGCGAGGGGCGGGGCGCGGCGCCGCGAGAAGCGTCCGGTCCATTGGCCGGTTGCGTACTTGGGTGCTCCACTGGTGTGTGAATTTCGCAAGTAGCAACTTGAGGGTCCATTTACAAGCGAAGGGTCGGAAAGGGTGGAGGCTCCTGTGGGATGGGGTCCCTCGCGGGGCCAATGGGAAAGCGCTGATGGACACCGGCCAGCTGAGCTTCCAGGAGGGGGCGACTGAGCAGATTCTGATGAAACTCCCGGCAGCCAGAATCCGGACTTCCGCTTATCAGTAGATAGCGAGTGGGACTCTGCCGGCCTCGGGCCGGTTTCTGGGTGGGAACAGCGCGCGCTGGTTCTGTTTGGAGCCTGTGAGCAGTCGGGTGTGGAGGACAGGGCTGCCTGGTCCCGGCTTGTGGTCAGCTTTCCCCCAAGTTGCAGTGGGTCCGAGTGACAGCATAAAATTGACGCAGCCAGTGAAACGTGGGAGCAGCGGTCTGCGGCTTTGCTGTTAAAGAAGCTCCTCAGGCCAGCCTGGGTTTTGGTTTCTGAGAGCCTCTCAGGGAGCTATGTAGGGAGGCAGGGGAGACCTGCCTGAGGTGTTCCCCAGGAGAGACCTGGCCTCTCTAGTTGGTCCTAAGGAAGAGAGTGTGTGGCTGAGGACAGGAAGCACCTTAGAGACTGAGAGGGGGAGGGTGGGTGTGGGGTGTGCTTGTGATTTTTTATTGACTTAGGAAAAATAAGCTTAGGCTGCAGTTTTTAAGATTGCATTTTAAAAAACATTTTGTTATTTTCTTTAAACTCTACTTTGGCACGTTCTAAATTCTTCAGCGGGCTTCCCAGGTGGCTCAGTGGAAAGAATCTTCCTGCAACACAGGAGACACAGGTTCAATCCCAGGGTTGGCAAGATACCCTGGAGGAGGAAATGGCAACCCACTCTGGTATTCTTGCCTGGGAAATCCCGTGGACAGAGGAGCCTCGTGGGCTCCATGGGGTCACAAAAAGAGTGAGACACAACAACTGGAAAGTTCTTCAACAGTGAGAGTCCCTCACTCACTCAATGCTGTCCCTTCAGTGAGAAGCCCCTGCTCTGGGGCTGGGAATGAAGG
Organism: Dama dama; assembly: GCF_033118175.1. Taxonomy (NCBI): domain Eukaryota; kingdom Metazoa; phylum Chordata; class Mammalia; order Artiodactyla; family Cervidae; genus Dama; species Dama dama. Next base: position 2,187,940 of record NC_083701.1, on the reverse strand, counting down.
CCTCACAGCAGCAGAATGGACAGCCAAAGCCCTACCCTGCAGACCTGCCCCTCTATGATACACACACCCTGCAAGGGACAGTTCAGGACATGCAACCACTATTAGTGTCCTCCCAGGCACGTCCAGGCCTTTCTGCTCCTGCCCCCTTCTCACTGGGCTGATCCAAGCTCCAACTCAGGTGTCACCCCTGCCCATCTCCCTTAACCAGCAGACCCTTCATTCACAAATGGCTGGCACCCGGGGGGGATAACACCATGAAGGCAGACCTGGTCCTGGAGCTCTGAGTCGTGGGGGTGGGGGAGGGGAGGAATTTCTGGAGAAGCAGGCTGGTGGGATGGGCTTCAGAGAGGAATAACCGTCTGGACAGAAACTGAAAAGGTAAGGAGGCACTGACACTATTGGGGAGAGGAATGGGGTGGTGACAAACGCAGTGTGTGGTCAGCTGGACAGGGCGCAGAGGGCAGGACTGTGTGCCCAGCACAGGGGGGACAGCCGACACTGCCCAGATAAACAAAAGATGTCATGACTGTGTGGGCACACACACTTGTGAAGAGGGGGACCCCAGAGCCAGGGAAGGTGCCTGGGTCCTGAGGGAGGCAGTCCTGCTCTGGCCTGGAGGCTGGGCACCCACAGCACTGCCTGACTGGCCAGGGCGCCCGTCTAAATCTTCCTGTTGAGGAAGGTGCCACTCACCTCCCTGCCCGCCAGGCCCACTCCTGCATGACACCTGTCACTGTCCACGGGAGAAGGACAGGCTGGGCCCCAGCACCCAAGCTGCCACATGAGGGCTAGGGAGATGAAAGGGCCAGGTCGAGCGCCTCTCTACTGGGGCCCCAGGGGAGCCTGAACCAGCAGACTGACAATCTCCTCAGATCCCTCTGTGCCCGCCTGGCCTATCCAAACCCGCACCCAGCCTCTTTCCCCGAAGTCCTGGGAGGAAGCAGGGGAGCCCTGGGGAGTGCGGTTACCCAGGCCCATATGTGGCCGTGTGGGGAGAGGCTGGCTCTGGCCGCCACACTGGAACCACTGCAGGTGCCCTGCCCTTTGTCCCCACCAGCTGACAGCCCACCCTCTCCTGCCACCTGCCCACTCAACACTCCTCTGTGTCTCCGCCCACTGCCACCCTTCTGCCCCAGGGGCAGTTGGTCACCATGGTCCAGCAGCTCTTGGGGGCTGGCGGGTGGGGACGGGGGTGGCTGGCACACAGGCCTGTGAAAATGCTCTTTATTGGCTCCCAGGGATCAGAAGGGGACACTCAGGGATGGAGCTGGGGAGCAGGGTGCTGGGCCTGGCTTCCCTGACATGGATGGGGGCCGCACCAGACAGTCACTGAGGCCTGCCTCGGCAGACGGAGTGGAGCAGAGGCCACTATCAGGCAGGCAGGCGGTGCCCCCGGCTCCTGGCAGGTTCTGTGAGTGGCTGCTGCTGGGCACTGCTGACCAGGCGCTGGGGAAGTGGTGGACGGGCTCCGGCCGCAGGCCTCACTTCCGGGCCTGCTCATAGTTGTCGGTGAACCAGACACAGGTCTCCTTCACGGCTGCAGAGGTGGGCAGGTGAGGGCCCGGTGGGCAGGTAAGGGCCAGGGTGGTCCTAACCTCCCGGGAGGAGGGAGGAGGAGGGGGACCCAGGGAGTCCTGCCTCTGCAGTGAGGGCATGGAGGCCAAACCCACAGAGTGTCCCCCACAGCAGGCAGTGGGGAAACTGAGGCCTGGGCAGGGGCAGTGGTGGCCCCCGGGAGAGGCTGGAAGGCCCTGAGGAACAGGGTGGGAGGCTCACCCTGCTTGAAGGGTGTGAACTGGAAATCGGGCAGGTAGGCCCGCAGCTTGGCATTACTGGCCGTCTTCTTAAACTGCCCATCTGACTTAGTTGTATCAAACTGGGTACCTGGTCAAGGCTTCAGCATGAGGGGAAGCCCCACCGCCCTCCGCCTGCTCTTGAGCCTGGCCCAGCTTTCCCAGAAGGAGCCTCCAGGGCAGAGCAGCAGTGCCCCCACCCCCCAGCCGCCAGGGTGAGTGCCATGGGGGCATCAGGGCACAGTCTTCTGCAGGGAGGCTCGAGGCACCCCAGCCTCTGACCAAAGGATACAGTGACCTCCCCGTGGAAGTCCATGGCCTCCACCACGGCCTCAGCTGCCTCCTGGATGGATACCTCATCCTCCTCACCCACTGTGGGGAACCAGGGACCAACGGCCGGGTCAGGCCCCCACTGCCCAGCCCCCAGAAGTCCCCTCCCTGCTCGGTGGCTCCAGAGACAGATGGGGTCCCGCCCAGCTGGTGGGGGTGGGGGTGGGGCTGCTGGGCGCCCACCTGACAGGATGATGGGCTCCACCTCATCGTACTCCCGCAGGGCCCAGATAAAGAGCCGGGCCAGGTCCTGCCAGTCAGACGTCCAGGGTCAGAGGCCACCAGTGACAGCCCACAGGGGCACATCCCCTCTCCAGCCCAGGTCCCTCCCTTTGGGCATTGGCCGGCCTGCTGTGCCCCAAGTCCCTCCTCCAGATGAGCTCAGAGCTACCTCAGTGACTCTCTCACAGACAGGAACCTACAGGGCCCCAGCGAGGATGGGGGCAGCCTGGACCCCCACCCCTTGCCAGGCTCCCTCCTGCTTGCCCACAGCCAGCATGGCGGCCCCAGGAGATGTTCTGAGGGACAGCCGTGCCCCGCTGTGGCACCAACCAGTGAGTAGATGAACTGCCTCCGGGGCCTCCCCGTGCCCCACACCGTCAAGGCTGAGCCGCTGCCTGTGGGTCGGGAGGGCAGGTGTCAGAGGTGCTGTGGCAGTATCAGCCATCCCCCCTCCCCGGGCTGCGCCCCAGGGGCCCCCGCGGGCAGCAGGCACTCACTCTTGGCCAGGTGCACCTTGTGGATGAGGCCAGGCAGTACGTGGCCGTCCTCGATACTGAAGTTGTCGTGGGGCCCGAAGACATTGGTGGGGATGACCGCGGTGAAGGTGCAGCCATGCTGCTGGAAGTAGGCTCTGCGGCGGCACAGCATCCCCTCTGGCCCTCACCCTGGGGCCACTGGCCCATCCCATCCCGAGTCCCGCCCCAGCTGAGGTCTGGGAGCCCTGCTGGGCTGCCCCCTAGGCCCACCCACCATGGGGCACCCCGGACCCCTTCCCCAGCCCTGACTGGTCTCCACCCAGGGGGCGCAGGAGGAGGACCTGTTCTGCACGTCGATCATCCTCTTGGCGTAAGAGTAGCCAAAATTGCTGCTGTGCGGCGGCCCATTGTGAATCTGGGGGAGCAGAGGACCCGCTGCTTCTCAGCCCCGCCCCCAGGCCAGGCCCCACCCTGCCCAGGCCCCTCCCCTCACCATGGTCTCATCGATGGGGTAGGTGGTCTTGTCTGGGAAGATGCAGGTGGACAGGCAGGAGACCACCTTGTGCACGCCCACCTCGAAGGCCGAGTGTAGCACATTATCATTGATGTGTATGTTTTTCCTCTGCGGGGGGGTGGGAAGCAGGGCTCAGGCCCCTCCAGACAGGGTCCAAGGCCTCACCTGCTCCTCCAGAGGGGACGCACCCTGGAGGCCACATCTGAGCCTGAGTTCCAGCTACTCCCAGGGCCCACCCCCAGGACTGCAGAAGGGTCTAGGCCTGCCTCCCCTGGGGCTGCGGGAGGACCTTGGAGGAGAGGGCTACACCCCAAGCTCAGGGCTGAGCCCCGCTCTCAGGGGCTGCTGAGGCGGTGCAGAAGCCCAGGGGGCCCAATCTGGCCCTGAGGCAGGGAGGGAAGATGGGGGCCTTCCACATCCCCAATCCCAGGAGCTCACCCCTGGCTCTACTGCTCAGTAGCAGTGAAGCCTGGGCTGGCCACACCCCTCCTCGGGCCTCACTTCCCTCTCCGACGACATGAGCTGGCAGGGGCATTTGAGTGGTCTGGGGAGAGGGGAGAGGTGGTGGACAGGCAGTCTCCCGGGAAGGCTGTTGCTGAGACAAGGACGACAGGCCCACGTGCAGAATTGGGTCTAAGCTTCCACCATCCCAGGCCCAGAACAGGGCTGAACCACACCAAGGCCAGCGGCAGAGACAGGGATAGCCCTCAGGGGCAAAGCCTGGCATGGGTGGGGCCCTGGGACGGCCCAGCTCACACCTCTGCAGCCCAGGGTGCGCCCCAGGCTCAGTGCAGCTGGACCTCCTGGGAGCAGGGGCATCTGGAGGCCCAGGAGGCAGGAAGCAGTTGGGGCAGGGTCACACAGCAAATGCTGGCTTCTCTCAGCTCACCCAAACCCCATTTACCTCTTGGCTTTCCCTATTGGGCCAAACGTCCCCCAGTCTACCTGTGTGCCCCTCTGCCTACAGCCCAAGTGTAGGGCACTGGGGGCCCTCGGGGCTGCCCCACCTGCTGGGCCAAGCCCTGACCCTCAGGAGCTTCATGGGGCCAGAGCAAGAGCTTGGGAAGCTGGCCAGAAAGCCCCCAGAATCTGGGATTCTGGCTCCCAGTGCTCACTGGGGCTCTTCCTTACCCAGAAGTCCAAATTGTATTTGATATTCCGGAACAGGCCCCCCACCATTGCAGCAAGATGGATGACAAGTGTGGGCTGGACTTGTTCAAACAGCGCTCGGGTCTGTGCAGCATCCCTGTGGGGAAGCCAGGCCGTCAGAGGCTGCTTGGAGGCCCGAGGGAATGAGCGCCCTGGCTCAAGGCACTGGGGGCAGGAGCCAGGCAGGACCAAAGGCAGGAGGGGCTGCCAAAAGGGAAAGTGGCCAGGCCAGGTCCTGGCTGGTAGGAGAGTGTGGACTTCCAGGAAGAGAAAGGAGGAAGTTTGCCCAGGAGCAAAGCTGTGCACACCCTGGCCAGGCCAGCCATCTGGCAGGGAGGGCCAGGATGCGAGGCCCCACTAGGGACAGGGCTGGTCTGGAGCTCTCAGTCTGGAGAGGTCACAGTGGGGGTGCTCCAGGGATGGGCGGACTCACGTGAGATCGGCATCCTTGGAGGAGACAAACACCCAGTCCTCTCCAGGCAGCCTGGCTCCATCTTCTACCACCTTCTGGATGGCTCTGCCCACCAGCCCTGAGCCCCCAGTCACTAGGATCCGCCTGGTCCCCGGAGGATCACTCATGGTGGCTACACCTGTAGGGCCAAATTATGTGAGGCTGAGGCCATCTGCTCCCATCCCACAGAACACCACTCCCCTGGGCTGCCCCAGCCCAGGGTCACCGCCCCTAGCGCTGGGGCACAGTATGAGGTCACCAGGCCAGGGAGACTGCCTGCTGGTGACCAGGCAGACCCAGCTAGCCTGAGCCATCCGCTCCTCTCAGCTCTTTTTCCCAGGGAGCCCTGTGCCTAGAGCTGCACAGGGGGCCTGGGGCTACCACTCAGCCAGGAGAACCAACCCTGATCCCAACTGGACCAAGAAAGAGAACATTTGGCTCCTCTCTGGCTCACAAGACGGGAGGCAGCCAACCTTGGGTCTAGGGCTTTCTGGCCAAAGTCCACATGCTACTGACTGCGGGAAGGGGCGGCGCCTGTGTTTGCAGCCCAGTGCCCACTCCAGCTAGCCTTGGAAAGCTTGGTTCCTTCTGGGCAGGTAAAGCTTCTGGCTACCTGGAGAAATAGACAGGCCTCAGGGCACCACCACCCCGGAGGACCCTATCCTGGGGGCTGGAAATCTGCTCGGGCAGCTACCGGAGGACTTTGAACTCCCCGATGCAGAGCCCCACGGGCAGCCCGGACCAGAGGGGGCCCTTCCAGGACATTCTGCTGCTCCTGATGGCACGGGCAGTGTAGCAGCAGGCCCTGGGGTAGACGCTACTGCAGCCGGGCGCCTCCCACGTTTCCCCAGGCGCTTCCCAAGGCCTCCACCCGTGGGCCAACCTCTGAGCCCACTCGCACAGTGCAGTTGGGCCCCTTCCGTGCTTCCTGGGTCCCTCCCACGCCCCCAGTTCCCGGCACCCTTCAGGCATTTCTGATGGTCAGGGGGCACCCAAGGTCCAGGCCCCGGCTCGCCATGCCACGTCCCCGCCCCCGCCCCCGCGGTCCCCTCAGCGCTCCTCGCCTTCTTACCTGCGCCTTATCCCACCTGCCCGCAGAGCCGCTTCCGGCGCCGGCTGAGCGCCCAGCCACGCGCCGGGGCCAGGTGGAGGGGGCAGGACCAGGTCAGGCCCTCCCGAGGCACTCTGGGAAGTGGAGTCCTCGAGGGCCGCCCCGGGCGCTGCAGGGACATGAAGTCCAGGGCCGCGCAGTAGCCTGGGAAATGTAGTTCCCGTCGGCTCCGCCCCACCAAGGCCGCTCACTACTAGCCTCTAACCCCGACCCTGCTGGCGTTGGGCCCGTGGGAGAGGACGCGAGGCAGCGCATCTCCGAAAGCCCGCAGGCTCTGGACGCAGGAGTAGCGGCAGGGCCAAAGAATATTCTGAAAACGGAGGAGCTGCAGCTGCTCGGTGCTTTCCTAGGGTAAAAACTGCATTTGTGAGAAGCAATTGCAACAGTTACTATATTCAAGACACTGAGGGGGGCAGTATATAAAATATACTTTAATAAATACATTAAAAAGACAAACACATTTCACGAGATTATTAATAGCAGGAGATCGCTTGGGGGCCACTGCTGCAGTAATAAGGACTCAGAAGTTTACTGACTGAAGCAACATCAAGTTGGAAGAATTAAGAGGATTCCTGCTTCATTGGCTAGGCAAGCTAAGGGAAGAAGTTAGGTACAAGGCCTGGTGTGATGGTTGGTGTCAACTGGTTATGTGTCAACTTGGCGAGGCTGTAGCACCCAGTGATTCACACACAAACCTAGGTGCTGCCAGTGAAGATACTTCATAGACAGTAGCATCTTAGATCAGGTGACTTTAAGAAAACTAGACTTTGCTTGATAATGTGGGTCTCATTCATTCAGGAGGATTCCCAGGTGGCACAGTGGTAAAGAATCCACCTGCCAATTTAGGAGGCACAGTTTTGATTCCCGAGTCAGGAAGATCCCCTGGAGGAGGAAGTGGCAGCCCACTCCAGTACTCTTGCCTAGGAAATCCCATGGACAGAGGAGCCTGGTTGGCTACAGTCCAAGGGGTCGCAGAGCCGGACACGACTGAGCGAGCACATCCATTCAGCTGCAAAGCCTTAGAGCAAAACTGAAGTTACACTGAAGAAGACATTCTACTTCAAGACTGGAGCATTAGCTCCTGCCTGAGACTTTTAGCCTGCCAGCCTGTCCTACAGACTTCAGACTTGCCAGCCCCACACTCATGTAAGTCAGTCCCTGGAAATACATCTATATCTACCTATCTATATATACATATATGTATTTGTTATATATATAGTTTGAGTTTCTGTCTAGGGCACTGCAAGTATGGTGAATGGAGTTTTCACCAAGGGAAGTAAAGAGCCGGAATAAAAGCAACTGTAAACTGAATCCAGCAGCATAGTAAAAGGATTATACACATGATTAAGTGGGATTTATTTCTGCAATGCAAGGGATGGTTCAATTTTTAAAAAAAAGTATCAAGTACACCACATTCATAGAACAAAGAACAAAAAAGTTCTCAGCTGAGGCAGATAAAGCATTTGATCATGTCTAACACCCTTTCATGATAAGAACACTCAACAAACCAGGAACAGAAGAGAACTTCCTCAACTTAATCAAGGGCATTTATGAAAAACCTACAGCTAACATCACACTCCTTTAACATCCCAAAGGAAATCAGTCCTGAATATTCACTGGAAAGACTGATGCTGAAACTCCAATACTTTGGCCACCTGATGCGAAGAACTGACTCATTGGAAAAGACCCTGATGCTGGGAAAGATTGAAGGCAGGAGGAGAAGGGGATGACAGAGGATGAGATGGTTGGATGGCATCACTGACTTGATGGACATGAGTTTGAGCAAGCTGTGGAAGATGGTGAAGGACAGGGAAGCCTGATGTGCTGCAGTCCATGGAGTCACAGAGTTGGACACAACTGAACGACTGAACAACACCATACTCAATGAATGAAAGAATAAAAGCTTTCCCCTTAAGGTAAGAAATTAAACAAGAATGTTCATTTTTGCCACTTCTGCTCAAAATTGTACTGGAAGTTCTGGCCAGAGTGACTGGGCAAGAAAAAGAAAAACAAGGCACCCAGACTGATAGCACCACTGTGACTTCCTACAACGGACCCTGGGAAGTGCTGCAAATGGAAGGAGAGGTACTTTTACAAAAAGAAAGGAGGATGGATTCCGGATGGGCTGAAACAAGATATGTTAAAGACAATCCACGCCTTGACGACCCAATATCCACATCAGTACATTTTCTCAAAAAGCAGTTTCAAAGCTTCTGCCCATCCATATGTAATTATTACATAGCTCTGAAGCTGCTCCCTCCTCTACCCCAAAGGAACATCATCCAGTGTCTCTTCATTAATTGCGTCCTGTTTCATCCAGTGTTTCTGAGCCATGTCTTCTTTATCTCTGACAAGACTCCATCATATTTTTTGCATCTAATGAACTTAATTTGAAGAGGTAAAGGGAAAAGAAAGGAAATAAGCTTTAAAATTTGACTCTAGGACTTCCCTGACAGCCCAGTGGTTGACTCTGGACTTCCACCATAGGGGGCTCAGGGAACTAAGATTCTACACTCCCCAAGGCACAGTCAAAATAAACAAATAAAATATGGTGACACATTAAGGAAATAAATATGGAAAGAGCTGCAGTCTTTGTTAATTAAAGCCTGGGGCAAGCTTATTTTTTCCTGTTGGTGATCTACATCTTTTTCCTGGGTGTTTGTGATCCAGTCATTTCATGAAACTTCATGTTCTCTGTTTTTTCTTTTGCTCACAATCAAGTCTTTCAGTGTCAAGAGCAGGCACTCCTTTAGTTCAGGAAGGTTTTCTTCTGCTACAGCTTTGAATCTAGATAGTCTGGGTGAAACACTGTGGGCAACACCCAAATCCCACCTTTTCATTGTCAGTTTATCAGGTTCCTTTGAGTCAAAATAAAACTTCCGGTTATATTTTGCTCTATTTTATTTTAGCTGCACTGCACATAATGTGGGATCTTAGTTCCCTGACCAGGGATCAAACCCATACTCCCTACAATGGAAGCCTAGAGTCTTAACCACTGGACTGTCAGGGAAGTCCCATATTTTACTTTATGTTTATATATCTGTATATTTCCTCAAATGATCACGTATTGCTTCTGTAATTAAGTTATTTAATCTGCCTGCAGGAAAATGGCTGAGCACGTTTAGTTTCACTAGACATGTGACACTTAGCCTCTAAGCAGCAAAAGGTATGCCAAGAGTTCAGTGGTTGGTCACAAAGGCACAGCCTCCCCCTGCCCACCCCCTGATGCTTGGGCAGTGCTTGCCAACTAACCTTCCTATAGATATCCTGTGTTTCATGACCACTGGCTTCTTTTATATCTGTTTTCTCTATTTCCACCATGTGTTTTAAATTTTTAATGTTATTATTGTATAGAAAACATCCATACTATGCAAATATATTCTCTATGGAAGAACTGGCTGGAAAAAAGAACAGTCCAAATGACATGCACACTCTTAATGTTTCATATGGCCTGACTCAAGCAGAGTTGGCATGCAGAACGGTGAAGCTGAGCAAGCAAAGCCACAGGGCCAACAGCAAGGGCTGAGCTGCCCAAGATGGAACACTCACATCCTGCTTAACTAATTAGCATCTGAAAACAACCAGCCAGGACCAAACGGTGACCAGAGTTACAGTGATCTTCTCCTGATGCTCAGAGCTGCTGTGTGATGGAAGATTGATTATACAAAAGTTTGGTAGCCCATCTGGATTTCAAAGGCATTTAGAACCCACCTATGATGCAAATAAACCGAAGACCTACATTTTAAATTTCAGAAATAAAATCTGGATGCAGGTGAAAATAGTAACTTTCAAAGTATCAATTTGTCCACAGATGTCTCACAGCTACACTGAATCCAGCAGGCTAGCAGGTCCTGCTGGCTGGGGCAGGCAGGCCTGGGCTACCCCTCGTTGTGGGAAGGACGTGAAATGCGCTCGTTGGTCTCCGATGGAGAAACAGTCCAGTCCCTCATGCTGGTCTCACTCTGCGCTGGGCCATGTGCTGAGGACATCCTTCTGGGGCCCTCCTTGCAGCAGCAGCCAGCCCTACGCTCCCCCTGCCAGCGGCTACTTAGCTTACAGAGATCCACGCCACCTGGCTGCACAGGTGCGATTTCTGATGAGTCCGAAAGCTGGACTTCCAGATGAAGCTCTTCCCGCACTTTGAGCACCGGAACGGCCTCTCTCGTGTGTGGATCCGCTGGTGCTGGGCGAGGAGAGTGCTATAACTGAAGGGCTTTCCGCACCACTGGCACCCGAAAGGCTTCTCCCCGCTGTGGACGCGCTGGTGGCGGTGCAGCGTGGAGAGCCGCGTGAAGGCGCGGCCGCACTGCCCGCAGGTGTGCGGCTTCTGGCCGGCGTGCGCGCTGCGGTGCTGCGCCAGGTGCGAGCGCTGGCTGAACGCACGGCCGCACTCCCCGCATGCGTGCGGCTTCTCACCACTGTGCGTGGCCTGGTGTCTCACCAGGCGCGAGAGGTATCGGAAGGTCTTGGTGCACGTTTCGCATGTGTGGGCTGTCTGCCCTTTAGCGTTTGTCTCGCGGCTACAGAAAAGGTCCGGTCCCCATTTACCGCCTTTCTGGGCCCCTTCTCCTTTGGAGATGGTCCAGAAGGTTCCATGTGATGGTCTCTCCTGGATAAGGAAGTTCTCCAGGCTCCCTAGCCTGCCCTCCTGCCCAGGGGCTTCTTTGCAGACCGGTTTTGGAGGCTCACCCCCGGAGAGGCTTCCAGATGCTCCTCCTGGAGGCTCTGCAGCTGGAGTCATTTTCACCCTTGCAGTCACATGTTTACACAAAGACCCCTGGGTGGAATCTGAAATAGAGAAAGTGCCCACGTGTTACCCTGTTTGAGAAGGTCCACCTGGGCCCCCACTCTGTGCCCGCAAGTATCAACCACCTGCAGGCCCTCTCCACGAGGTGTCTCACGGGTGAGTCCAGGCTTACTGGCTGTGCGCATGTGCCCACCTCCTTCATGGACTTTCCCCTCACATGTCAACTTTTTCTCTCCACCTTTTTCTAAGAAAGTTGAAGTTTGTAGCTGACGCTGCAAGCACCTTACACCAAGCCCCTGCCTCCCTGGGATTCCAGCCCTGCTGCAGCAGACAGCTCTGAGAGCTCCGTCTGCCAGCATCCTCTGGGGCACGCGTGCCTCTGTCTTAGCCGAGGTCTGTACTTCCAGCCCAGGCTGCAGACAGGTACCGCCCCAGGGGGAGGGACCAAGGACAAGTGTCCCCCTCCCTTGCTCTGATGGGCAATCCCAGATGCCTCCTGTAGCCTCTCAGTGGTCATGCTCCTGGAACTGTGGTGCTCCACACGCTGGCAGTGGCAGCTCTGTACTGACTTTTCTCTCCTCTCTCTTCCTGCTTTCTCTTGCCTGCTTCCAAAACTTACTGCCTTCCAAATACACATCTATACCTGAAACTCTAAGGCTCTACACTCCGGAAACCCAAAGGACTGGAACTGGCCCTCAGGAAGGGTCTCTGGGACAATGCTCTCACTTCGCAGACGTCCACAGGCATCCAGTGCAGGAATGAGGTGTCAGAGCTGGACAGCAGGACAGCCAGTGGGTGTGCAGAGAGGTGAAGAACTGGGTGGTATGAGGAACTCCCTATATTTGGTGTCAGAAGTGATGCTGTGAGGAGAACAGAAGTTCCCGTTTAAGGGCAGGTGGGCAGACATTTCCAGATCATGCAAAGGTCACCAGGGGCCACTGTTACCCGTGGCCAGCAGCAGTTCTGGGAGGCGAGATGTCTGGCTTGACTGATGTTAAGTGTTCTGGATCTCAAACTTATGCCAAGGGCATTATTTAGAGCCTGAGACCCATGAGGCTGAAAACCAGCCCCAATTTTCACGACTTGAGCCAAGAGCCTCCCCCCAGCTCTGGCTGGTTTGGTTGGGTTTTCAGTTCCTTGTAACTGAGGGTTCTAAGTGATAGCTCATCCCATGGGAGAAAGTGAGGCACAATTTGTTAAGCATCTGGCACGGTGCTGGACTCCCAGAAAATTGTCCTCAATCTGCAATGAAGGGGAAGGGCAACAATCACAGCCTTTACCCCTCATTGCTAACTGGCTGCCTGTTTTCAGTTGATGGATGTCCATGTGCCTGGGAAAGGACACCAAGGGACAAGCCAACAAAAGTGCACTTTATGACTGTGTCCTTCTGTCTGGATGTTGACAACACTGGCTGTGTATGCTGAGTGCAAATACTGAACAACCAGAGGCCTGTGGCTCCCCTCACTCACCTATGCCGGCATCTCCCACAGTCTCTGCTTCCTGGGCCCCCAGCAGGTCTGAGCCCCAGGGCTCCCTTCCTTGCTCCAGTTGGGAGATCAGATCTGGTTTGGATCCTGGAACCTCTGCCCGAGAGGAGAGAGGAAATGGGTGAACTGAAGTGCTAAGGCAAGCTTGGCTTCCCGCTCCAGAGGCAGTCTGGGACTGGGGAGTTAGCTGGCCCCACGATGCAGGCTCTGAAATATGGAGTCTCCCCAGGAGGTTGAGGTGGGTGGGGAGCAGGGCAGGGATGAGGACTCAACAGAGGCCCACCTCTGTGAGAGACGCGGACACCTCTAGTCTCCAGGCAGCAAAGTGCTGGCAGAGGCCCTGCCCCAGGGAAGGGTCCAGAGACCCCACCTGTCACCTGGGAGCAGAATGTCCCACCTCTGGTCCCAGAGTCACAGCCAGCCTGGCCCCTCCCGGATCCCACCTCAGCTCTGAAGGGGGCTGGGGGTGGGGAGGAGGGAAGGGCTCACCTAGAGAGACCAGGTTCCTGTAAGTCTCCAGCATCACGTCTCTATACAGGGTCCTCTGCCCAGCGTCCAGACGCGCCCCTTCTTCCTGGGTGAAGTGCACAGCCACGTCCTCAAAAGTCAGGAGGCCCTGAAACAACACTGGTTCTGCCCATGGGGTCAGCACATCAGGATTCAAGGCGGAGGAGGCAGATGGCTCACCAGCAGGAATGTGGGACCCCTGGACTCCATCTCAAGGTACCCTGCTTGCCAGGGAACCCCTAATGACAACCGTCAACGCAACCTATCCATACCCCAACCTGCTCAGTACCGCCTTTCCTGGTGAGTGTCCCTCCGCAGCCTTCGGAAGGCCCTGGGGAACAACGCGGAGGGGCAAGGGAAGCCCCTGTGAGGCCCCGTCCTGGAGAGGACCTGGGACTCAGGGTCCCAAGTGAAGCGGGCTCCGAGGAAAGATCTTCTGGGAGGCAAGGAGCCCAGGTCCCGGGGGCAGGCGCGCTCACCTGGGGCCAGGCGGCCGGGGGGCTGCCCGCCATGCCGGCTCCCCGTCCCTCCGCGGCGAGGGCAGCGGCGGCGGCAGGGCGGCCGGCAGACAGGAGAGAAGGCAGGGGACGGCGGTGGGCCTAGGGCTCCGGAGCCAGCCCCAGCCCTGCAGCGGCTCCAGCTCGCAGGCCGGCCGGGACGGGGGCCTCGCGAGGACGCAGAGCTCTGCGTTAAGGTGCGAGCACCAGGGCGCGCTGGTCAACCATAATAGAGCAGGGTAGCTGGGTGGGCGCCGCGCGGGCAGACGGAAGTCGGCTCACGCCCTGTCCCGCCCGCCTGCGGCGAGGCTGTAGCTCCAGGTCCGCTCGGCTCCCGAAAGCGCCCCGCCCCGCCCCGCTCCGCCCCGCTCCGCCCCGCTCCGCCCCGCCCCGCCCCGCCCCGCCCCGCCCCGCCCCGCCCCGCCCCGCCCCGCCCCGCCCCGCCCCGCCCCGCTCCGCTCCGCCCCGCCCCGCTCCGCTTTGTCTCCACAGGCCCCGCCCCCTCGGCCCTCGGCCCCGCCCCCGCCCCGCCTCCTTGGGCTCCGGCCTTGGGACACCTGCGACGCTTGCTGAACTCAGAGATCACGGGCCATTGCCGCTGAAGTTCTAGTTCCGTGGGTCTGAATATACTTCGGAGTCAACTTGAGGAAGCTCTCCTAGAGACTCTATGGAGGGCAGACTTTAGCACCCTCCCGTTCCTAGGACGTTCTGCACCTTCTCCACTGCCTGGCCGGTGCTGGAGGGCCTGCTAGTCACACACGCCTCCCAGGATCTGGGCTTGGCGCTGGCACAACTCTGTCAGGAAGGGAGGGAGGGAGGGAAGAAAAGAAAAGAAAGAAAGAGGCACCTGGTCCAGATACCAGGAAGGTTTGTGGTTGTGACCAACCGGTGTTGGAAAAGTCCTGCTTCCAGGTACAAGGAGGTTTGGAGCAGCGGAGGTGCTGCTCAGGTGAGGAGACAGATGACTGACTAGATCCTTCGCAGGCAGTTGGTCCAGCATAACGAAGCGCAGCTGGTAGTAGCGAGGACGATCGTTACTCTTGATTCTTCTATGGCAGTCACGCTGCAGAACGGGATAGACTCCACCCCAGATTTGATTGCGATGTGGGCTTATGGTGCCACACACACACCAAGAAGGTAGCAGAACATTTACTACTTACATGAGGAGGCTTTTCTGGGGGCAGCAAGGCAGCCCGCTGAAAATGGCTTGAAAAAGCAGGCAAAGAAGACTGGATTGGGGTTTGATGGTGGTTAGAGGGTAAGCCAGGGTATTCCCACCTACAGGCAGGGAGTTGGAGGGAGCACCCAGGCCTTCTCATCCACTTGTCCAGATGTGGGGCAAAGGGAAGAGGGAGAGGTGAGGTTTAAAAGCCGCAGCACTGAAAGGAATGCAGACTGTCAACATCTTCCTGCTGCAGGCTGTGGCTTCAGAGCTCCTCACACACCCCATAGCATTCACAGTGTTTGCACACTTTGCACTATCAAGTGATTCACGTTCCTTTCAACCACGTATATTTGTCGATGTAGACATTGGTTGCCTGTACTGATTTTTTATCATGGCAATTAGATGGACATTGAACCTCAAACTGCAAATATTTTATTTTTATAAGCATATTTAATAACAACTATATTTTCAAAAAGCTAAATTTCAGCATTTCAGCTTTAAAATTCAAGAGCAGAGAAAACCAATCTATGGTGAAAATACTGAGAGAAGTGTCGTGTCTCTAAGAGTCCGGGGGCAGTGGGGAGGCATTGGCTATGCAGAGCCTTGAAATTCTTCGGGGTGATGGTGACACTCCTTATCTATATAAGGGTTTGAGTCACAGAAGTGTCTGCATATGTCAAAGTTCATACAAGGGTACATGTAAAACATGCATTTCACTGTCTAAGCTTTACCTAAAATGTCTCCTATAAACATATTATAGTCTAGTCGGTGATTTGCATGGTGAGTTAGGAGTGGACTGTACTAATATCTGCAACTTACTTTGAAATGCACCAGAAAAATAAGATGAATGAGTAGAGAGAATAGATAAACAGCTGAATAAATACATGATAAAGAAAGATAGCAAAACAGTAACTTGTTGTTGTTGTTCAGTCGCTAAGTCACATCTGACTCTTGACCCCATGGACTGCAGCACTCTGGGCTTTCCTGTCCTTCACTATCTCCCGGAGTTTGCTCGAATTCATGTCCACTGAGTTGTTGATGCCATCCAACCACCTCATCCTCTGTCGCCCCCTTCTCCTCCTGCCTTCAATATTTCCCAGCATCAGGGTGTTTTCCAGTGACTCAACTCTTAGCATCAGGTGACCAACAGCCACCTGTTGGAGCTTCAGCTTCAGCATCAATTCTTTCAATGAATATTCAGGAAATAAACACACGATAAAGAAATATAGCAAAACAGTAATAGTAGAAACTAAATACTGTGTATATGAAGGCTCACTGTACAAGTTTTTTCAAATGTATTTTAAAAAATAGTCATGATATTGGCATTTTTCATTTATCAAGTTTTATTTTACAACTTTATACTCATTAACTTTAACTTATGTTGGGGTTAACTTCAGCTTTTTATTTTGAAATAACTTTAAACTCACAGGAAGTTGCAAAATACTACAGAGTTCCCATGTTCTCTTCACTCAGTGTTTCCCAATAAAATATCTTACATTATTAAAGCCAGGAAATGGATGATGGTATTAATTCATGTACAGACCTTACCTGATTTCATCAGTCTTGCATGCACGCTTTATTTTGGGAGTTCAGTTCAGTTCAGTCGCTCAGTCATGTCCCACTCTTTGTGACACCATGGACTGCAGCACAGTGGGCCTCCCTGTCCATCACCAACTCCTGGAGTTTACTCAAACTCATGTCCATTGAGTTGGTGATGACATCCAACCATCTCATCCTTTGTCGTCCCCTTCTCCCGCCTTCAATCTTTCCCAGCATCAGGGCCTTTTCAAATGAGTCAGTTCTTCTAATCAGGTGGCCAAAGTATTGCAGTTTCAGCTTCAGCATCAGTCCTTCCAGTGAATATTCAGGACTGATTTCCTTTATGATTGACTGCCTCCACTGCTTTGTGTTCCTTTTGGTTGCAGACTTTTCTCCCCGCTGTGAGGCTGGACCTGGGTTTGTTTGTTCATTCAACTGTTAAAGGACATTTGGCAGTTGTGAATAAAGCTGCTATAAATATTTAGATGCAGACCTTACTGTGAACATACATTTTTATTTTTGTAGGATAGATAATCAATAAATGCAATTGCTGGGTCACATGACAAGTTTATGTTTAACTTTTCATGTGCTTTTTTGTTATCTCCTTGCAGTCCAAGGGACTCTCAAGAGTCTTCTCCAACACCAGAGTTCAAAAGCATCAGTTCTTTGGTGCTCAGCATTCTTTATTGTCCAACTCTCATATCCATACACGACTACTGGAAAAACCATAGCCTTGACTAGACAGACATTTGTTGGCAAAATAATGTCTGCTTTTTAATATGCTCTCTAGGTTGGTCATAACTTTTCTTCCAAGGAGTAAGAGTCTTTTAATTTCATGGCTGCAGTCACCATCTGCAGTGATTTTGGAGCCCAAGAAAATAAAGTCTGTCACTGTTTCTACTGTTTCCACATCTATTTGCCATGATGTGATGGGACCAGATGCCATGATCTTAGTTTTCTGAATGTTGAGTTTTAAGCCAACTTTTTCACTCTCCTCTTTCACTTTGATCAAGAGACTCTTTAGTTCTATTTTGGTTTCTGCCATAATGATGGTGTCATTTGTGTTTCTGAGGTTATTGATATTTCTTCCAGCAATCTTGGGAGTAGGGGTATATTTTTTGAAATTCTGTCACCACTGTGGAGTCTTGTAACCACCACCACGATCAGGACACAGCATTGCTCCATGGCAACAAAGAAATGCCTTTGTGCTACTTCTGTATAGTCACATCACCCTAGGACTGTAACCCCTGGAGATCACCCTGGGTCTCTATCACTATGGTGTCATCATGTTTTAAGATTGGCTTTACCATTCAGGATAATGCCCCGTAATCTGCCCATGTGGCATTAGAATTGTGTTCCTTTTGGTTGCAGACTTTTCTCCCCGCTGTGAGGCTGGACCTGGGTTTGTTTGTTCATTCAACTGTTAAAGGACATTTGGCAGTTGTGAATAAAGCTGCTATAAATATTTAGATGCAGACCTTACTGTGAACATACATTTTTATTTTTGTAGGATAGATAATCAATAAATGCAATTGCTGGGTCACATGACAAGTTTATGTTTAACTTTGCAAGAAACTACCTAACTCTTTTCCAGAGTTCTTTTTATATTCCCACCAGCATGGGAGGAGTGATGCACTCCTTTACCTGAATTTAGTGTTTTCACTATTTTTATTTAATTTTAGCCATTTGGAGAGATTCATTCTGAGAGATGCATTCTGATAGATATCCCACTATAAATTTAATTTGTATTTTCCCTTATCACTAAAGATGTTGAATATCTTTTCATGTGCTTTTTTGTTATCTGTATATTGTTTTTTGATGACATTTCTGGTCAAATCTTTTATCCATGTTCTAATTGAATTTTTCATTTTCTTACTGTTTAGTGAATTCCTCATATATTCCAGACAAATTCTTGGTCAGATATGTGATTTGCAAATATTTTCTCCCAGTCTGCAGCCTGTCATTTCATCCCCTTGACAGAATTTTTTGAAGACCACAAGATCTGTGGGTTGCAGGGCAAATTGAGCAGTGGAGGCACTCAGATATGAAAAAAGGTAAAATAACTAATGGCTCAAATCTTTCTTGCTTTTCTTCCTGTTCCAGTCTATAACTCCAGGAATACTCAGGAACCAGTGCAGTACTTGCAATAGTAGCTGAGGAACATTTTGTAGTATTGATTCATACTTCTCTTGAATTTGTATGTATGTAAGTCTAGATGAAACATTCATTTGACTTAAGGAGATGACTGGGAAAAAAATAAACTTACCATTTTAAGCATTGATTTTAAAAATTACCAAGGGCAAGTAGATACTACTGGCACTGACATGATTAGAGACGTTAAAGGTGTGTAGAAGCCAGAATTTTGGCCAAAAATTTAGAAGCATTTTTTGTGTTCTGTATCATGTTACTGGGAGCCTGACCTCAATTGTGATCACGAAGACATCCTCTGGAATAATTAAAAGATCATATGCAAGACTTTCTGGATCTACCCAAAGATGAAACATCTTGGGAAAACTTATCACATTTGACCTTGTAGCTGCCCCTGGACTTGTGATGGGGATGCTAAGCACTTTAAAGAAAGTAGATTAGGTTAGATTCTAGAAGAATCAGAAGAGTTAAGCAAAACATGATTCTCAAATAGAGAGCAAATCTTGGTCCTAAGGAGAAAATGAAATCTGAACTTTGCACCACTCACAGGTATTTGAGACAGACTGTTTATTAATATTGACAAAAGTTTAACAAAAAAAATTCCAAGGTTAACTGTTTTACATTTTTTTAACAATTGATGAGCCAACACTGATACATTATTAAGAACTGAAATTTCCATCGAATTGCTTTTGCACTTTTGTTAAAAGTCCGCATTGGTGTGGATCTGTGCCTGGTTCTTTATTCTGCTCCAGGGACCTAGGTGTCTGTCCCCCCACCAATGCCACACTGTCATGATTTCAGAAGCAGTATTATAGATCTTAATATTAGGTGGTGGTCCTCCCATTTTATTCTTCAAGAATGTTTTAAACTATTCTAGGGCATAGCCTGTACATATCCATTTTAGAATAAGCTTATCTAAGTCTACTAAAAATCTTTCTGGAATTTTGATAGGAATTGCATTAGACCTTTAGATTAACCTACGGAATATTAACATTTCTACTATGTTGAGTCTTCCAATCCATGAACATATTTATTTATTTAACTCTTCCATTTATTTAACTTCTCTTTGATCTCTTTCACCAGCATCTTTTAATTTGCAGCATACAGATCTTGTCCACGTTTTGTTAAGAGACAATCCTCTCAGGCTTCCATAAAAGACCCCCCTCCTCCAAGAAGCTTTCCCTGTTGGGCAGAGAGGTGTGTGGGGGGGCGGGGGGGGGGGGGAACTGGTCAGGAGCAGTTCCTCAGGGCCCAGTGCCCCTCTTTGGCACGGCTTATTGTTGTAATGACTCCCTTGCTTGCTCCTGGCATCTTACCCCCTGACAGAGCTGGTGCTTGTGAATGCTGCTGTTCCCCAACTCCAGCTGATGGTTAATTGGATGCCTGCTCTTCCACCCGGGAGGTGGGGGTGGGGGGTGGGATAATGGCATTTCCCACGACTGTCCCCAGAGGCCACCCTTGCGCCCACAGGACCAACAGCATAGCCGGGCCAGGAGCGTGGCCCCAGAGGTGATCGGCCTGGCCACTCACTAGCTGTGTGACCTCTAGTGACCTGCCTTCTCCGGCTTCAGTCCCTGGACTGTAAAAAGGACTAAGTCAGAGGGCCCTCCTCGTGGCTGAAGAGGGAAGGGAAGACGCGGGAAGTCTCGGGAATCGCTGCCCGCTGCGGGAAGCAGGAGAAAGCCCTCAGCGGCCGCGCCACGCCAGACCTCGCCTCTGAATAGCGGCCCTCCGACCAAGCTCGAAGGCGGAGGGCGGGCTCACGCTCTGGGGCCCCGGGGCGATGGGCGCAGGGAGCTCCGCCTGCCGACGTTTTTAAGGTTGGCATTTACAGCTTACAGGAAGCCAATTCACCCTTGGGGGACAGGCGGCGCTCAGGGCTGCAGGGACGCGGGACGTGAAGTCTCGCCCGGCCCTCGACTCGGGTCCCTTCCAGCTGCACCCGGCCGGAAGTGCGCACCACCGAGAGGCCGGCCGGCCCCGGAGCGCCTAGAGCGGCACCGGAAGCTCTCAGGGCGGGCCCTCGGGCCGATTTCCGGCCGCGGCGTGCGGGCTCCTGTGTAGGCTTTGTCGGTCGGTCAGCGGGGCGGGCGGCTGGCAGTCCGCGTGCGGGGCTCCGGCGTCCTCTCGCCGCTGGGCGCCGGGTGAGTGGCGCGTTCCGGGCCCCGAGCGGGTCGGCAGGGTCCTCCAGTCGGGTGGACGGGCGGGCTCAGCGCGGCCGGCCCCGCACGGGGGTCCAGGAGCCTCGGGCTCAGTGAGCCCGGCTCCCAGCAGCCGTCACGGCCGCCCCCGCCGGACTGCAGTCCGGCCCGGGTCCCGCAGCTTCTCTCCCCAGGGAACGTCGTGTGGGTAAATGACTGATTCCACTCTCTTGGTTCCTTTCCCCGGCTCCAGAGGCCACACACCCCAGGCGTAGAGCCCCAGCTTCAGCGTCAGTGTCGCGGCTCTCAAGCCCACTGCTGGCGCTGGGGTGGCCTGGAGGTAGGTGAAGGGCACGGTGTGGGTAGTGCTGCTCTTTTGTTCCAAGCCCGCCGGCCTCTCCCTCGAGCCCGAGGGAGCTCTCCAGATGATGCTGGGAGAGTTACCGGCGCCTCGAGCCTGCCTGTGCTGGAGGAGGTGCAGAGCCGGCACCGCTGCCCTGGCGGGGTAGAGGTGAAGAAGAGAATCCCCTCCAGATGCTGGGCTGCGCCGTCCTTTTCTCGAGTCATATCAGTCCTGGAGGCCGTCTCTGCTGGTGCGCTGGACGTCTTGCCCTTCATGCAGTGGCTGCATCGTAGTCATGGGAGCCTCAGGGCCTGAGTAGCATGCCTCTCTGTGTTCCCGGGAGTGTTAGGTGGAGGCCCGTTTGAACTCGGGCAATTTGTCTGTAGAGCTCATGCTCTTAATCAGGCCGCAGTGCCCTCTCTGGAGCACATCTTTCTCCTGAGCTCCAGTCTCAGTGAATGACAGGACTTGGTCCTGTCCACGGAGGTGGGACTTTCGTTAGATGTAACAATAACAGGATCTTAATAATGGCAATAGCTACAGCGTCACTCATGTGAAAGATACCAGAGAAATGGGGCGGGGCGGGGCGAGGTTGCTATGTCTTTTCACAAGCCTAACTTCTTAGCTCCAGTGTCTCCTGGAGAGATGGGGATGGATTTCTCCTGCAAAGGCCTTAGGGATGGTAAGGCTTGCACGGAGGAGCTGAGAAAGCCCAGACCGCGTTCACAAGCTGGTAATGGAAGGGGTGCTCAGAGAAGCAGCTGACCCAGAATAGGGCAGGGCCTTGAAGCAGTTCAGGGAGCTGTCAGGCACGTCCAGTGCTGCCTTGGGTTGTGGAATATGATCGGTGAAAGGACACTGAACTGCTCAGGAAAGGAGAAGACCATTGACATCTGGGCAGAGCCCTGGGAACAAAACTCAGATGGCTGTGGGGGTGGTTTGGGGAGGAGACCGCAGCCTGCAGCAGGCTCAGCTGTGAGCCAGCCACCTCCCCGAACCTCATGGATGATTATGTGGTGAACACAGGAAATAAGAGAAGCACGCGCGGGGCACTCGGTCCCCCCCGTGGCTGTGGTGGCACAAGTGCAGGTTGGTGACACTGTGGCCGTGGGGCCGTGCGAGGGTGCAGATTCTCCTGCAGCTCTAGTCCTGTCTTCCCTGGGCGCCCTTTTACTCTCCCTTTTCCTGCTGCTCCCAAGGGTGGAGCTCTGCACACCTACCTGCTTCCTTTCTTTAGACTGTAAGCAGCAGACAGCCACACTGGTAACTTGCAAGCCCAAGGCTTATAACGCCCCTTTACTAGTGCGCGTGCACAGCTTTCCGTCCCTGCAGTGGGCACTGCCCCCTCTCATCTCAGAGCCACTCTGGCGGCTCGTAGGCCTCACTCCCAGCTCAGAGGCTCGCCCATCTCAACCTCAACAGTGTTGTGTTATATTTTGTCCAGCAAGTTCTAACAAAAGGGAGGGCCATGTTAGCCCCAGACATTATGGAACCAGCAGTCTGATGTATTTTTACTTCGTTTGCTTCATTCAGGTTTCTTTAAATGAAAAAGTATCAATTTAACTTTATTTGAATTCACAGGGGAAAAAAAGGCATTAAGCAGAAACTGAAAGATTGCTGATATTCAGATAAACGTTTATTCAAAGCAAGGTATATTTAATTTTAAAAACTTCCTGAAAAGTTAAAGTTATGAAAATCATGAAAAGGCACACATTTTAAAGCTATATTCTTATAAATAGACACAAGCCTGTTTTCAGGTGTTATAACAGTCCTTTTAAACAACAACAACAAAAAATAAGGAAATATCACCTCCAAAACAAAAAACCAAATATACGTCCTTGTTTGGATTAAAAAAAAAACAAACAAGATTTAAAATATAAGCTTACTTTTAGAATACAAATCCCAGCTGCTCTAAGCAAAATACCCTGTAACAGCAACATCACACTTGCGGAGGGAAAAATATCTTTGAGAATGGACTCTGGAGGCAGACAGGCCTGACTCTGAACCTAAGCTCTGCCACTGACTGGCTTAGCAGCCTTGGGTAATTGACTTTCTCAGCCTCTGTAAAATAGAGTAAATAATCGAGGTCATGTCTGCCTCGCAAGGTTTGGAGGTGTGCCTGAGACTGTACAGGCCAGTTCAGCAGTGCTGGGTTAGGGTTGAGGGACGCTCATCAATAGCACCCCTCCTGCCCTCCCGAGCCTGCACCAGTGAGGCCCACGAAGAGCGAAAGTTCACCTCGCCACTTGTCCAAGCCTTGGTTGAAGTGATGCTGGACTTCTAGGCCAAGTGTCCGGTTAGGCCATGTCCTGCCTGCCCACAGGCGGCGCTGGATCGCCACAGCCTCTCCATAGCGCTGCACTCCTGGCCCAGAGCAGCAGGACCTGTGCCCCAGTGGATGAGGCTGGGTCCGACGTGCCTAGTTATTCTCCCAGACCTTTCATTCGGCTAACTCCTTCTCCCAGTCTGGGGAAGGGAGGTGGGCCGAGTACTTCAGGGAATGTCGTCCTCATGACACCAGGGGCACCTCCGGCATCTGAAGTGTAGTGGGGCCTCGGAGCACCAGGGCCCCGTGTGAATGAACTTGAAGGATTCGGGGATGTGTTAGAAGTGGGGGGAGGATGTACAGATGGACAGGTATATGTGACCCCATGTTTATACCTACAGATGGCATGCATGGAAGTAAATGTGTCATTTTTGTTTAAGCAGAAGTCTGGATGAATGTGTATAAACTGAACAGCTTGCAGTGGTCTCTGGGATTGCTGGGGATTATCCTCATTTTTGTTTACCACTTGAAGTGTTCTTACAGTGTGGGTCTATAATTGCTCAGAATGGACAGTATAAAAGTGAAGTAAAATAGGATGAGACTGAGGAGTGTGGTCCTCATTTCTTAATACATTGGTGCAGAAAAAACGTCAGAGAAAAACATCAATGTGTAATCTGAGTACTGGGGTTAAGAATAATTTTATTTTTAGTCTTTCTCAACTGGCATAGTTTACCTTTATGCCTTGAAAAAAATAACTAATTAAAGTAATTTCTGTAAGCAGGAGAAAGATTTAAATCAAGTTAGTGGGCCTTTAACTCAGAAGAACAGTGTCAGTGAATCTCACTGGGCAGTGGTCAGAAATGCTGTGTTACAGGGCGCCCAAGAGGGCCACTGCTCCAGGAAGCTGTGTTGCAAACCTCACATGGAGAGAAACGCCTCGAGTAGACTTGCAGCTTCTCACCCTTACTGTCTGCTGTTGGTTCAGTGTCTTCATCATCACAGGGAGTGTTGCATCTGAATAGTCAGGTTGTCTAACAGCATTATTTAAGCATGGGTTCCTCTTGCTGTAATGGAGATTCAAAACTAGTGTTCCCAACAGTAAACTTGGTTTCTGGTATCCCATCTCAGAAACAGGGGGAGGGCCCTGCCCCCCCAGGAGCCTGCGGTGCGGCCTCGTGCCCATCCCTTGGGCTGGGCTAGAGGGTGGCGCCCTGGAATCAGTCACAGGTCACCCCTGACATCAGGGGACTTCTGGAAATGTGGTGGTTCGCTGCTGGCTCTGTGTCCACTGAAATTTCTGGAGGGATTTCTGTCACTCAAAGCAGGGACACTGAGCGGCCTCATGTCTGCTGTAGCTGACCAGCTGGCCCTCTGGCCCCCACACTAGGCCGTGCTCAGTTGCTGCCTCCAGCCCGGAACCAGGATCCCTGGCCTGTGGCCTTTTCTTGGCACCAGTGCGTGTCCACACAGCCACAGTCTAAACTCCCCAGATGCTGCCTCCTCCCCCAGCAATAGTAGATGACTACATGAATGCGTCCACTCAGGAAGGGGAGGAGCCCAGAGCGCAGGCAGTCACTGGTCCACAGCGTCAGCAGTTCCTGGGAGTCTCCAAGGGCGGCCTGAGCTGTAGCCACTGAAACGGAGTTCCAGGGCTCAGCGGGAGCAAGGACCTCTGTCGGCCAGAAGACAAGCACAGGACCGTGCTGCCAGCCCCTTGGGGTGGAGGGCAGAATCGTGGAAAGGACACAGCGATGTGTTCACGCCATGAAGGCTGCCCACACTGAGGTCCATGCAACACAGGTGGCCTCCCTGGTGTGGTGCTCAGCGTCAGCAGACACCTGGGGGGGGGATCTTGATGATGCTCAAATTAGTGTGGAAGGTTCTACAACCTTAGAAATATGCTAAGAAGCACTGAATTGTGTGCTTTAAAATGGTGGATTTTATGATGTGTGAGTTCTAGCTCTATAAAAAAGTGGGTGCCTATTGAATAAAAAGCAGACACAAAACAAACCATATGATTCCATTTAAATGCAATTGAAAACTGCAGAATTATAATAAGAGACAGTTCCCCTTAGAGGGGGGCCTCCTGGTGATGGGAATGGTATGGTTAGAAAGGCGAGCAGAGGAGTCCAGGGAGACTGCGCTAGATGTGCGCTGTCACTCGAGAAGGAAAGCAGCCTGTTGGAAGGAACCTGGGGAGCCCTCCTGCCCCCAGCGGCTCCCCACCACCTGGCTCTGTCCTCAGGGGCACATCTTTGCCCTTGGGGACTTGGGAGCATCTCTGTGGGGCTGCACAGCCGGCGGACTGCTTCCCACTGGTGCAGATTTGGGGAGAGAAGTGGTCCTGCGGGGTCTTGGGTGGAGCTCCCGGGAACTGGGCTCAGCTGGGGAGGGAGCACTCGGGGAAGCATCTATGAGCAAGTTGGGATGGGGCGGCAGGGGGAAACAAGCTGGTGGAGTTCTGGGGCTGGACGACCCTTCAGAGTTGTCCCACATGGAGACTGGGGCACTCTGGGCTCTGTCATGGGCCAGGCCCCCTCTGGGATGTGGCAGGCAGGGTTCTGCACTCCTCCGGACGCAAGGGAGGGCTCTTTCAGTCATTTGACGAGAGGTGGGGCTCATCACGAACCTTTGGAAAGCAGGGTTTTTACAGCTGGTTGCAGAAGAGAAGGAGAGGGCATCTGAGCTGCTCCTACCTGGAAGGTACAGGTGCTCCCAAGGGGCCATCCCATGACCACAGGGAACCATGTTCTGCCAACAACCTGAGTGAGGTGGAGACAGTTTTCCCAAGCTTCTAGACCTTCCTGAGCCTCGCTGACACCGCGTGCAACCCTTTGCAGGGGCCCACTTGGGTCAGGCTGGTATCTGACCTGCTACCTTTTGAGATAGCAGATGGGTTGTAGTGATGGAGGGCTGGCAGTAGAGAAGGCATCCCCTCAGCAAATTCCTGCTGAAGGAGAAATTTTCTGTTGGGGCAAGAATTCCAGAGCTGAAGGCACGTCCCAGAAATGGTGCAAGGTTCCCTAAGCACAGACTTTTCCATGGCAGACACACCTGTGCAGCACAGTGCCCCCCTGTACTCGCAAGCACCATCTTCCTAAAGACCATCTGTGACTCGAATTTCCCACCATGGCCAGCTTTGTCTGCGTCTGAACTCCGTGGAAGTAGGATCACACACTGAGCTCTTGGGCTCAGTGTCACCCCAGAAGGTCCACATGTACTCTGGTGCAGGGATGCCCTCCTTGCTGGAGGACACCTCAGTTGGCCCTTTCTTCTGCTGATGGATGTTCTGGTGACTGCGTGATGCTGTGGTGACCATTCCCACCCCAGACTCTGCTGCTGGGTGGGCACAGGGTACACAGGTGGATGCGTTTACCTCGGATTTCAAGGAGGATGTTTAACCCAGTACAGAGGGCGGGCCTGGCGTGGGCGCCAATGCTGGTATCATGGTAAATATGGGAGAAAGTGGGTGTTCTCATCTAATTGCTTCTGTTTTCTCGTTGGAGGAAGCCACAAGGCCATCATCCCTGGGGTGGGGAGTGCTGTTGCACTCTTGAGAGGAGAAGCCAGAAGATGGTCTCACGGGAGAGTTAGCCATGTGTGGGAGCTGCTGGCAGCTCCGGGGGCCTGTCAGGCAGGTGGTTATAAACGTGAGAGCTCCATTGGCAGGAACGGAGACACCCATCAGGAAGCAGGCTGAGCTTTGCCCCAAGGGGAGGGCTAGAGGGTACACGTGGTGGAGGAAGGAGAGGGCAGGGGAGCAGGGTTAACAGGCCAGAGCTCGTGTGAGTCTCACCCATCTAGCGTCTCAGCTGGGCAGGGGGCGACCGAGTGGGGGTCAGAGTGGTCTTCCTGTGTTTCTTAGGAAACATGTCTTGATTTTGAGTGGAGTCCAGACCCATCCCTGCCCATCAACCCATCTGTCTCCTGAAACTGGTGTTGGTGGTGGAGCCCCCTACACCAGTGGAGAGGCCAGCAGGCTGAGCCGAGTGTTGTGCTGAGCGGGGCTGTGGGCAGGGGGCACGTCTCTCTGCTGCTCCAGGTGCAGTTCACCCCATCTGCTCCAGCAGATTCCCATCTCGTAACAAAGGGGAAAGATGATCTTACTCTGCTTTATTTCAGATGCTGACTGCTGACCAGAAGGGGACTTGGAGCCTGGGTTTCTGGGCGTGGGAATCTGCAGAAGGCAGTGTCCAAAGCCATCCCAGTGATGGAGCTCACAGCCCCCACGTCTGGGAGGGGCCCTGACCCCAGACTTGGGAGGCTTTTAGGAAACCTGGATGCACAGAGCCTGCGGAGCTGCACCTCGCAAGAAGGGGGTTTCCAGCAGGTGACAGTCACCCACTGGAAGATCCAAACGACAGAGGCAGCACAGGCTGGAAGTAAGTCTGAGGGGAGCCCTCTCCTGAGCCCAGATCTCCTCCTGCTTCAGAGAGAGTTGATCGAGGGGGAGGCCCCCCAGCACGAGGCCTGCCGCAGCTTCCCATTCAACCCGGGCCTGGCCAGACATCAGGCTTCTTGTGCTGGGGAGAAAGCTCACAGGTGTGACGAGTGCGGGAAGGGCTTCAGCCAGAGCTCCCACCTGGCGGAGCATCAGCACATTCATGGCAGGGAGAGGCTATACGTGTGTAACGCGTGTGGCAAGGACTTTGTTCTCTACACGGATCTCATGGAGCATCAGAAAGTACACACGGGAGAAAGGCCCTTCAAGTGCACTCAGTGTGGGAAGGCATTCTGTCACAGCTCAGACCTGATCCGCCACCAGCGGGTCCACACCCGCGAGAGGCCCTTTGAGTGCAAGGAGTGCGGGAAGGGCTTCAGCCAGAGCTCACTGCTCATCCGGCACCAGAGGATCCACACGGGGGAGCGGCCATACGAGTGCAATGAGTGCGGCAAGGCCTTCATCCGGAGCTCCAGCCTCATCCGGCACTTCCAGGTCCACACGGAGGTGAGGCAGTATGAGTGCCAGGACTGTGGCAAGGCCTTTCGCCACCGCTCAGACCTCATCGAGCACCAGAGGATCCACACTGGGGAGCGGCCCTTCGAGTGCAACGAGTGTGGCAAGGCCTTCATCCGGAGCTCGAAGCTCATCCAGCACCAGCGCATCCACACTGGGGAGCGACCATACGTCTGCAACGAGTGCGGGAAGCGCTTCAGCCAGACGTCCAACTTCACGCAGCACCAGAGGATCCACACCGGGGAGAAGCTCTATGAGTGCAATGAGTGTGGGAAGGCCTTCTTCCTGAGTTCCTATCTTATTCGACACCAGAAGATTCATACCGGGGAGAGGGTGTACGAGTGCAAGGAGTGTGGGAAAGCCTTTCTCCAGAAAGCACACCTCACCGAGCACCAGAAGATCCACTCTGGGGACAGGCCCTTCGAATGCAAGGACTGTGGGAAAGCCTTTATTCAGAGCTCCAAGCTCCTCCTGCACCAGATTATTCACACTGGAGAGAAACCCTACGTGTGTAGTTATTGTGGGAAAGGCTTCATTCAGAGGTCAAACTTCCTTCAGCACCAGAAGATCCACACTGAGGAGAAACTCTATGAGTGTAGTCAGTATGGGAAAGAGCTCACCCCACCCCCAGACTTTAAAAGCAGTCAGGAGGCTCCCCAGGAGGGCCTTCCCTTGAGTCAGACAGCCGTACACTTGGGGGACACGTGTGGAGGGCCGGGGGGGCACACAGACTTCTAATTATCCTCCAGCTCACTTAGTGATGCTGGAAACAAGTGGCAGGGGCCCTGATTCGTGAGGTTTTGGAGGAGTCAGCATTTTCCAGGGTCATGGATGGGCGGGGCTGCCACCTCTCACTTGGCTGCAGTGGGGCCTACTGTCCTCCGTTGGGAGCACATGCTCGCAGGAGAGCCACACGATTGGACAGCTGGCATGGAGCTGGATCAGTTATGGGAGAGCTGTGGGTGTAGGAGCAAGGAGCTTGGCCTCGGAGAAAAAGATTCTATTCCACTGCACAGTAACAATTCACCTTTGAGTTAAATCCCTTTTAAAGCAGAGTTATGTATCTAATTTTATAACTTTAAAAGAGTATTCCTCAGCCATTTTTGATCTGTCAGAAACGCAAATTGGAGAAAGATACTTTGTTACCTAAAACCATAACTTGATTCCCTGTGGTCCTTAGGAGAAATTCTGAACTCCCCACCGTGCATCCAAAGGCTTCCTGGAGCCTCATCTGCTCCCGGTTCACTCCTGATCACAGAGGTAGCACCAACTGCTGGATGTGCCCCCTCATCCAGGCGCTCCTGCCTCCCAGCCGACGCTCAAGTGCCCCCTCTCATCTGGCTGATGACCCATCACAAGCTTCATGTTGGGTTCAGCCCACTACCCCTCTGCTGCTTCTGATCCTTGGTGGCCATTCACCTCTTGTTACTGTGCTTGCTCTGATTGTTCTGTGTGCTCTCTCATTGTTAAGGACCGTGAGTGTATCTCACTGATTTGTGTGTCCCTGCTATCTGGAGCAGGGCAATAAAAAGCACAGCCCAGTCTGTGTACACTTGGCACCTCTCTTGCTTTGTCCTATCTACACTGTTATTTAAAACATTAAAAAAAAAAAAAACTTTTTTTTGGTCATTGCTTTTTTGTTTTGTGACAGTGTAGTCTGCTGGTCTACTGGAAATACCTCCTCTTGGCCCTGCTGACGTCTCTGTTCGTAATGCATTCAACACTTGCAGGCAGTAACAGAGTAAGACTGGCCTCTTGTATGTTTTGCCTTCAGAGTTTGTCTATGAATGACTGTCCACTCGCTTGGGGGTGCTGTGGGGGGGGGGGGGGCGAGGTGCTCATCTTCATTTAGTGTTCTGTGTATCTCTAATTCACTCAGAGGGCACACAGTCCTGATACACTTCATGACTTTCTTCTGTCTTAACTCCATGATTGAGCCCAACTTCTTCCCCACCTCCCTGTTCTCCAGCTCACTTTCTCACTGATTTGAAAATGTATTGATCAAAAGGACCAGTGCTAAATACTTGGAAACCAAGGTGAATAAGACATCATCTGTCCTGAAGTTGTCCATAGTCTGATGGAGGCAGAAAGGTCATGGCAAGCTGAGTTCAGTGTTGGAGTTGAAGTATGTTTCCAGTTGTGCAGGGGTGTAGGTCAGGAGGCAGCTAGTTTGGTGTGGAGATGTGAGGCAGCTTCATGGAGGAGGTGACAGTGAACTGGACAAGTAGACACTTGTCACCTAAAAAAAGAGGGTGGTCTGGGAGGGACTCTGGAGAAAACAGGAGGCCTGGAGGATCCCTCTCTGATCTAAAGCAGGTGAGTTATATCACACAGTGGATAACTGTCTAGCAAAAGTGTTAGTTGTTGCATCGAATTTCTTTTATCTGAACATGAAAACAGTTTTGAAATGCTGTCAGAATGTACTGCCCGTGAGGGCATGTCTTGAGTTCTTAAATTCCAGCAACTCTTGAAGCCTTGAGTGGGTACAAAGCATATAGTACTCCATCGTTGGAAGACTCACCCATAACAGATGTTTCAAATGGTATAGAAACATATTACCAGACCATTTTAACCAACTTTGATTGAGGTCCAATTGCCATATAGTAACACACTCATTTTAAGTGTACAGAATTTTGGCAAATCCATATACCTGTATAACCATCATGACAATCAAGAAAAATAACACTTCTATCACCCAAAAAATGTTCCCTCTTGCCCTTTCCCAGGTCCCACTCCAGGCCCAAGTAAACACTTTGTTAGTATGTATTCATTCTGCCTGTTGTAGGACTTCACATAAATGGATTCATACGGCATGTAATCCTGTGTGTCTTATTCCACTTTGGCATGTTTTAAAGACTAAACCAAGTAGCTCTGTGTTTCCAGAGCTGTTTGTGAGTAGTGTTCCATTGTATGGGTGAAGGTCAACATCATATATTATTCATTCATCTGTTGGTAGAAATTTGGGTTTCCAGTTTTGGCTGTTATGAATAAAACAGTTATCAGCATTTGTATAAAAGTATTTGGACTTGCCTCTTTATTTCACTTGGGTAAATGTCTAGGAAATTAATTGCTGGATTATAAGATACATGAGTTTTAATTTTATAAGGAATTGCCAAAAAGTTCTTCATCGTGGTTATGGCCTCTCTTGCCACTGTCAGGTTCAACTGGTCCACATCCTTATCAACATGTAGTATGGTTACACTTCTAAAATGTAATCCACTCCAGTGGCATATATGGGTGTCTCTTTATGCTTCTATGCTTTATGCTGTGTATTTGCCTACTGAATGAGGGGACTCCCCAGGTGGCTCAGCAGTAGTGAATCTGCCCACCAGTGCAGGAGCCGCTGGAGACATCCCTGGGTTCAATCCCTGGGAACAGGAGGAAGATCCCTGGAGGAGGAAATGGCAACCCACTCCATTACTCTTGCTGGGAGAATTCCATGGACAGAAGAGTCAAGCAGGCCACAGTCCATGGGGTTGCAGAGTCTAACACGACTGAGCACGCACAGGCATACTGAGTGATGATATGGAGAATCCACGTGATCTTTTGTCCATTTTAAAACTGGGTGGTTTGTCTTATCTACTTATAAGGATTTTGGCAAAAAAGAAAAAAAAAAGGCAAAATGGTTGGGGAGGCCTTACAAATAACAAGAGAAGCAAAAAGCAAAGAAAAAAAGGAAAGATATCCATCTGAATGCAGGGTTCCAAAAGAACAGCAAGAGGATATAAGTCTTCCTATGTGATCAATGCAAACAAATAGAGGAAAACAATAGACTGGGAGAAACTAGAGATCTCTTCAGGAAAATCAGATTCCAAGGGAACATTTCATGTAAAGATGGACACAATACAAGACAACCGGTATGGACGTAGCAGAAGCAGAAGAGGTGGCAAGAATACACAGAAGAACTATACAAAAAATTGGGAAAGGAGTACGTCAAGGCTGTATATTGTCACCCTGTTTATTTAATTTATATGCAGAGTACATCATCCCATCCAGCCGGGCTGGATGAAGCACAAGCTGGAATCAAGACTGCCAGGAGAAATATCAATAACCTCAGATGTGCAGATGACACCACCATTGTGGCAGAAAGTGAAGAGGAACTGAAAAGCCTCTTGGTGAAAGTGAAAGAAGAGAGTGAAAAAGTTGGCTTAAAACTCATCATTCAAAAAACTAAGATCATGGCATCTGGTCCTATCACTTCATGGCAAATAGATGGGGAAACAATGGAAACAATGACAGACTTTGTTTTGGGGGGCTCCAAAATCACTGCAGAGTGTGACTGCAGCCATGAAATTAAAAGACACTTGCTCCTTGGAAGAAAAGCTATGACCAACCTGGACAGCATATAAAAAAATGCAGAGCCATTACTTTTGCTGACAAAGGTGCACCTAGTCAAAGCTTGCTCCTTGGGAGAAAAGCTATGACCAACCTGGACAGCATATAAAAAAAGCAGAGCCGTTACATTTGCTGACAAAGGTGCACCTAGTCAAAGCTGTGAGTTTTCCAGTAGTCATGTATGGATGTGAGAGTTGGACCATAAAGAACACTGAGCACAAAGAATTGATGCTTCTGAACTGTGGTGTTGGAGAAGACTCTTGAGAGTCCCTTGGACAGCATGGAGATCCAACCAGTCAATTGTAAAGGAAATCAGTCCTGAGAATTCATTGGAAGGACTGCTGCTGAAGCTCCAATACTTTGGCCACCCAATGCGAGGAACTAACCATTAGAAAAGACCCTGATGCTGGGAAAGATTGAAGGCAGGAGAAGGGGCTGACAGAGGATGAGATGGTTGGATGGCATCACTGACTTGATGGACATGAGTTTGAGCAAGCTCCGGGAGCTGGTGATGGACAGGGAAGCCTGGTGTCCATGGGGTCGCAGAGTCGGACACGACCGATCAACTGAAGTGAAGGATTTGGGGGGGCTTCTCTGGTGGCCCAGTGGTTGAGAATTCATCTGCCAATGCAGGGGACATGGAGTCAATCCTTGGTCTAAGAAGATCCCACATGCTATGAGGCTCTGGAGCCCTGGAACCCGCAACTACTGAAGCCAGCTGTACCCTAGAGCCTGTGCTTTTGCAACAGGAGAAGCCATGGCAATGAGAAGCCCGCTCACAGCTAGAGGGTAGCCCCCGACTCTCCTCAACTACAGAAAGCCTCCCAGCAAGGAAGACTCAGCACAGTCAAAAATAAACATCCAAAAAAAAAAAAAAAAAAGTGGAATTTTAGATACTTAGTTTTAGACCTTTCTTCTGTAAATATTTAAATCCAGGAACATCCCTCTAAACATCGCTCTAGCTGCATTCCACAGATTTTGACGTGGGGTGTTTCCATTGTTCCCGCAGCCCGGAAGGGTGGGACGAACCCAGCGGGCTCAGGCAAACAATGCCACTAAGACAAACTCCTAAAGGGGCGGAAGCGCCGCTTCCGACGGTGAGAGAAGCATTTCCGCTGGGGCGTGTGCGTCAAGGCTAGTCCCCTCTGGACTACTTGTAGAGTTCCCAGGTGAGGTTACCTCCGGGTCCTCGCCAGCTAGTCAAGGTGCGGCCGCCGGCCTGACGCTCCTCCGGGCGCTGGCCCCCACCCTCATCAGGCCCGAGCCTGTTTCTGCTTCCGGCTGCGCGCTCCCTGGGCGGCCGGGTGGTTTGGGCAACCTCGACTTGTGTGAATTCAACCTGGACCGCTCCGGTGGGAGCGCTGTGCCCCGCTGCCTGCTTAGTACCAAAAAATACCCTCGCTCAGGACTCCTTCACAGGTGGGAGCCGCGTGCTCCTACCTAGCCCATCGGCCGAGATGACTGGCGCTCTAACACAGGAATAGCCTTGAGTTTTGCCCTCTCCGTTTCCACCCTCCACGTCTCCGCCCGGGCCCCTACTCATCCCTCCACTCGACCATCTCACTGGCCAGTGATCGTCTCCCTGTCTTCCCTTATCCCGTCCTGCCCTGCTGCCGTACGATTTGCTCACCGAAGGGATAATCTTTCTGAAGTGTAGCCATCACAAAAGGACCTGCCTTTCCTGTAAAACCATGGGATCTTTCTGAAGGTTAGGAAAAGATTCTTCAGTTTCTTTTCTTCTAGAAGCATTATAGTTTCATCTTTCACATTTTGGTCCAACATCGATCTTAAATTATTTTGGGGTATGGTATGAATTACATTGATGCCCTTGTCATAAAACACACTTAACTGGGGGATTCCCTGGCAGTCAGGTGGTTAAGCTTCCACTGTTTCACTGCTGAAGATTCGGGTTCATTCCTTGGTCAGAGAACTAAGATCCGGCAAGCTGCCTGGCACTACCAAAAACAAAGAAACCCACTGAATTGTATGGGTGAGTCTATTTCTGCACTCTCTGCTGTTTCATTGATCTATATATTTATGTCTGTGCCAGTACTACACTGTCTTAATTACTGTAGTCTTAGAATCAAGGAGAGTGTAAGTCTTCCAGTTTTGTTCTTCAAGACGGGTTATTTGATGTCGTTTGCTTTTCCATGTAAATTTTATTGTCATCCTGTTGATTTCTACAAAACAAAACCAAAAAAACCTTGCTGTGGTTTTGCTTGGAGTGGTGTTGGATTTCTAGATTGGTTTAGGGAGAACTGATGATACCCATAACTGGGGGACATCGCTCCATTTGTTTCCATCTTAAAGTTTGCTTAGCATTGTTTTGTCGTTTTGAGAGTAGATGATTTGTTAAATATATTCCTATGTCGAATGTGTGTTTTTTCCCCACACCACCAAGAAACTAACTGAATTGTGACACACTGTATCTGGAGATAATGTCAGATGCCACAAGTTAAGGGCTCAGTCCCAGAAGGCTGCCTCTCTCCCCACAGCTGAGAGACCAAACTTAAGTCCAGGTTGTCACTTGTGCTTCTGACTGGCTATAGATCTGGAGGTTACCACAGCAGAGGCTGTGGGTTTGATTAGTTTGCTAGAGTGGTTCACAGAACTCAGAGAAACATTTAATTCACTGGATCATGGTTTATGATCAAAGGATAAGGATCAGAATAGCCCGATGGAAGACCCATAGGGAAAGTATGGGGAAATGGCCCATGGTCTTCCATGGTCTCTCCAAACACTCTACTCTCCTGAATTGCCATGTGTTCACCAACCTGGAATTTCTTGAACCCTTCCAGCACTGGAGTCCCTCACTCCAGGCACTGGAGATAAAACCAACATTGTGTTCTTGGGATAAACTCACTTGGATGTGATACAGAGTTCTTTTAGTAAATTGCTGTACTGGGCTTCCTAATGTTTTGTTAAGGACTTCTGTGTCTGCTTATGAGAAAGTATTTTTGTATGTTTCTTGTGATGTCTTTATCAGGTGAAGGCTTTGCTGGCTTCATAACACAAGCTGGAAAGGGTTTGCTTTCCCTTGTTCTCCTACAGGCTTCTAAGATTGGTATAGTCTTCCTTGAGGGTTTGGTAGAGTTCATCAGTGAATCAGCTCAGTCCGGTGTTTTTTCTGTGACAAGGTTTCTTCTTTTGTCAGATTCACAGAATTATGTCTATAAGGGAATTTGTCCATTTCATCTGAGTTGCTGAACTTGTTGGCCAGAGTTGGTCAGAGCAGAAGTAACACTACTCTTCATGTCTTTAGGATCTGTAGTGTGACCTCATTGTTTCATCCCATACATGGGGAACTAGGCATCTTCCTCCTGCTGGCCTTTTTCTTAAGGTGTCTTGGACACTGTCCTCTCTTGCATCATCAGGAATAGCTCGATGGATGTCTGAAGCAGGGCTCCCTGCTTCATCTGGGAAAGACACAAGGACTCACTGTAGCCAGAGACTTTGGGATCCTGAGGAGGGTGATTCTGAACAGATCATCTGGACAGAAGTTGGATCTGAGCAGACCAGGTCTGCATAGTTTGGGGCGGAGCTTGTGGCTTATTCGCAAAACTTGGTGAAGGATAATAAAGCCCTGATGGAAGAATCTGATTTGGGGGGAAATACCCAAGAATCTCCATGTGTGCAGTGCTGTGGGTATGGGCTGTCTGTCCTGGTCCCATCTCCTGAGGAGGTATCAGGGTGGGATCTGATCCCCAATCATCCAGTCTGGTATCTGGCTAAGCTGTTGGCTTTCAGCCATAAATGGATGGTCTTGGTCACCATTTGGTGGTAGCCTGTGGCTTGCTCTCTGGAACGTCAGAGTCTTTTGTATGGCAGGGGGGACACAGGACACCCAGTGGTTTCCTTACTGATGCTAGCACCTATCCCACTCCTAAATTCCCCTTCCATCGTGGAGCAGGCATGAGTCACTGGGGAGGGAGGACTAAAATCCTGTTATCAGCAGGTTCTAAGTCAGGAAGGTGTGACGGAAATCTAAAGCATTCCAAGGGCTGGGAGGACGGTCAAGAATTATAGTTCAAATGTGCATTAACACTTCTCAGGTGACCACTGACTGAGAAGAGTGTGACTGTCACACAAGCAGAGAAACAGTGAAATCAGAGGGAGGAGGGTTCAGCTGAAACACAAAGGGAGAAATACAGAAAGTATAAAATTAACTGATAAAAAAGAATACTGCTATTAACACTGCAAGTAAACCAATGTAAAATATGCCCTGAACTTAAAAGACTGAGACTGTCAGACTGTATTTTAAAACACAAGAATGAGAGGGATGCGGGTTCCATTCCTGGTTGGGAAGTTGAGATCCCACATGACAGGGGGCAACTGAGCCCATGCACCACAACTAAGGCCTGATGCAGTCAGAAACAGATAAATAAGTAAATATTAAAAATAATAAGATACAAGAACCATATTTACTGATTCTAGGGACACATCTAAAATATAAAACTGACACTGGTAGAAAGGGGGTGCAAGACAAGCCCCCTAAAAGCTGGAGCTGCCATATTACTGTCAGGCTGTGGGCAGCAGTGAACACTGCAGACTGATGAGAGAGTTAGTGCACAGAGGACAGCCAGTAGTTCTACACGCATATGCAACTCATAATTGCTTCAGCACACATAAAATAACAGAACTACAAAGAAATTGACAAGTGCCTACTCAGAGCTGTTTCTCAGGGAACTACTTCATGGAAACTAGCGGGCTAGAGGTCCTGAGGACCCGAGGTGTCCAGGCAGGAGGGCAGTGAAGTGTCAGTGCTGGGAAGAGGATTGTGGACTGTGCTGCTGTCCATTAGCTTCCTGGTTACCAAAACACTCCATTGATTTAACACCACAAATTAAAGCAAAGGCTTGAGCAAGGTCCACAAGTCCCATTTAGTGGAAATGTTTCTTAAGTCTCTGTTGTTTCGTCTCAAAGTTGTGCCCGACTCCTTGCTACCCTGTGGACTGTAGCCCGCCAGGCTCCTCTGTCCATGGGATTTCCCAGGCAAGAGTACTGGAATGGGTTGCACTTCCTTCTTCAGGGGATCTTCCCAACCCAGGAATCGAACCTGTGTCTCCTTCATCTCTTGCATTGGCAAGCAGGTTCTTTAACACTGAGCCACCAGAGAAGCCCTGAGCCTCTGATACTTGTTAACAATTTCCCCTCTATACTTTAAGAAAATTCTTTGCTATTCATTTTTGGCAAAAAAGGAGAGTCATTTGTCCTATAGAGGTTTGGATGACTGCATCCCTACTCTGCCTTTTAACATATTCCTCTGTCCCCTGTATTTTGTATCCTGGTAGTTACAACTAGAAGCTGGATTATATGAATGTTGTTTCTAATGCTGTATAGGTTGCTTGGTGTAGATGCTACTGTTTCACACCAGAAGGCACTTCATATCTCACTCTTAGTAAAGTCAGGGTCATTCATGGATTCAGGGGTCAGCTAGACCCATTTATTATCCTCATAAAATTCTACCCATAGACTTTAGCAACCATCATGATTGAGTATTTTTTCTACACCTATATTAGGTGGAGTTCTGTATGTAATTTTCCTTCATCAACAATTTGTTTATCCTGACATTCAGGTCATATGGGAAAGGCAGACTGGATGTGTGATTCTCTGTTTACCAAATTTTATTATTTATTCACTTGGCCCCTCCACACAGCTTGTGGGACCCTAGTCCCCAGTCCAGGGATTGAACCCAGGTTCCCTGCAGTGATAGCACAAAGTCCTAACCACTGGCCCATCAGGGAATTGGGAATCTAGCAATTTTTAGAATGCTAGATTATTGCATTTTAAGTTCATGTATTTTAATGTATTTGATGTGTTTCTATTCAATACATCCTTTTTGATGCTGAAATTGTTGCATTTTTGGCCAATCAGAACCCTTTACTTTGCTACTCTGACCTCTGGGAGCAACTTTGTATCTGGCACTAGTTGCCACAGACTCAATTTGCTTTACTTCCTTTCCCAAATCTCTAGAGAGACCCTTTAAAATTGAAATCAGTTCTGAGAACCTGACTGTCCTGGATTTCAAACAAACTTTTCCCAGAGAATTTGTGTTTGCTGCTGCCAGGCGCCTCTGAGGATTTTCAGCCTAGAACCAGAATATTTAAATTTCCAAGGGCGGTGTCCGGGTACGGGGGTGGGGCCCAGTTTGAAAGCTGCGGTCTGAACTCCTTTCTCCAAAGGGCCCAGGTCCGCTGGGTACTGTGGCGCGTCCACCTGGGGAGACCGGGGAGCCCCTCGAGGTCTCCACGCCCAGGAGCGCTCCGGCCGCTCTCGCTGCGGCCACCTCGCCGGTCGGTTCTTCCGACTCCGTGAAACCTCTCTCTGCGCTTGTCATGAAATCCCTACCCCTTCAGCCAGCGCTGAGGGTGCGTGGGGCCTGGTTTCCCCCACACTTACCTCCCTGATACAGCCTCGAGGAATGCAAACCACACGTGATGGACACCGTACTACCCGGCCTCCACGCACTGGGTCTGACAGCGAAATCAAAGTTAAAAATTATCCCCGGAATTCCCCAGTGGTTAGGACTCTGCGCTGCCGGGATCCAGGTTCAATGTTCAATCCCTGGTCGGAGAACTGAGAATCCAAAAGCCGCCCAGCAGGGCAAGAAACAAAAACCCCAGTAGGTTAAACATAAAAACTCCCACGGCTCCGTTTGGCGCCAGAACAAAGCCCAGCCCCTCCGAAGGCTCCCGAGGGCCTGAGACTCTCCACCAGCGCCTCCCCGGCCTGCCAGACTCCCTCCCTGCTCGAATACTACCTGTCCACGCCCCCGATGTCCATGTCTGCCACCAGACTATCAGCCCTGTGGGCAGGACGGTGGCGTGGTCGTCTCTCTCTGCCCCTGCCAGTGCAACCAGCTGTGGAGTCCCGGCAGACACCCAAAGCAGAGAACGACCAGCGTTGCAGGTTGAAAACTGGAAGCCATCATGAGTGGCCCCTGCGCTGGCCGGAAACGCTGGACAGCGAAGCAGGTAGTGCCAGAGCGGAGAGTGGAGGAGGGAGTCACGCCTTTATTTATAATCCACTCACCAAACCCGCCTCATGGACAGCCCCTTTCCCCGCCACCTTCTGGCCTCACTAGCCTTCCTCGAGGTAGGTTCAGGCTCTCCCGGAGGCGGCTTCATCTGCAGCATCACGGTCGCTGTCTTCGTCGACTGGGAGAGGGTAAGAGCTCGACCTGGGGACGAGCTTCCCAGAGAGGATGGTGTTCTGTGAGGCGGCATGCAGTGAGGACCGCGAAGAGAATTGAGAGTCGGGCTCCGGGCCGGATGGGGTCAGGGATGGGACCCTGGAACCTGGGCGCGACAGGGACAAGGACTGGACCCTGGAGCCCGCGTGCGACGGGTCGTGGGATGGGACTCGTGAATTGGCCCTCGAAGGGGCCAGAGACAGGACCCTGGAGCCAACACGCGACGGGACCAGTGACGGGAGCCTGGGAACTGAGACCTTCGAGGGCAGGGGCGGGGTCCAAGAATCCGCGCGGCTTAAGACCTGAGACGGGTTCTGGGAGGCCGGGACTAATGGGACCGGGAAGGTCGCGCGCGACGGGGTCTTGGAGGGAAAAGACTCGGGGTCAGAAGCGGCCGGCGACGGCTCCCAAAGCGGCGGGCCCTCGGGGCCCCGGCGCAGCCAGCCGTGCACGCGCGCCAGGTCCCGCGTGTCCTCAAGCTCGCGCCGCAGCTGCTCGCGCTGCTCCAGCAACTGGCGCCGCGTGTCCCGCAGCACCTGGGCCCGGCGGCGCAGCTGCAGCACCTCCTGCCGCAGGCGACCGTTGTCCACTCTGATGGCCTGGGTGTGCGCCAAGAGCGCGCGCGCCGCCTCCCGCTCCGCGCGCCGCGCCAGCGACTGCACGCGCAGGCGCGCCTCGCGCTCAAACGCTGCCTTGTCCTCCAGGAACTGCTGCCTCGCGCGGTGGAGCAGCTGCGTGTGCTCCACACGCATATGCAGTAGCTCGCGCTCCAGGGCCCGGATCCGGGCCAGCTGCTCCAGCTGCAGCTCCTGCGGGCGCGGCGCGGGTCAGCACCGGGCCGCGGCGCGCGCCCACCTCGCCCGGCCCCCGCCCGGCCCGCCCGCGGGCGCGCGCGCACTGACCTTGTAGGGCTGCAGCTCCTGCACCTGCTGCGCCATCTGCGCCGCGCGCGCCTCCATCTCCAGCAGCTGCGCGCGCAGCCCGTCCTCACGCGCGCGGTAGATCGACTCCAGCTCTGCGCGCTGCCTGTGGATCTGCAACAGGTCCACGCGGTTCTGCTCTTCCAGCGTAACGACGGCGTTGGCGGAGCGCTGCGCGCGCGTGCTCGCGTAGCTCGCGTAGAACCGGTTCTCCTCGCGCAGGCGCGCCGCCTCGCTGTCAAGCAAGTCGTTCTCCTGCCTCAGTTGGTCGTCGCGCTGCTTACAGGCGTCCAGTTCCTCAGAGAGCAGCTTGTGCTCGCGCTGCAGGTACTGACCGCGCTCCGACAGCGGCGGCTCGGCGCCCTCTCCCGCCGCGGCCCCCCGGCGCCCGGCGCCCGGCCCGCTCTTCTTCTTGGGCGCCATGGGTCGGGGCCCGCAGCCCGGTCCTCTAACTCATCCCTGCCCCGACCCCAGGCCCGAATGTTCTGGCAAGGTTGGGCGCGTCTCAGGGTCACGAAGCTGCGGGAGGCAGAATCAGGCGTTTGGGGTCAATCAGGGGTCAGGGTATTGTCGCCAACCTTTACCAGTGGGGTCTTACCGGACTCTGGCCGTCAGTCGGGTGTCCTCCACCTTCAGTAGTGGTGTCGGTTAGCCGGAACGGTCTCCATGGAAACAGAACTTAGTCGCCCTTCCCAACTCCAGTCCTGATGCTTGCGCAGCGCCTCCCCACCCCCACCCCGCCACCGCCCCTCTTTCTCCATTCCCCCCAACTCCCTCACTCAAAGTCGGTGCGTGATGGCCCGTGTGCCTGCCCTGCAGAAATCGGAGTCCAGACGGGCAGGACTTTGGCTTTCCCCGGAGGACCACGCTGGGCTTGCTTCTGAATCTAGCAGACCCAGCAGCAGCCAGAGTAGACCGCATTCTCCATATCCAGATGGCCCTTTTGCAGCCCCTGCGCCAGTGGCCGCCATATGGGGAGAGCTTTCGCCAAGTTCTTGGCCTCCCCCACCGCACCCTGTCACACACAATATCTCCCTGTATCTCGTCACTACAGAACGCTTCCTCACAACTTTTCATCACTCAGAGACCCAGTTTTCCTGGAAGCACTTCGTGATTCCTTCCTCCTCTCTGGAGCCCTCTAGGAGTTAGGACTGCTGAGAAGGCCAAGCCCATACGGATGCCATCCCCTGGTCAGGAAAGCTTTTCTCTGGGATTTCCTCTCCTCAGCAGGCCGGTGAGGCAGCTGTTCAGCTCAACCCACCAGCCTGCGCTTGGTCTTCCCAGCCGGCTGGAGTGGCTGGTCAGGCCTCCCATCCTGTCTGATGCTTTTGACAAGTAACTTAAATCTCTACCCATTTCTGCCCTGCCTTCCTACAGTTGGGTTTCTGTCCCGATGTGTCCACATAGGCTGCCATAGGGACAGGTTCAAGAATTGATGACTTGTAATGTGAGGAGCACAGTGTAGGAAACCACATGTGTAGGAGGGCTTGCCTCCAACAAGCCTTAGGAGATTGAGTTCAGAGCCCAGCACTTTGCTCCAATGGCTGGACTTGCTCTAGTTAGTTACACGTGCACCAAAGGTGGGGCAGAGCTTCTTAAAATTAGGAACACACTTGAAGCATTTTTCTCCTTATAAAAATGTATTTTATAAATTAAAGTGACAAACTTTTAAGACTTCAGAATTTCCATTATCTTCACGTTAAACAACTCTAAAGAAATACTGACTCGTAAAATCCTAAAACAGCATCTGAGTGTTGGCCTTAAATGACCTGGGCTTCTTACAAAAAACTGGGGAAAGCCTAAGGAGACCAATCAGCCATGACCCTGCAGTGGGGGCTTCACCAGGCCCATTTGGTACCCCTTCTCCTCCAAGCCTGGCATTCCTGACCAGGGTCTCTCTGCCTCCAGAGGCAGCCACCAATGCTCTCCACCGTATCACCGTGGGACCTGCCTGGGGCCACTGTCACCATTTGACTGATGGGAAAACAGACTGCTGATCACATGGACCAAGCCTTGTCTAACTCAATGAAACTATAAGAGATTTTGTGTAGGGCCACCCAAGACAGACAGGTCATGGTGGAGAGTTCTGACAAAACATGGTCCACTGGAGAAGGGACCACTTCAGTATTCTTGCCTTGAGAACCCCAAGAACAGTAGTGAAAAGGCAAAATGATAAAACACTGAAAGATGAACTCCCCAGGTTGGTAGGTATGCTACTGGAGAAGAGTGGAGAAATAACTCCAGAAAGAAGAGATGAAGCCAAAAAGAAAACAATGCCCAGTTGTGGATGTGACTGGTGATGGAAGTAAAGTCCGATGCTGTAAAGAGCAATATTGCATAGAAACCTGGAATGTTAGGTCCATGAATCAAGGTGAATTGGAAGTGGTCAAACAGGAGATGGCAAGAGTGAATGTCAACATTTTAGGAATCAGTGAACTAAAATAGACTGGAATGGGTGAATTTAACTCAGATGACCATTATATCTACTACTGTAGGCAGGAATCCCTTAGAAGAAATGGAGTAGCCCTCATAGTCAACAAAAGAGTCCAAAATGCAGTACTTGGGTGCAATCTCAAAAATGACAGAATAGTCTTTGTTCATGTCCAGGGCAAACCATTCAATATCACAGCAATCCAAGTCTATGCCCCAACCAGTGATGCTGAAGAAGCTGAAGTTGAATGGTTCTATGAAGACCTACAAGACCTTCTAGAACTAACACCCAAAAAAAGATGTCTTTTTCATCATAGGAGACTAGGATGCAAAAGTAGGAAGTCAAGAGATACCTGGAGTAACAGGCAAGTTTTGCCTTGGAGTACAGAATGAAGCAGGGCAAAGGCTAACAGTTTTGCCAAGAGAACACACTGGCATAGCCAACACCCTCTTCCAACAACACAAGAGACGACTCTACAGATGGATATCACCAGATGGTCAATACTGAAATCAGATTGATTATATTCTTTGCAGCCAAAGAAGGAGAAACTCTATACAGTCAGCAAAAAACAAGACCGGGAGCTGATCATGAACTCCTTATTGCTAAATTCAGACTTAAATTGAAGAAAGTTGGGAAAACCACTAGACCATTCAGGTATGACCTAAATCAAATCCCTTACAATTATACAGTGGAAGTGACAAACAGATTCAAGGGATTAGATCTGATAGAGTGTCTGAAGAACTATGGATGGAGGTTCTTGACACTGTACAGGAGGAAGTGATCAAGACCATCCCCAAGAAAAAGAAATGCAAAAAGGCAAAATGGTTGTCTGAGGAGGACTTATAAATAGCTGAGAAAAGAAGTGAAAGGCAAAGGAGAAAAGGAAAGATATACCCATCAGAATGCAGAGTTCCAAAGAACAGCAAGGAGAGATAAGAAAGCCTTCCTCAGTGATCAATGCAAAGAAATAGAGGAAAACAATAGAATGGGAAAGACTAGAGATTTCTTCAAGAAAACTAGAGATACCAAGGGAATATTTCATGCAAAGATGGACACAATGAAGGACAGAAATGGTATGGACCTAACAGAAGCAGAACATACTAAGAAGAGGTGGCAAGAATACACAGAAGAACTATACAAAAAAGACCTTAATGACCCAGATAACCATGATGGTGTGATCACTCATCTAGAGCCAGACATCCTGGAATGCAAAGTCAAGTGTGCCTTAGGAAGCATTGCTCCGAACAAAGCTAGTGGAGGTGATGAAATTCCAGTTGAGCTATTTCAAATACACAAAGATGATGCTGTTAAAGTGTTGCACTCAATATGCCAGCAAATTTGGAAAACTCAGCAGTGGCCACAGGACTGGAAAAGGTCAGTTTTCATTCCAATCCCAAAGAAAGGGAATGCCAAAGAATATTCAAACTACCACATAATTGCAGTCATCTCACATGCTAGCAAAGTAATGCTCAAAATTCTCCAAGCCAGGCTTCAACAGTATGTGAAAAGAGACCTTCCACATGTTCAAGCTGGATTTAGAAAAGGCAGAGGAACCAGAGATCAAATTGCCAACGTCCGT
The DNA here is from genome assembly GCF_033118175.1 of Dama dama. Classification (NCBI taxonomy): domain Eukaryota; kingdom Metazoa; phylum Chordata; class Mammalia; order Artiodactyla; family Cervidae; genus Dama; species Dama dama. The sequence continues at coordinate 2,143,640 of NC_083701.1, read as the reverse complement.
TGGATCATCGAAAAAGCAAGAGAGTTCCAGAAAAACATCTACTTCTGCTTTATTGACTAAGCCAAAGCCTTTGACTTTTTGTGGATCACAAGAAACTGTGGAAAATTTTTTAAGAGATGGGAATACCAGACCACCTTACCTGCCTCCTGAGAAATCTGTATGCAGGTGAAGAAGCAGCAGTTAGAACTGAATATGGAACAATGGACTGGTTCCAAATAGGGGAAGGAGTATGTCAGGGCTGTATATTGTCACCCTGCTTATTTAACTTCTATGCAGACTGCATCATGCAAAATGCCAGGCTGGATGAAGCACAAGCTAGAATCAAGATTGCCGGGAGAAATATCAATAACCTCAGATATGCAGATAACACCACCCTTATGGCAGAAAGCAAGGAAGAACTAAAGAACCTCTTGATGAAAGTGAAAGAGGAGAGTGAAAAAGCTGGCTTAAAACTCAACATTCAGAAAACTAAGATCATGGCATCTGGTCCCATCAGTTCATGGCAAATAGATGGGGAAACAATGGAAACAGTGACAGGGGCTCTTTTGGGGGCTCCAAAATCACTGCAGATGGTGATTGCAGCCATGAAATTAAAAGACGCTTACTCCTTGGAAGAAAAGCTATGACCAAGCTAGACAGCATATTAAAAAGCAGAGACACCACTTTGCCAACAAAGGCCTATATAGTCAAAGGTATGGTTTTTCCCTTGTATGGATGTGAGACTTGGACTATAAAGAAAGTTGAATGCAGAGAGTTGATGCTTTTGAACTGTGGCATTGTAGAAGACTCTTGAGGGTCCCTTGGACTGCAAGGAGATCCAACCAGTCAATCATAAAGGAAATCAATCCTGAATTTTCATTGGAAAGACTGATGCTGAAGCTGAAACTCCAGTACCCTGGCCATCTGATGCAAAGAACTGATTCATTGGAAAAGACCCTGATGCTGGGAAAGATTGAAGGCAGGAGGAGAAGGGGATGACAGAGGATGAGATGGTTGAATGGCATCACCAACTCGACGGACATGAGTTTGAGTAAGCTCCGGGAGTTGCTGATGGACAGGGTGGCCTAGTGTGCTGCAGTCCATGGGGTCACAACAAGTCGGACACCACTGAGCGACTGAACTGAAGTGAGCTAAACTGAAACAGACTGAGAGGTGGGGACCTGCTCTCAAGACCGGGCTGGGCCGGTCCTTCGCGTCTCGGACCCCTTGCCCTCCCAGGCCACGCCGCACCGTCCCCCTCCCGGGCTCCTGCGCCGCACACATCTGCGCGGGAGTGTCTAGGTAGACCTTGGCCTTTTAATTTCTGTTTCGAAGTGAGGCACCCGATGAGCAGAGGTTTTTAAAGTCGTCCGGGCCTCACAGGTTTCTCGGCGACTTGTCCTCGCGTTAAAGCTCATAAACGCCGCTTTCCCGAAGAGGCATGGCGAGCGTTTCCTCTTGCTCGTTCTCTGGGTTCCTGGAGACTCGCTTCTCCCAGGCACTGTAATTCCCGATGACGCAATCCCAAGGGCCTCGAAGGCGGAGCCCCAGGGAAGCCCCTCCGGCCCCTGACCTGGTCCTGGGGCGATCACGGCAAAGCCCGCCCGATCTGGGCTCTGCTCCCTCCCGGCCCCGCCCCACTCGCCGGGTCCGCCCCCTCCGCCCCCTCCCAGCCGGAAGCGTCCACCTCGGCGCTCGCAGCTGAGCTGGCCGCCCGGGCTGGACCTCGCCTCTGCCTCGCGGCAATTCGGGTCAGAATTGTGTCCTTGGGTTCCTAGGGCTCGCTCCGCGCCGAAGGCCACGGGGTGCGTGGGTGTTGCCGGGAGCGGCCCCTCTCCCGGTGAAGAGGGGGCGTGCCGGGCCTGGAGGCGGGCTGAGACGCCCCCAACTGCAGACCTCAGGGGGCTTTCTCTTAATTGTGCTGAGAAAGGGGTGTCTAGTGTCCAGGCCCCCCATCCCCGCCGCCCACTGGAGACGGAGCTCATCTCCAAGGGCCCAGATTCAAAGCCAAGTGTTAATCCTGATCCATCTCCCCACCCTTGGGGTCTTCCCCCCTCCCTTCCTGATGGTGTGGGGTCTCTGTCCTTCCAGGGGCCAAGACCCAGGCTGGGGAGCGTCTGGAGCGGTCACTCACCTCTTAACCGGGACCCTGAGCTGGAAAAACACTGGAAGGAAGAGGCGCTGGCAGTCTGCTCAACTTCTGCCAAGGCCGCCCCCACCCCCTTCCCGGCGGACTCTCCCAGAGCCTCGCGCTGGACCCTGAAGGCCGCAGTACAGTGTCCCATCCGGCTTGTTCCTAGGTTACCGCTCTCTTGGCTGAGCTCCTGCCCCTACCCGGCCAGGCCACCAGAGGGCACAACTTCCTGCCCAGGCTTGCTGTTCCTTCTGCCTTGGAGCCCTCCCTGCTGAGCTCTGGAGACTTGGGGTGAGCGCCCCTTCTCTGGAGTACCAACGGGCTTGGGCTGTGTGTCTGACCCGCGGGCGAGCACTTCCTGGTCCCATTTCACAGATGGAAAAACTGAGGCACAGAGCGAGTTGTGCAAGGACTCCTGAAAGCACTGGGTCTGTGACTTGGGCCTTAGTGGGCTCTTCCCACAGTGTGTGCACTGCGTCTCTGGCAGAGGTCACACGAAGGGGGCCTGGCAAGAGGGATGCCCCAGCCCCACCCCAGTACCTTGTCCCTTGATCAGAAGCACAGCACTGATGGCGATCACCGTCGTGAAGGGGAGGATGGGCAGGAACGTGAGAGAGGTCCAGGAGAGCCTGTATATCCAGCGCATCCTCTGGCTGAGGTCAAGCCCTGGAGACCCCGGACCTGGCAGTTCTCTTGCCCTGGGCAGGCCCCCAAGTCTGTCCCCTTCCCTAGATCCCCGTTTGGGGCTGCCTGCCACCCTGCCCTGCCGCACCCCCAACCTGAGCTGGCCCTGGGCTGGGCACTCAGGACCCTTCCTCAGGCAGCCTCCCCGGACAGCCAAGTACCTTGGAACTGGTGCCAGACCCACACCAGGCTCATGGTCAGCCCCAGCTGGAAGGACCAGATCCAGGCCACGACATAGGTCAGCTCCCACAGCTGTGGCTGCCTCTGAAGGAAGCGCCCTCCCCAGACATACGGAACCGTGAGGGACACACAGCCGTGAGGGACACAGCTGCACATCACCCGATTCCCAGGAGCCACATGGGCAGGAGCCGGCAGGAACCCTGGGTGCGCATGTGTGCGCTCGCAGCACACGAGGGTCGGGGCCCTGGGGGATGCTGCCATGGTGACCCAGGGCCCTGGCCTGCTCAGGGTCAGTGGGTCACAGCTCTGGGGAGAGGCCTCGTTGGAGCCCAGGGCCTGTGGCTTGGTCCTTGGTCCCCCCTGAGTGGCCAGGCCAGGGTGGCTGGGGCTCAGGGTATGATCCAGGTTGGTCTACGCGCCCCCCCAGGGTTGCTCGCTTACCTCTGTTTGTGAGGAAGAGGATGACAAACAGAAGGATGCCCAGACTCCAGAGCCCTGCGCAGGCCCCGATGGCAATGCCAGCACCCACCTGCACAGGCTGGTTCAGAGACACCCCTGAGAGACAGTCAGGAGGGGCGTCCCCTGTTTGAGTCTGGACACATGATCTGGAGACAAGTCCATCTACAACCCAAAGGTGCCCTCCTAGGAGAGGCCCAGGCAGCTGCCTGGGGTGACCTGGGGTACCTGGGTCCATAGCCATCGCTGGGAGCGGGAGAGGAGAGCCCAGCTTGGAGTCCCAGGTGCTGGGGAGCACAGCAGGTCCTCCTGCTACGGGCTCAGGCTGCTCTGGGGACAGGATGGGCGGTGGGCTCCACCGTAATGCAGATGGGGACGCAGCTGATATCTACTCAGACTTGGACACTGAGGGGCAGCAAGGGTGGGGCGCACACATGGACTGTGACACACAGGACGGGCGGGGCCCACAGGGACTGTGACACTCTGCGGTCCGGGAGGCAGGCTCCCTGAGTGAGTCTGGTCTCCAGGGTGTTAAGGAGGCTGGAGACCGTGAAGCAGGAACTTCAGGCCAAATCATCTCGACCTGGGGGTTTGACCTGCCACGTGCTCACTCCCCTCAACTGTGGGTTTCCTGGATGAGGCCCCCCCAAACCACATGTGATTTCCCCATGGGTCAGCTAAAAGTTCAATGCACGGTCCACTTTTTCTTGAATGCATAATAAATACCCTAAATCAATAATGCATTCAGAACAAACCTGAAGGCATGCAATAAAACTGTCAACTGACACTTGATGAGAAAATAAAAACTTCTTGACAAAATTTATATCTGCAAGGATATTTAAAGAAGAGGAAAATGGACTGGGTATAAATAATGGCCCCAAGAGAAAACACATAATAGCAGATTTAAAAAGAGCAAGTGGATGAGTCAAATGACCACTGAAAAACTGATGTAATAATTAAGTGAATGTAATGAAGTTCACGCTGCAGAATTCTTTTTTGCTGAAATTCACTCATTTGGGGCTGCTTCTGCTTAATGGCCATGTTCTCGGTGGGAGAATGGCAGGGCTGACTGCCTTTGACTGTGGGTTCCGGGGAGGCGGCAGGGAGAAGAGGGGCTGGCCTGAGGACCAGTGGCCAGCGGTGCCCACTGCCCTCCGCAGCTGTGTGGGACTGCTCCACGCCCCTGGTCCTGCCTCGTTGATGAGTTTACGAGGCTCCTGCTGTCCACTTGCTCTTCCTGCTGCCCTCCGGTGGGGAGTGCCTAGCTATGCCTCATGGCCCCGCTCCCCACCTCAGACCCTCCGAAGTGAGTCTAGCTCTCATCCCTTTCAGCCTGTCCACGTGGTTGTCAAGCCCTTCTTTTCCTGCTCTTCTCTGTCCTTGTAGGCATAGAGCTTTTCACTTTGTTTATTATTGATTATATCTGGGGAATATTCCCACTCATTCAGTGAATTTTCCATTTCATCTAAGTTATCAAGTATCTTGTGGGAGGTTGTTGACAATAAATCCTTATTTTCTGGTCAATGCTTGAAGGATTTGGTAGGAATATAGTCTTTCACTCCTGATACTAGTACTCTTTAATTCTTCAATCGCATCTTTATTTTCTATGGTCTGTATCAGTTTTCTTGATTATAAGATGTCAATAATATGAAACCATTTTTAATGTAATAGAACATTTAATTGCATCCATTTCCCATCAATGCCCAAGTCATTTAATGATTTATGTCAACTATTTCCATTGGCAGGGGCCTTTCCACTGAAGGCCCTTGTGGTTTCCCGAGACCATGTTTCTCACCAGATTCTGTTCATTTCCAGTCTGAAGCGTCACTGTGTCTGTTTGGCAGCCCTGAACTTGCTCTTCTAATTTTTTAACACTGAGTTCTGCTTTAACCACAGTCAGTTTCTCATTTGTAACCTGTTCTATATGCTTTCTATGTGTGTTATTCAATCAGTCGTGTCCAATTCTTTGTGACCCAATAGACTGTAGCCTGCCAGGCTCTTCTCCTCTGTCCATGGGATTCTCCAAGCAAGAATACTGGAGTGGGTTGCCATTTTCTTCTCCAGGGGATCTTCCTGACCCAGGAATTGAACCTGAGTCTCCTGCACTGCAGGCAGATTCTTTACCATTTGAGCCTCCAGGGAAACCCATGTTTTCTATATGCTGCACTTTTAGGGATTGGTTCAAGAACTCTAGACTGGCTTTTTCCCCCCTTGCGTACATTAATGATGTCATTGCTTTTTCTTCTGGCTTGAATTTTTTTTCTGATAAAAACTCTACAGTAATGCTTATTTTTTTGTTCCTCTGCATGTAAATCTCTTTGGTTATTTTAAAAATTGTTTCTTTATCACTGCTTGTCATCAATTTAGTTATGAATTCTTTGTGTTTTTCCTAGTCGGGCTTCATTTAATTTCCTGAATCTGTGAATATATCATTTTTTCTTTAAATTTGCAAAAATTTCAGCCATTACTTTCTCAAACATACTTATTGCACGCCCCTTTTGGTTGACACTATCCCACAAGTCATTACTCTTTTTTTTTTGCCCCCTCTGTGGTTTCAGTTTGGGTAGCTTTTATTGCTGTATCTTTGAAATCACTGATCATTTTTTTCTACTATAGTTGTGTTTTCTCTATGTCCAGGAGCATATTTATAATAGCTTTTTGAAGTGCATCCGTACTCAGTCATGTCCAACTCTTTTCTGACCCCGAGGGCTGTAGCCTGACAGACTCCTCTGTCCATGGAATTCTCCAAGCAAGAATACTGGAGTGGTTGCCATTCCTTTTTCCAGGGGATCTCCCCAAACCAGGGATTGAACCCAGATCTCCTGCATTACAGGCAGATTCTTTACCCACTGAGCCACCAGGGAAGCCCTTCTGTGTTTATAGAGTTACGTATTCTGAGTATTTCCTTTAAGTGGAAATCATTAAATATGTGACTTTTTGTATCTGATTTATTTCACTTAGCACTGTGTTTCCACATTGTAGCATATACCATTACTTAAATCCTTTTTATGGGTGAATTATATTCCATTGTCTGTATAGATGTCATTTTCTTTTTTTTGATGTCATTTTCTTTATCCATTCATCAGTTGATGGATATTTGGGTTGTTTCTACCTTTTGGCTTTTGTGACTAGGCTGTTGCAAAAACTCATGTACAAGTATTTGTTTGAATATCTGTTTTCAATTATTTTGGATATATACTCAGAGGTTTCTCAGGTGGTGCAATGGTAAAGAATCTGCCTGCCAATGCAGGAGATGCAAGAAATGTGGGTTCGATCCCTGGGTCAGGAAGATCCCCTGCAGTAGGAAACAGCAACCCACTCTAGTATTCTTGCCTGGAAAATTCCATGGATAGAGGAGCCTGGCAGGCTAAGAATTGGATGACTGATCAACTGAGCACACACACACTTATACCCGGAAGTGGAACTGCTGGATCATATGGGAATTCTATCTTTTTTTTGGGGGGGGGGAATTCTATCTTTAACTTATTGAGGAATTGCCAGTTTCCACAGTAGCTGCACTGTTTTATATCCCACCAGCACCTTCTGAGAGTTCTGATTTTTCTCCATCCTTGCCAAGACTTCTGTTTCATTTTGCAGTCAGCCTAGTGGGCAAGTGTGACCCCCACGTGTCATGACTGAGTCTCCCTGATAGTTAACAATGTTGAGCATCTTTTCCTGTGGTGCTGGCCATTGGTGCATCTTCTTTGAAGGTGGGTCTATTCAAGTCTTTGTCCATAGTTTTCTGGTTTGGTTTTGTTTAAATTTTATTTATCTGTCTTTGACTGTGCTGAGTCTTCATTGCTGCATGACGGCTTTCTCTGGTTGCAGAGAGCAGAGGCTACTCTCTAGCTGCAGTGTACTGGCTTCTCGCTGTGGCGACTTCTTTTGTTGTGGAGCACTTCACTAGTTGCAGTTCCTGGGCTCTCTGAGCTCAGGCTCACTAGTTGTAGCACTCAGACTTGGTTGCTCCAAGGCATGTGGGATCTTCCCAGACCAGGGATGAAACCCATGTCTCCTGCATTTGCAAGCAGATTCTTTACCATTGAGCCACCAGGGAAGCTCCTGTCCATAATTTTAATTGGGTAAGTCTAGTAACTATTTATTGGGTGCTGGATATTGTGAATTTTACACTACTGAGTATTGTTTTGTTCCTGTTTCCCTTTAAAGAGTGTGGACATCCTTGGCAGCCTGTTACACTAAACAGCCTGTATCATCTTGCTCTCTTTGAGGCTTTCTCTCCACACTCATGATGGGTGCGGAATAACCTTTAGTTGAGAGCTAGTTCAGTCGCCTCACTGAGGCCATGACCCGCCTGGGGTTTCTCCTGAATGTTCTGATGTCCACCCTGGCTGCTAAGCATTAAAGATGTCCTCTGCCTATATGAAATCTGGACTGTTCAGCTCCTCCCGCACCCCACCCCCTCTTGTTCTATGCTTGGACTTGCCGGGGTCCAGCCCCGGCAGGATTCAGGGGGTACCCTTAGGATGAACGGTGTCGGCGAGAGAAGACCCTTGAGACCAGCCTTGATAGGGCCAAGTCTGCGAGGGAGAGAGAGAGAAAGAGAGGGAGAGAGAAAGAGAGAGAGAGACCAGACGGGGGTTGTAGAGTCTGGCAGAGTCTGGCCATGCTTTATTTTTTACTGTGCCTTTTATACCCTAAATTAGTACATTTCTAAGGGGAAGATAGTTTAACATCACATCAGCTTGTTCTTCACGAAACCAGGGTGTTTTCTGCATACTTCTTTGTTTATGAGGGTCTTGTACATTATCTTCTGGCCTTGGGGCCTATTAACATTTTATGCAAGTCAGGTAAATGTAAACCTATTTTCTGTTTCTATGGTGACCTTAACTGAAAGGTAGCAGTCTCATAGGGCAACAGTACAGAGTAGAAGTATAACCTTGTTAATTAACACAAAAATTAATCCTTCTGCAGAAGTTGTCAGTTGCGTTTATCTAAGAAGTTTACCCCAGACTGACTCTGCGACTTTGGTGAGGCAGCCTCTGCCTAGCACTCCTGGCTGACAATTAACAACCATCTCATTGTTACCACACTAGGGCTAAGCTCTTATTTCTCTAGATCTTTAACTATATTAACAATAGTTTCTATAAAACAACCTTAGCACATTAAAAGCAAAAACACAGCAAGCAAATGTTAACCCAGTAGCTACTTTTAGAATAATTTGTGTTTTCTAATAGGGCTTCCTCACCCCCTGAAGGGCTCTATGTCTGTTAGGGCCTTTATATGATCAGGTTCTTTATGTTATTTTATGATTAGGGTATTATAAGCAATCATGCATATTAGTACCAAGGGCATAAATTCATTTGCCAAACAAATTAAAATATCAGCAAAGGAGTTTAAATTAAAACACTCCTTTCACCCTGGACAATCTCATAAAATACCACCACCTGGGAAACTTATTGATTAAAGTTCTAAATTGATTATTTGGAAAGAGATCGGGGAAGGCCTTCTGCCTGTGTCACAGAAATTAGGGAGTAGTCTATTGAGGCAGGCATCAGAAAGACAGATATCATCTTTAAGGTGAGCACTGGGGGCAGCTTTTCAAAATCCCTGAAAACCTGATCCGCCTTGCCTGTCAGGTTTTCTCCCTCATGACCTTGTCATGGGTGGGATCTCGTGTGTTGGCTCCCAGCATGGACTCTCGGAAATTTCTCCATCTTTGCCCTGACGTGGTGCTCAGCAAGAGAACTAAGAGGCCCTCGTCTGGTCTGATTTGCTGAGAGCACAGTCCTGCGGCACTGGTTGTCCAGTGTTTGCAGTCACGAGGTTCACATACTTGTTGTCCAGTTTCCTAGCTCTTCACTGATGAAGGGCATGGATAGTCCAGTCACTTCCTCACAACCAGAATAAAAGTCTCTCATCTCTTTTTTGTTTCTTTTTCTCATGTTTATCCCCTCCCCCTCCAACTTTATATTGAGATACAACTGAAGTATAATAAACTGCGCGTATTTGAAGTGTACAGTTTCAACTGTTTTGACATATGTGTTAAATTTCTGAAACCATCACCAGGCTTGAACATTTCTATCACCTCCTAACGTTTTCTTGTACCACTTGCAATGCATCTCTCACTCCACTCTACCACAAGGCTATCAGTGATCTGTAGTTGGCCTTTTCTAGAATTTCATACAGATGGCACCATACAGTACTCTTGAGAGAAGATCTGGCTTCTTTAATCAGCATAATGATTTTGAGCTTCATCCATGTTGTGTGTATCAGTAGTTGTCCTTTTGTTTTTCTGAGTAATATTCCACTTGTGTGGTTATACCACGTTTTGTTTATCTATTCCTGTTTCAAATGTTGGCAGCAACATTCGAGTTGTTTACAGTTTGGGGCTGTTACAAATAAAGCTATGTACGTGGGTGTGTAACTCGACGCATGTTTTCATTTCTCTTGGGTGACTACCACCGGAAGATGTCCGAGTCACGCTAAATTTAAGTTAAACTTTTTAAGAAACGACCAAATATTTTCCCAAAGTGGCTGTAGCGTTGTACACGTTGGGGATGACTCGGCCCCTGCTCCCAAATACCTCTGGAGAGGAGGGCTGAGAGTGACACGTTACCCTTCGGTACCGCCTTAGCAAGCCCGGAAGAAGGCAGGGAGGGAGGCCCGGCCGTGGGCACCGCACGTGCAAAGGCCCGGGGTGGGCAGAAGTCTCCTTGGGCGCAGGTGCGGCGGGGGTGGGGAGGGGAGGGCAGAGAGGGGACCTTCTCCGGCTCGGCCGGGCGGAGGGCGGGGCTGCCGGGAGGGGCTCCTCGGAGGCCCCGGATGGGGCGGGATTTGGGCGGCAGACGGCGATCCGTCGGTTCCCAAGGCAACCGGGTTCAACAGTTGGAGCCACACGGTTGTCTGGAGGCTTCCTGGTTCCCATTTGCCAACATGTGCGCCGCCGAGGTGGACCGCCACGTTGCCCAGCGATACCTGCTCAAGCGGAGGCTCGGGAAGGGGGTGAGCTCTAGAGGCGCCCGGGTGTCCGCGGAACCTGCAGGACGTGGGTAGGGCCAGTCAGAGGACTGTGGCCGTCCACGCTACAGGGACTCCTGCGCTGGGGTCCTGCCTCCTCCATGAGCTGCAGGTGTGCCCCCATTTCCCACAGCAGGGCGCCCTACTCTCAGGGAACTTGTCCCCTGGCTCTGGGAGGCGGCTGAGAGCCGGGCCCCCCAAGGTCTCAGGTCTGAACCAGAGCCCCCTGGCTCCCGCTGTCCCCACCACCGCCTCAGGCTCCCGGCTGCCTCTCCCGGTGTCCACAGTGTGACACAGGCGCTGAGGGGGCAGACCCCTGCCCAGGAAGGGCCTGAGCCAGTGAGCGGGGTGGGCGTGGCTGCTGGTCAGAGTCCCTGAGACCCCGAGTGTGTTTGTGACTGTGGGTGTGGGAGAGCAGGTCGGACTGTGTGAGAGTACATGTGTCACGGTGGGTCACGGGGTGTGTGCAAGTGTGAGACGAAGAGCAGAGAGAGTTGCCCATAGTGCGAGCAGTCATGCAGAAGCCCTGGGGCAAGGACATGCTGGGCTGCTGGGAAGGAGCAGAGCTGATGTAACTGGACAGGAGACTAGGGGGACTGTCTGGGAACGTGGAGATTTGGGGAACTGCTGCCCTGCAAGGACTTCAGCTCCTGCTGTGAGTGACACGGGGAGAGGAGCAGCCTTTGGTACCACTTTACAAGGCCAGGCTGCCCGCTCTGCTGAGGATGCCCTGTGGGAGTGGGTCGGGGAGAGAATTTAAGAGATCAGGGCAGTGATAGGGCTGGAGGTGGGAGAGGCTCAGACCAGGTTGGAGGGACAGAGGGGAGAGGAAGTCTTCAGATTCTGATGAATTCTGAAGTTGGAGCCAACAGGATCTGCGGACAGGCTGAATGGGGTACACGAGCGTGGGATCAGGGTGCCTGCAAGGGTGAAAGTCTGTCAGAGAAGGGACCCACCCAGGAACTCCCTCCCATTCCACAGTCAGGACCTGCCACCCCACATCCCCCTGGGGCCTCCCCAGAGGCCCCCTCTCTTGCCTCTAACCCCGGTTGCTTCCAACAGCCTCCTCTGGAGGCCTGCAGCTTTGGGGGCTTCCCCTCTCTGGAAGCAGAGTGGGAAGGAGGAGGCTCGTGTCTGCAGGAGGCAGTCTGGTGGAGCTCTGTGCCCAGTAGGCTGACCACCGTCCTCCTCAGGCCTATGGCATCGTGTGGAAGGCGGTGGATCGGAGGACTGGCGAGGTCGTGGCCATCAAGAAAATCTTTGATGCCTTCAAGGATAAGACGGATGCCCAGGTAAGTGAGTGGGGAAGCGAGCGGTGTGGGAAAGGATGAGGCAGGGCTGTGGGGTGGCCCCCTGCTGCCATGTGTCAGAAAGGTACAACTGGAAATACAATCACAGCAGGTTTCTGCATTTCTCAGAGCACCTCCCCCTGCAAACCCAGGATCCAGGAGGTGTGCGGGCACTGAGCTTCTGTCCCTTCACATCCTCTCTAGACAGGGGCTTCCTTTTTGCTCCACACACACACTTGTGTTTCTGTCTCCTTCCAGAGGACGTTCCGGGAAATCATGCTTCTCCAGGTGAGTGGCCAGGCCGTCTACCTGCTGCTCCTAGTGCTGTTTCTCCAAAGAAAGGGAAGCCTGGCCCCTGGCCCCCAGGGCACAGCCCCCTGCTCTTTCTCCAGGAATTTGGGGACCATCCTAACATTGTCCGCCTCCTGGATGTGATTCCGGCAGAGAACAACAGGGACATTTACCTGGTGTTTGAGTCTATGGGTGAGTGAGGCCTCCCTCAGACCCCAGTCCCACTTTGTCCAGGCCCAGGACCACCCCCGCCCACCCACATCCCAGTGTTTCCTGCAGTGGCTAGTGCGCTCAGCAAGGGCAGAATCCCTTGGAGCTGGAGAGTGTCAGCCCCCAAGGCCTGGTGGCGAATACCTTGACCCCCGCCTTTGCGAGGTTTTGCAGCTACGTGTCCTTTTTTCCTGCTCATTTGATAAAACAAAGGCATCATGAAATAAAGAATAAAAACAATTCCACAAACTTTGTTTGCTGTGCTGACAAAGACAGTAGGCAGGCTTGAGAGGCGGGCAGGGGCTCCCGGGCAGCGTTTGTGCCCAGCACGTGCTGGCGAGGCCTGGGTCTGTGCGGGCTGAGGAGCCCCTGTGGGGGTGCAGAGCAGGCCCGCCTGGCCCACCCTCCCCAGGCCCGCCAGACTGACCCGCAAGCCCCCCCAGACACCGACCTGAATGCCGTCATCTGCAAGGGCACGCTGCTGAAGGACACCCACAAGCGCTACATCTTCTACCAGCTGCTGCGGGCCACCAAGTTCATTCACTCAGGGCAAGTCATCCACCGGGACCAGAAGGTACCACCCACGCCTGTCTACTGAGCTCCACGACCCGGCCGGCGGCCCAGTGGTGCACTGGGTCCTCGAGCTCCAGCCTGGTCAGCCCGCAGCCTGCCTCTTCGCCCCTAGCCATCCAATGTTCTCCTGGACGCCAGCTGTTTGGTGAAGCTCTGTGACTTTGGCCTGGCTCGCCCCCTCAGCGGCCTCCCTGAGGTGCCCGAGGGCCACGCCCTGACGGAGTATGTGGCCACGAGATGGTACCGGGCTCCAGAGGTGTTGCTGTCTTCCAGCTGGTAACAGCGAGCGACCTGCCCTCATCCCACCCCACCTCCCCCTGCAATGTCTGGGCCCCTGCGCCCCCGCGCCCCCCTGCCCAGCCAGGGCCCTTGGCCTTCTTGCCCCTAGAGCCCCAGACCCCACTTGAAGTTCTTCCTCCCACCTGCGCCTCGGCCTCTGGGGTCCCCCCTCCAGCTCCACCCCCCTCCCCTCACCAGGTACACCCCCGGGGTGGACATGTGGAGCCTGGGTTGCATTCTGGGGGAGATGCTGCAGGGGCGGCCCTTGTTCCCTGGCACGTCCACCCTCCACCAGCTGGAGCTCATCCTGGAGGCCATCCCGCCACCGTCCAAGGAGGGTGAGCGTGTGGGTAGGCGGCTGCTGGCACACAGCTGTGGGGGGACGGCGCCTCATGGACCAGGACTGCATGGGAGGACAGCGGGGAGGGGATGGGGCTAGGAATGGCAGGGAGGGGGGATGAGCAGGGTCCAGAGGCCTTGGCAAGCCTGGAGGGGGCAAGCTGTGCAGGGTGGGCCCAGGGAAGGGCTTCTGGGGCTTCTGCCAGGGACATGGGGCCCACGAGGGCCAGGCAGTGCCCACTGAGCATCCACCCGGGGCGGGACAGCAGCACGAGCTCTGTGGAGGGGCGACAGTCAGTGTGCCGCCAGGGGCCGGGCGGGGCGCAGCAGAGAGACAGGCAGAGGTGGCTGGAGGGGCAGCCTGCAGCGGCCCTTCCTCCCTGGGGGTGGCAGTGTGGAGGGCAGCGTTGGGGAGCCCTGTTCTCTCCCCAGTCTGCTCTGGTGGAGAGGGCAAGGTGCTCCCCATGGAGGTGGGGGGTACATGTGTGCACATGAGAGCACGCGGCACATGGAGAAGGTAGGTGTGTAAGGACAAGCACACATGTGGGTGCACTAGTGGTGGTGCACGACCTGGTTTTCGGGGTTTGAGCCCCGCCAGAGAGCCGAGACCCTGCAGAGGAGGTTGCGCCACAAGCCAGAAGCAGTGGCCGCCCACCTCCCTGTGCTGCCAGGCCGCCCACCTTCCTGACTCCTGAGCACCCTGCCTTCTGCCCTCACTCCCAGACCTCCTGGCGCTTGGCTCTGTTTGCAACATCTCAGTTCTGCAGCACCTGGGGTCCCGGTGAGTGCGAGGGCTTCAGGGGGCCCCAGTGTGCTCCCTGCAGCCTTCAGGGCCAGCGAGTGTCAGCTTCGTGAGCCCTGCCCTCCTGATCACAGTCCTGAACCGGGAAACTGTTAGTCAGCCTGAAATGAGGAGACCCCAGGGTGGGCCCCGCTGGCGCTGGGAGAGCGGCAGGAACCACCCCAGGCATCAGAGAGCAGGGGTCTGACGACCTTCCCTGGCTCCCGAGGGTGATGCAGGGGGCAGGAAACCAGGGGATGGGTGGAAGTTGAAACCCTAGCAAGGGGCACAGATGTGGACATGGGGCTGGGGGGCCAGACCCTGGAGGCCCTGACGAGCCAGCCTCCCACAGGCCCAGGCAGACACTAGATGCCCTCCTGCCCCCCGATACCCCTCCAGACGCCCTGGACCTCCTCTCGCGACTCCTGGTGTTTGCCCCGCACAAGCGGCTCAGTGCAGTCCAGGCCCTGCAGCACCCCTACGTGCAGAGGTAGCGGCTGGGGGTGGCGGTGGGCTGCAAAGCTCGGAGGGGCTCTCCCGAGGCAGCCCGGCCCCGCTGCCCCAGCACCCGCCTGGCTGGCTCCCTGCAGGTTCCACTGCCCGGCCCGTGAGTGGACGCTGGGGGGTGCCGTGCGGCTCCCGGTGCAGGAAGGAGCCCAGCTCTCAGCCGCCGAGTATCGCCGCCGCCTCTATAAGGTGCTCCGAGACGCCACCCCGTCCCTCCCCTCGGGCCCGAGGCCTCCTCTGCGCAGCGACCCCGCCCCCACTCCAGCGCCCTCTGAGCGCCCCTCCGCTCTCGCAGATGATCTTGGAGCGCAGGGGCCACGGCCGCCTCCCGAAGGAGACGGGTCTGGGGGGCAGCCCCCCAACCCCCGAGCCGGAGGCGCAGCTGCCCTCGGGCTCGCCTGCGTGGAACCCCGGACGCCGGCCTCGGAGTAACCCCGGCCACGGGCCCGTGCACGGTGCGTGGTCTGACGGCCGATGTGTGGGGCCACCAACCTCCAGCAGTGCCGGACTCCTGACCCCGGGGTTTGGTCTCCCGACCCCACAGACGCTCCCGGCGGAGCCCAGGACCCTCCCAGGCAGAACTCAGACCCCCTGCACCAGCCTCCGCCCCCAGGAGGTCCTGGGAGAGGGGCGAGGCCCGGTGGGGCGACGTCATCCTCGTGGGTAGGTCGTGGTGGGGGCGCTGCAGGACCGCTCCCACTGCTCCTTTACGAGGGCGCCGGTGACGCTGCCACTCGCCCCTTCCCAGGTGAAGCCCAGCGCTATGGAGGCGGCGCCCTCGTTGACCTCGCAGGCCGCCGCCCAGGTGGCCGTCCGGGCCCTGATCCGGAGTGACCGGAACCTGGGCCGCGGTGCGACCGCGCCCGGCGCGCCACGGGTGAGTCTGCGCGCCCCGCGCCCCGCCCCCCCCCCCGCCCCCGCCACTTCCCCTCCGCCGGCCGCTCCCCGCGCAGGGCGCTCCTCCACCGTCCTCGATCCTCATCTGTGTGCAGGTTCCTCCTCGACCTCCGGGGGCGGCCCGGCCCGGTCGGAGAATGTTCGGTGCCTCCGCAGCGCAGGGGGCCCAGGGGGCCACGCGGGCCGCGCTGGGGGGCTATTCCCAAGCCTACGGGACCGTCTGCCTCTCGGCGCTGGGCTGCCTGCCCCTCCTCCAGGGACCTCGCGCCTGAGCCGCCCTGCGGGTCTTCAAGAGGACCTCCCCGGTGCCCAGCCCCGCCCCAGTCCCTAGGTTGCCCCTCCTCCGGCAGGTTCCCGGGCCCAAGCCCCCGGTGCTCTCCTCCTACCTTTTCCCCAACGCACCCTCTCCTGGCCACATTTAAGCCCCAGGCCGCCGAGGTTCACACCCAACCTCCATCACTTCCTCCAATAAAGTTCTATCTGTCCCCCACCGGCCTGCCCATCTGTCACCCTCAGCCAGGGTCTGCCAGTGAGGCTGCACCAAACCTTTTCCCTTCTGGAGGACAGAGCCCTTGAGAGGCCTCCAGGCTGCCATATGCTGTCACCTGGGCTCCGGTCTGCTCAGTGTCCAGCGCTTTCTCTCTATCTTAAGGCTGCCTGGGGGTTGCCTTGGGGTCACCTCTGTCCACAGCATCCAGGGCCTGCCTGGTGCCTGAGCACCTCAGGTCCCAGCTGGGGGTGCTGCAGGAGCGAGGTGGTCCCCACGGTGGTCCTGCCGGGGAGGGTCTTGTTCAGTGCATGTTGCCGGGCTGCAAGCCACTGTGTGACCACACTTGTGGCCCTGGGCCACAGCAGGAAAGGGGAGAACATGGGACACTGCCCCTGACTGCAGTCAGTCACACCCCACCAACATGGTGACAGGCGCTCGGTCTGTCTCCAGACCTTGGCTGGGGAAGAGGAGAGCAGCTGTGAATGTCTTGTGGGGCTCAAGGCTTCCTCCCCTGGTATTACCAGGCAAAGCACCCAGTGTGAGCCCAGACTGGGGGTGTGGGACTGAGGAGTGGGAGGGTCCCAGCCAGCGCTGAGGTATCTCCTGGTTCCATGCACACCTCATACTGTCCCCACCCTGGGCAGTGGTCAGGACACAGGGAGGCCACTTTCCGGTGCCTGGTTGGAGGTGTTCCTGGCCCAAGAGCTTTTCAGCCAGGAGCAGGTGGCTCCACCCTACTGTGGAAGACATCAGCTGCTGCAGGGGAGGGCGAGGTATGGATCCAGGAGAGCTGGGCAGGGGGTGACCCAGACCTGGCAGCTACTCAGAAGGCAGAACAGGGCTTGGGGAAGGCCAGGGAGGGGCCCTGGTTCTGGCTTGGAGATGAGCCAGTCATGAGATGGGGCTGCCTAAAGGGGCAGCTTTTTGCATTTTTAGAGCCTGAGGTATAGCTCAAGCAATGAATATGGGGGACCCATAGGGCTGCAGAATGAATGCCACTGCCCAGAAAGGGGCAGGGCACCCAAGAAGTCCAGCCCTGAGTGCAGAGGTGGTGCTGCAAGACTGGAGGGTCTGGGAGGCCCAGGCAACTAGACAAATGGCTGCTTGGCATCCTGGCCAAGGGCAGCCCCAGGTTGATGGGAACTTCCAGAAGAGGTTAGGTGGGGCTTGGCAACCAGGGGTTTGCCAATGGGCTGTGCCTACACAGAGGGCTGAAGTGAGGCCTGTCACAGAAAGTGGCTGAGAGGTGGAAGGGGTTTATGGTGGTTAGAAGATGCGGGTAGAGGTGGTGGCAGTATAGATGGGGAGGGGTCTCTAGTCCACCCCACAGGGATGGATGGTGGTGTCCAGAGAGAAACCTGAGATATTAATAGGGCTAAAGGCTGCAATTATAACTGGGTGATGTTATGTATATGTATTTGGGAACATGACAGAATATTTCGTGTGTTGTGTTTTTTTTTATTAACACCAAAATGTGCAGAATCACATTTGAGGTGAGGTCTTATTAAGCATGACGTGGAGGACGCAGTTGGGAGGGTCCGAAGGCCTCGGGTCTCTCCCTGGGCAGAACCTCCACTTCCTGCGAGGGCTCTCCGTCAGCGACAGGCCCAGCCTGGTCTGCTCAGAACAGCTGCACACCAGGCCAGGCCAAACCGTGTCAGCAAGCACATCGAGGACCAGAGATGCTCCGGCTCATCTGGCTCCCCAGAGGCCTTTTCCATTCGAACCAAAGTCTCTGCTGTCACCCCACCTGGGCGGTGGCTTTGGTGATGAGACCGCGGGCCACCAGGGCGCAGGGGCTCAGTCAGGACTGTGGCCACACCCAACAGTCCCCAAAGAGCAATTAGGCTTTCCTATACTTAAAAAAAAAAAAAAAACTATTTAAAAAGAAATAGCACAAACACTAATTTAACAATACCAGCACCTATGGTGGGGGCAGGGTGGCTTTCAAAGCATTTGGTGCCAAAATGAATCATTCCAGATCAGTTACTGTCTGGAGGTGAAAAAAAAAGATACAAGAAAGCTAAATGGGGAACCTTGGACAGATTTTTGGGGGGCTGGTGACAAAGGGGAAAGGATGCACAAGAGGGTGGAGTCTGGGTCTGCTGGGCACCTGCAAGGCAAGGACCACTTAGATGAGGGACTGAGGTGCAGAGGTCCCACGTCAGGGACACTGATACCCCTCAGAGCAGTGTGCCGGGGCTCAGGGGCCATCGCACGCCATCCTCTGCCCTCACAGGACAAGGCTCCACATCCAACCCCTTTCTGCAGCGTGGCTGCAGGTGGACCTGGGAACACGTGTCTGTCAGGAACGCTTCGTGAGGCCAGGGCCTCCCATCATCCATTGGGCTGTTGTGCCACAAAGCCCGGGGTTCTCGCCCTTGCAGGGTGCCGGCCAGGGCCCTGCAGGAGTGGTGGCCACATCTGGTTCAGTTCTCACCAGGGCGGCCCCTCCCCTGCTGAAGGGATGGGGACCAGGGAAGGGGCCCGGAGGGAGGGAAGGAGGGACGTGCTGGGGAAAGGGCAGGAAGTGAGCCCTAAGACTGCAGGTGCAGAAACAGGCCCTGAGAGACGGAGGCCTAGAGAGGAGGGGGCTGCCAGGCAGTGGACAGGGGCAGCACAGCCAGGCCATGAGCAGAGGGGACCCCTGAGACACGGAAGCCCTGAGACACATGGACCCCAGAGTATGGGGGCCTAAGGCACAGAGAGATGGGGGAAACAGATGCCTAAGAAGGGGGAGGCTGAAGCTCCAGAGGCGGAGGTGTGAAGGGCCAGAGCTGGGGTGGTAAGGCAGTGGGTAGCTGGGGCTGAAGCTCTAAGGGAGGAGAGACCCAGGGGCACGAGGCCGGCAGGGCCGCTGGCTGAGCCTCAGGTGGAGCGGAGCTCTGGCTGGCTCAGCCGGTTCCCTGGGCTTTGGCTGAGGGCCAAGTGTTCTGCCCAACGGTGATGCAGGCACCTCGGCCTGGGCTGGAAGGACAGGTGACTCACTTCTTGCTTTTGAATGTACCCAGGATCTTGGGCATGAACTTGCCCACCTTGCTGTCCCTGGCATCCTCCTCGGCAGGGCCCTCCGCTGCCCCGGGAGCCCCTGGCTCCTCCTTTTTGCAGAAGACCTCGAAACGGCTGTAGACACGCTTCTCTTTGCGCATGCTCTCCATGCGGCGCAGGAGCCGGTCGCGTTCCTCCACACTGGCAGGCAGTGTGCGGCTCAGCCGGCCTTGGGTCCCCAGGCTGTCCGAGCGGAAGATGGCCGAGCACTTGTCCTTGTCGGACATGTCAGGGGCTAAGCCGCCGGCCGCTGGCGAGCCACCCAGCTCTGGGCTGCTGTGGGCCGGGGTCGGGCCTGGGGCAGGGGCTCCGCGATGCTTCTGGCCATGGGCGCTGATCTGCTCCAGAATGGCTTTTGTGTCGTCCCGCAGGTTGCTGCTGTATAAGGCATTGGCTGTGGCTGACGACACGCGCGCCCACGGGCCCCGATCCTCTGCAGCCACCTCGGTGCTGTCAACCCGGCCTAGGGACGGCCGCTGGGGGCTCTCAGGCTGCCCGTTCTCCTGCGGCATCGGAAAGCTGCCCTCATCCTCTGCCCGCCGCTCACCCTTGGGGCTCAGCAGCTGCCGCAGTCTCACGGAGCCTTTGCGCAGGACCTCCATGGGGCCGCCAACTGCCTCCTCTGTGGGCCCTGCCTTCGGAGACTCCCCGGAGAAGGGAAGGGTGAGGCTGCCCCTGCGCTCGGGCACAGGGGGCACCGGGCTGCCCCTGCGCTCTGGAACAGGAGGCACCGGGCTGCCCCTGCGCTCAGGGTAGACAGAAGTGGGGCTCCCCTTCTGCTCAGTAAATCCAGCCGTGGGGCTGCCTTTGCGGGCAGGAAACCCAGGAGTGGGACTCCCCTTGCGCTCCGGGTAGGCTGAGGTGGGGCTCCCTTTTGGCTCAGACTGGTGGCCCCCAGGCCCCTCTGGTGGGGGGCTGTCCCGCCCTCGCGGGGAGGTGGAGTGGCCCTGGGTGGACAGGAAGCGGGAGGGCAGCCGGTCCGTGCCACTGCTGCCCCGGCCCAGCGTGTCCAGCAGCTGGGTGGCGGTGAGAGTGGCAGCTCCGGGTTGTCGCTCCGCCTCCTGATGCAGCTGCTGTGCAAAGGACTCGCGCAGGTCCAGCAGGCAGCTCTCCAGGCTGCGGTGTTCAGTGCCACCGCCGCCGCCAGGCGCAGACACCTCCTCCTTCCACGCCTGGGACACGACAGCCTTGCTGTGGCTTGCGACTGTGACCGCTGTCCCCACGCCGCCAGGGTCTCGAGAGGGGCCCTTGTACTTCTCTAGGAGCTCGGCCACCTTGGTGGAGGCAGCGGAGCGCACAGCTTCACCACCGGCCCCCAGCATTTCGCTGAGCGTCTGCTCCTTGTGCAGCAGCTGCGCCTTCTCCGTGGAGGCCCCCGCAGCCCCGCCCGTGCCCTCGCCCTGTGAAGAGCTGAAGATGAGCGAGGAGCGCAGCCGGGAGCTGCGCTGGATCAGCGGGTTCAGGCGTGAGCGGAAAGAGTCCTGCTTGGCCAGGCCTGCCTCCTCCTGGCCCTCGCGCTCCGGGCAGTCGCCGCCACCGCTGCCCGAGCCCGGCACTGGGCCCTTGCCTGGGAAGGGCGCAGGCACACGGAAGGCCGAGGGAAGCAGGTCCCCAGCGGTCGCCCGACCCCCAGAAACCAGCACGTCATCGTCATAGGCCTCGGCCTCCATGGGTGTGGGCAGGCCCTCGTCTCCAGCGTCCTCGCTGTGACAGCCACTCAGGTAAGAGGCAAGGCGCCAGTGCCGCAGTCCGGCCCGCCCCTCGGGCCCACCCCTGCGCTCCGGCTCGGGCTGGGGCGCCGTCTCAGGGCCTAACCTTGTCACTGCTTGGCAAGGGAAGCGCTGGCCCAGGTTGGGACGAGGGGCCCCGCCGGGTTCCAGACCGCGGGGCCCAGGCCCGAAGGCGGGGTCTGAGCCATGGCGCACCTCCCGCGAGGCACTGGATGGCACGTAGTCCAGCCGCTGGTGTCCGTCCAGGCCGAGCTCCGGAAATCGTGGCCCGGCGCCCAGTGTGAATTCATCGTGGTCGGGGAAGCCAGGACGGCTGGCACGAAGCTTCTCGAACAGGCCTTGTGGGCGCGCCGGAGCAAGCTGTGGGTCCCACTGGTAGTGCTGTTGGTAGAGCTGGTCGCGGTGGAAGTGGCTGGTCTGGAAGCGGAGGTCATCGCCGTGGCTGAGGAACGTCTGCCGTGATACCTGCCGTGCGGCCGCCAGGTTCTCCACGGCGCCCGCACCGTCAGCGGCCGCATAGCTGTACCTCTTAAAGGCGTCCATCTCTAGGTGCCGCGCCTGAAAGAAGCCCCGCGGACCCGAGAGCTCCCCACCTGGCCCGGCCTCTGCGTCCAGCCTACGAGATAGCGGCCGCAGCCCCGCGTGCGGCTCCAGGGCGCCCCCGGGCATCCGTGAAGACTCCTCTCGGCGAAAGGCCGACAGAAAGTGGCGGTCGGGGTCAAGGAAGGAGGGGAAGCCCAGGCCTTCTTCCCGAGGTGGTGGGAACAGGAGGTGGGCGCGTTTGGGGAAGGAGAAGGGGGTGGGAGCCCCGGGCATCTGGCCGCCCATGAGCGGCCCAGCCCCTGCGTATGGAGCCAGGGCATAGGCGTCCATGCGGGCCAGTGCCCCGGCCGAGGGTACCAGCGGCTCGGATTGTGCGAAGAGAATGCGGAATTCCTCATCGAAGCTGGAGACCAGCTCGCCCTGGAACACGTGTGCCAGACTCCGGTGGATCTTCTCGAAGGACCACATAAAGCTGGGAGGGGGGTGGGGCCAGTCAGAGGGAGGGGCAAGACGGGGGGGAGGGGCCAGAGTCGGGGAAGGGGCGGGGCCGGGTCGGGGAAGGGGCGGGGCCAAGCCTATGAGGGTTAGGGCGCTACAGGAAGGCTTCTGGAAATGAGGCCCTCGAATGGGGAGGCAAGGGGCTAGGCGCACCTGTAGCTCCCACTCATCACCACGGCACAATCCACCAAGAGGAACTTCTCCTTTACGTGGCCCTTGAAGGACTTCCCAGTGCGGCAGTAGTAGGTGGGGCCGGCCACAGTGCGCACGCGCAGGAACTGGGGCAGGCGAGGTGTTAGGGCTCTGCAGAGGGGCCTCACTGCGCCCCTCCCGGTCATCCCCTCCCGCCCTCCGGCCACTCACGTCCACATGGTGCAGGTTGACCCGGCACTTGTCGGCCATGTCCAGGAAGTGCTGTGCGTTCATCTCGTCTAGGAGGATGTAGACTGGGACGCGGCGCGCAGCGGCCTCCAACACTTCACTGAGAAGGTCCACATCGGTGAACATGTCCATCACCACAGCCACCACCTGCAGAGGGTGAAGCAGGGACAGAGGCCCGAACCCTCAGGTGTCCCCACCATTCTCTAGCCATACCTTCATGCCCTCCCCACCCCCTGGGCGCAGGGGCAGGTTATTGCTGAATGCCCACAACAGCTACTAGCCCATCGCAGGGGAGTGGGGCCCTGTCATAGAACAGGGGTCAGAAGGGGCCCATCATTAGAGATGTGGGGTTATTGGTGGCCCATGATGGAGCCCTAGGCAGGCACAGGGCCTGCAGCCTATTGAGGGAGGGCTGTCCTTCAGCTCAGGGTGGGTGTTCGGCTCAGGGCAGAGCCCTGGATGGGGGAGGGGGCAAGGCAAAGCCCCAGGCTCCATTCCTGCCCCTGGGAAGGAGTTGCCATCTGGGGAGGAGGGGTGAAGGGGCAGAGGGCAGAGATGGGTCTTTACATCTGAGCTGCTGCCATAAGTCTGTAGTTTAGCAGGCTCCATTTGCTATTTGCCAACTGCTTGGTGTTGGAGGCAAGTCAAGGGCAGGACTAGAGAATTCTCTGAGCATTAAGTCCAGGCAAGGAGGGGCCTCAACCATCAGAGCCCCTGAGCTTCTGGGCACCAGCCATGACCCTGGGTAGGCAAACCTGTGCAGTCTGCAGCTTGTGATAACCAAACCATTGATGACCCTGGAAGAAGTCTGCCAGGGAGCCCTCATTACAGCTTGAGGGCTGGAGAGGCTTGGCCAGCCAATCCTGGCCCCACACTTGCCCCCTAAACTGGCATGCATTTCCCCTTCACCCTCATACTCATGCTTCAAGGTCCATTGCAGGCTGCCCCTCCCCACTGCCCACTGAGCCTGTGACAGCATACCTGCTGGGCAGAGCGGATCATCCTTCGAGCCTCATCCTTGATGCTGGGGCTGTCAGGTGGCGGCGGCTGAACCAGTGTGGTGACCTCAGTGCCCTGGAAGCCAAAGGTCAGGGGCCAGCCTAGGTCAAGTTCAGGAACTGCCTGGTCGGAGTTCACAGGCCAGTAAGTACCAGAGGAGCCATCGAAGTCCAAATTGGGGGGGCTGCCTTCGGGGGGCTCAGGGGCGACATGCTGCGGGGGTCGCAGGTGGCGGCTCACGTGCTCCAGCTCCTCGGGGCACAGGAAGGCAGGCGCCCCCTCAGAAGCAAGGAAGCGGCTGTATGCCTCTGGCCCGCCCTCAGCCAGCGCATCCACGGCCAGGCGGTAGTACTCTTTGTAGTGCGGGGGCAGGTACCCGGGCGCCAGTGGGTTGTCCCCCTGGGAGGAGCTCTGGGAGCGACGGGCCATGTTGGGGCCAGGGACCTGGGGGAAGGGCAGGGAGACACATTACAGGGGGAGGGGGCTCTGGGTCCACCCCACACACACTTGTGGAAATATCATAGCAGCGGCTGTCAGTGACCCTGGGTGGGCTGTGGAGGTCAGGTCGCGCCTGGAGGTTTTCCAGGGCACTCCCAGACCCTGGCGTGCCCCTTAGTTGGGGGAACATCAGAACACAAGCCCGTTGTCTCTTGTGGCTCTGGCGGTGGGGCTGGCCCTCCTCTCACCAGGGGCCAGGAGGCACCCTGGGCCCCGGCTTCCAGGTAGGGGTTCCAGCTCCACATGGGCCTGACTCAGGGCTACTTTATGGCCTCTATGGCCCAAGGCACTTCTGCATTGTGGACTCCTTCCTCCATTAAAAAAAATATGACAGTTGTTATAAAGAAAATATAAATATAATACAGACTATATTAATATATTTACTTTTTTCTTCTGATTTTATGACAATGCATTTTGTGGCCCCTGGCACTGTGCATGCTGGACAAGTTGGGGCACTGCCTGCGTCTCTGCCCCCTAGAGCTGGGGGACCCTGGACTGCTCTCTGTGCCTCTATGGCCTGTTCCCTCCACTGTACAATGCAGCTGTCTCAGCCAGAAAGAATGCAATTTTATGATTTGCAGCAACATAGAGGGACTTGAAGGGCATTATGCTAAGTGAAATAAGTCAGAGAAAAACATACTGTATGATATATATGTGGAATCTAAAAAAAAATACAACTAGTGAATATAACAAAGAAACAGACTCACACATATAGAGAACAAACCAGTGGTTACTAGTGTATGTGGGGGAGCAGGAGGTACAAAGTACTGAGTGTTAAGACAGGCTCAAGGATATACTGGACAACATGGGAATATAGCCAATATTTTGTAGTAACTGTAAATGGAGTATTCCTTTTACAAATTTAATTAAAAACTTTTTTTTTTTAATTAAAAACTTTTTTCAATGAAGCTGTCAGGGTTGACCTGATAGCACACTTGGCCCAAGGTGACCTCAGTGCACAGAGCCTGTCACCCCATCCACAGACCCTGGCCACTCCCCGACCTGTGCTACAGGGTCTCACACTCGGCCCCACAACCCACTTGCTGACCTCGGAGCCCTCTGCCCCTGTCCACCATACCATCTTAGACACCTCCCTAGGCTGCACTCCTGGAACACCCCTCCCCCTCCCCGAGGCCTGAACTTCACATCCTGGCAGGAGCTTAGGGGGCCTGTCCCTGCCAAGCCCAGCCCGTGGGGCAGCAGTAACCTTCCAAGTTCCTGGTCACTGCCCACTTGTCCTCAGCTCCAGGTGAGCCTCTCCACCTTCACTGCTCCCCCAACTTCACACTATCAGCCAGGCCCACTGGCTCCACTCCAGCCCACCTGTCTCCAAAGGGTCTGCATGGGAGCCTGGCCTGGGGGAATATAGGTCCTGGAAGGCCAGGTGGGGGTCTTTATTTGGCTCCTAGGACCCGTCTCCCTAGGACCCCTGAAATACCTGGTTGCTCATATCTCCCTAATCTGGAAGGAGGTTCACAGGAAGCTGATCCTGTCTGGCTCGTGACTTCCTGAATGTGGGCCGACAGGCAGAGTGCCCCCAGCCCCTGTAGGTGCAGCTGGACAGCGCTGACTGGACGGGGTCAGTGGCCCGCTGGAGACAGTTGGGAGGGTTGGGATGACTTGGGGGCATCTTTCCTGTCTGCCCTCCTAGGAGAAGTGACATAGAGGTGGGGGTGGGGGACGCCCCCGTGTGTATTCAGTCACACCCAGTGGAGAGGCTACTTTGTCTGATTGAGGAAAACCTGCTGTGCCTTAGAGGGGGCACCACCCGCAGGCGTATCTGGGTACACATGGGGTGGCCATGTGTCCTCACTGTACCAGGACCACACACGAGGGTATGTGGTCAGGGTCCTGTTTGCACCAGGGTCCTGACCCTGTATGTGACCACAGGGTGTGTGTTATCTTGAACTGTATCTGACTGGGGAGGGGCCGCTCTCCAGATGACAACCCTTGAGAGTGCCACTTCCCATGTCGGGGAGACATACTGGAAGGGACCTCCTTCCCTCCTACTTTACTGGGGAAGGGAATCAACACCAAGTGTCCAGGCTGCATGCAGAGGGGGTGCGGATCCGAGGGTGGGGAAGGGGTCCTGTCCCGGGGGAGTGTGCAGGGGGCCCTGCCCAGCCGCACGAAGCCACACGCGGGCCCCTGACCACCTCAGGCCTCTGCCTGTCTCCTTTCACAGGTCCCCATGCCCCTGACCTGTGGACCCGGCAGTGGCCACTCCCAGCTATGGGAACCCCAACAGCCGCCTCTCCACATCTGCCTACCAACGCCGGCCTGAAGGGAGGGAAGGGCGCTTATCCCACCCCAGCTGATGACTCAGCAGGAATCCTCTTGGCTGCTGACCTCTGACCTGAGACAGAGCCGACAAAGCCTCCAGGCAGGGCCCTAAGGGCTCTAGTGGGCTCCTGAACCAGGGACCTCCAGCGGAAGTCTTTCCCGAGGGCAGGCCTGGGGTTTTATCCGGAGAGAGGGATCTGGGGCACAAGGTGGGCTGGCCCTGTGCCAGGCAGGCAGAGGCTTTAGGCCGCAGGAGGAGGACGGGGCTGGGATTCCCACAGAGGAAGTGGGTGAGCCACAGCTTTCCAGTGCACACCGCAGGGCCAAAGCAGGTGACTGAACCCCGGGAAGTTAAGCTGCCTGGGCCAAGAGTCCTGTCCATCCACCCAGTCCAGGGACTTGGGCGCCAGGGAATCCTGCGCCCCACGGAGGGAACCAGACAGAGCTCCGGCCACGCGGGCCACCCCCAGTCCACGGCGGCCTAGAAGGGCCCCCCCAGGAAGGGTCTAGGCCAGGCCCAGCACGCTCTCCAGACTCCAGGTAGGCCGCGAGTATAGGAGCAAGGCGGGCCGGCCTGGGCTGGCTCGATCTGGGCCCGGGGCCCCTTCCCACTCGCTTCTCTCGGGCCGGCGTCGAGCGAGGGCGCCCGAGGCGCCCCCTCGGCCCCAGCTCCGGCAGACCCGGCCCGACCCCCTCGCGCGCGGCCGCGCTCCCACTGCCTCGCTCTGGGTCACGCTGACGCAGCCAGGTGCGGGCGGGCTGGCCGCCCAGGTGAGGCTGCGCCGGGGGGGCCGCCGACGGTGCCGACCCCGCCCCACCCCGCCGCGGCCTCCCCTTCCGCGCGCCCCGCCCGGCCGGAGCCCGGGGAGGGGGCCCTACCTGGCCAGGTGCGCGGGGTCTCGGGACAAGGGCAGCAGGAGCCGACCGCCGCCCAGCGGCCTCGCGGTCCGGTCGGTCCGGCAGCCACTCCCTACCGCGGCCCGCCCGCCGCGCGGCCTGATTCACGCGCCCGCCCCCGCCCCGCCCGCCGCCCCTGCCGCCTGCCTGCCCGGGCAGCACCTGGGGGCGGGGCGGCCCCACCCGCGGCGCGCCCGCATTCCTCCGCCGCCCGCCCGTCGCCGCCGCTCCCGGGACCCCCGCCCGCGCCCCGGTGCCCCCGGACCCCCGCCGAGCCCCCCCCGGCGGCGCGGACCGGGACCCCGGCCTGGGATCCCGGGAGACCGCTGGGCCCGGACTGCCGGGGCCCCGCGTCCCCAGGCTCCCCCATCGGTTCGCCGAAGGCTCGAGGGCCCTAAGCCTGACCCTTGACCCTCGCCCCGGAAGTCGGGGTGACTCGGAAGTTCCGGCTAGTCGCTAGGAAACGGGCCAGCCCGACGCGGGGGGCGGTGCTTCTGGCCTTGCCTACGAGTTGGGGGAGGCAGGCGAAGCAGGTGAGACCTTGAGGGCGGCGCCGAGCCTTGGGCGGGGCAGGGCCTGGGGGCCTGTGAGCGCAGAGTGCCCCCCACCACACCGGGACTGCCCCAGCCCCGCACACTCCGACGCCCACAGGTGTCCGGGACCCTACAGACAAGAGGGGTCCCCCACACGTATAGAAGACCCACTGCACACCGGGACACTTCCCCACTCCAGTCCTCTCCCCCCACTGGCACACCCACACACGTAGCACACACCTGTGGACAGGGACTGTACAGGCACATAGGGACCTGCACACACAAAGGACTCCACACACACACTGACCCCCACTTACATGGGAGCCCCGTGCCCAATGCACACAGAAACCCAGGTCCACACAGGACTCTACAAGCGCATGAGGCCTGCACCTGCTGTACTCAGGTGCACGCCCGTGTCCACACATACAGCACGCTCTGCGTGCACAGACTCCGCATGCAAGCAGGGCCATCCCCCACAGAACCCTGCAACATACAGGCGCCTACGTGAGCACCCAGAGTTCCTCAGAAACCGGGGGCCCTGCAAGTCCCTGAGCCCCACACACTCCTGCCACACTTGTGTGCATGTACACATACACACTCACACTCCCTTCCTTAGCTGCCCCAACCCCCCAGCCTGCCCACAAACACTCCAGATTCCTACTCAGAACCCCAGTTCCCCATCAGACCCTCTCTGAGGGGCCCTTACACAACACAGGCCCAGCCCAGCCCTCGACCATCTGCCCAAGCCCAGGACAGAACCAGCCCCTGCCCTCCCACCTCAAGCTCTGTCCCTCCCTCACCAGAGTGCCCATCAGTCTCTTTCAGCCAGTCTCTGGTCACCTCCCAACTTTCAGGGTCACTCCCATTTGCATTCGCTCCTTCCCCAAACTCTTAGTGACATCCATGGTGGGAACACAGGTGTGCGCTCAGGCAGCAGTGCTGTGGGGGAGGGGGGGCAACACAGCCTGGGGCAGGGGAGGCCCCCCCCCCCCCCGCCGGGGAAATGAATCTGGGGTCAGCCGAGTGGGCCAGGGAGAAGGGTGTTGCTCCCGGGCCCCGACAACACCTCCTGCCAAGGCCAAGATGAGAGAGGGGTGGGGTGTGGGGGGAGAGCTGGGGGCAGTGGGGGCACAGAGGCTTCTGCAAGGCCGGGTCGGCTCAGGCTGGTGTTTAGGATGAAGCTGGCTCAGCCCAGTGATCTGAAGCCTGGAGATGGGTACCCGACATCAATCCTGGGGTATGGATGGGTGAGCCAGGCTGAGGGGACAGGGACGTGAGGGCAAGGGGGACAAGCTGTGGCCAGATGTTCTTGCCAAGCATTCCCACCCAAGCTACTGGGCATGTACACGCCAAGAACCAGGGGCAGGAGGGTGGGCAAGGAAGCCGGCAGGAAGCTGCGTTGGGGGGTGATCCTGTGTTTCCCCAGTTCGGCATCTGCTGTCTGTTCCCGCAGGTCCGTGTGATGCTGTCCCCACTGCCTCTGCCAGTCTGAGCACACCCTCCTGACCTTCCCCCTCACCCAGGAGAATGAGCAGTAAGAAGGGGGGAACCAGAGCTGCGCCAGGGAAGTCCTTCCCCAGAGCCAAGCCATGGGCCCCTGCCGGTGAGTGTGATCCCTCTGACTTCCAGCCTGGCTCAGACTCTGGCTTGTGACACCTGCTGTGCAGCCGCCCAGGAAGACCCTTCCCTGAGACAGAGGAGTCAGAGTGCAGATGTCCCTTCCAGACTCTCACCCTGGGACTGTACCCCTGGGGTTGGGGTCCTGAGGACAGTGTTCAGAGCATAACTTTAGGACACATGGAGACAGGCGGCCTGTGGGGACTGAATATAGGTTCTAAAACAGCAGGGCTTGAACCCACGTTGGGGACTCTCAGGCAGCCCGCAGTCCGCTCTGACCCTCTGCGCCACGGAGGCCATGCTGTGCTTTTCCTTGACTGCTGCTCCCTCAGGCCATGCTCTCTTTAGCCACTTCGAGGCTGAAAGGTGACAGCTTGCCCTTGGCTCAGTCCCGCCGCAGGCTAGGAAGTGCATCTCCTCCCATGTCCACCCTGACCCGCAGTCGCTCTTCTCTGAGTCACATTGCTTCTGTCACAGCACTCATCTGAGTTCTTTGCTAGGCTGCCAACACCTTCTAGGCTGCGGCTAGGGGTCCTCCCAGCACACAGGCCTGTACTGGGGTCTGTGCTCG
The DNA here is from genome assembly GCF_033118175.1 of Dama dama. Classification (NCBI taxonomy): domain Eukaryota; kingdom Metazoa; phylum Chordata; class Mammalia; order Artiodactyla; family Cervidae; genus Dama; species Dama dama. Next base: position 2,113,975 of record NC_083701.1, on the reverse strand, counting down.
GTAGGGGAGCCCCACACTCTGTTCCCCAGCTGCAGGCCCCCTGCTTGAGCGGGCCTGGACCGCAGAGGCCTCCCAGATCCCCAGACCTAGCAGGATGGTGGTGCCCACTCTTCCACGCCAAGCTGGGTTAGACCCTAGCTCCCCAAAATAGCCCCAGCCGCGTCTGAGGCGGCAGCACTCCTGGAATGAGGATGATGGCTCAGGTGGCTTCCGCCATCTCATCTCAAGCCCTGGGAACAGGCTCTGCAATAAACAGCAGGCCGGGCAGGCGGCCAGGAAGCTGTGTCGGGTGGGGGAGGGGTGCTGGTCCTGTCTGCTGACTGTCCACCTGGGCTCGGGACCCGGCCCTCACCCCACATATCCCAAACACTGTGCTGGACAGTTCCTGCCCCAGCCCACCGGGCCAGGATGCCTGGGTGCTCTGCAGAGACACCTCTACCTCAGTTTCCCTGAACAGCCCCCTCCTGGGCTCCCTCTGCCTTCTAGCATCGAGCCAGCCCAAGAGGGCTGAGTAGTCCTTGCACTGCCCCGTGCGGTGGGCACCAGCCACACTTTGGCCCACAGATGTGCCGTGGGTTGTTGCCACGGTCACCACACCCCTGGGATGGTCAGCCTCCTCCACCCTGGTCCCCTCCAGGCCTTACCGGGTCTTGGGTCTGCAGCGCCTCAAGGCCCTCGCTGCGGAGCTGCTCCAAGGCCAGGGCTAGCTCCAGCCCCTCCACGCGCACCCAGGCCTGCTGCTCCTGGAGCTGCTGCAGCCACAGCTGCTCCTCTTGCCACAGCCGCATGTGCAGCTGGGCCTGCCGACGCCGGTCCTCCAGCAGCAGCTGCTCCTGGGCCAGGCACAGCTCGACCTCGTGGAGCCTCAGCAGCTCTGGGCCCAGGCCTGGCGCCAGGCCGCCCACCCTGTAGCCCTCCATGTCCGCAGCAGGCACCAGCACCAGCTCGGACCCCACGGCAGCGGCCTGCTCCGGCCTCTTGGCTCCCTGTGGCCGCTCTGGTCTGGCCACCTTGGGGTGCCCCTGGGGAGCCAGCTTGCTGCTGGTCACGTGCCCCACAGGGGCCACCCCCGCTTCGTCCCCTAGGCACCCTGGGGCGGGGGGCGGGGGCCTGGCCTCAGGGCCCTGCTGCCCTGTGGCCTTCTGTGCCCTGCCCGCCCTCCTGGGCCGGGGTTTGCGAGCTCGACTTCGTTTGCCAGACATGCCCCAGATCTGGCGCCTGTTTTACCAGGTGTCTGCTCCTCGGGGGGCCCGGCTCATCAGCTGGCCGGCCTAAGTCAGGCGGGCCCAGGGGGCTCCCCTGAGAGGCCACGTGGGCCCTCTGCTCCTGCGGCCCCTCGTGTCTGCCCTTCCCCTGGGCTGGCACCCCAGCTGAGGTGCTGGCCCGGGCTCTGTTTGTGGGCCTCAGAGACCCACTCCGCGGGCTGGGCTGCGCCAGAGAGTTTATAGGGACTTGGCGGCGCGGTGGCTCACCCGGCGCGAGGCTGACTAACACGCTGACACGGCGCAGGGCTGCTGGGGCACAGGCCTCTTCGGCCAGACTGGGAGGGAGACAGAGAAACCGGAGGAGGCGACTCGGCAGCCAGACTGCGGGCTGGGTGTTGGGACGCGTCTGGTCCTGCCCTGGGCGGGCACCCGTGCCCCCCACCCCGTCCCAGCCCATCCTCCCTGCTCCCAGGGAGCTCCAGCTGCAGCCCACAGGCCTCGGAGCCGCGTCCCGGGCCGCGCCGACCATCCAGGCAGGGTGCTCACAGGTTGCTCTAACCCAACTGCCACAGGAGCCCCTGGCCCCAGCCCCCAGCCAGCATGCCTGGAGAAGCCCACCTGGCGGGCGGGGGGAGCTGCGGGAGGGCAAGGGGGCGTTCTTTGCAGTTGATGGACCCACTGACCCCTCCGGGGGAGACTCCCAGTGGGGGCCAGGGGTGCCGGGGACTGGTGGAAGAGGCTGGAAGGTGGAAGGCCCAGATAGCATTTAGTGGACTGACATGGGGCAGTAAGGAAGAGGCCCGCCTGCTCTGAGCTGGGGCAGGGCTCTTGAGGACGTCCTGATTGGGGGTCCGGCGGTTCTGCCCACAGGGGCCAGCATTTGAATCCCTGGGGGAGGCGCGCAGGGCCAGCCTGCCTGGCGGCGTCCCCCCGCCCGCTTCCTGGTGGGAGGGGGCCCCACGCAGGGCTCCTCCCCGTCATTTCCCCAGCCCGGGGCCGCTGACTCACACCCACGCCCAGGGCCCCATCCCAACCGGCTCGGTCACACTGGCTGGACTGGTTTGCCTGGCCCAGCCCCGCCAGCTGCACCCCTCTCGCTCAGCCCTTGCCCCAGAGGCCTCTCGGGTAGGTAGACGGAGGCACAGAGCGGGAGTAGCGTCAGGGCACGGGAAGTGGCACCGGCGGGGGCAGTGTTAGGGGTGGGGTAGGGCGGGCGGCGAGTCCTGCGGCGGCCTGGCCACACCTGGGATCCGGGCCTGGAGCTCGGCCCACGTGCGGGCGGGCCTGCTTGCCGGCGCCCCCTTGCGGACGCGGCCCGGCCCTGGTCTCCTCGCGAGGAGGCTGCGGGCGGCCGCTGCTGCCCCGCGGGGACGCGGCCGCCCTTCCGGGGCCGAGCTCGCCCCCACCCCCACCCCACTGACCGCCCCCCTCCCCCAGGGAAGCCCGGAGAGAGCCGCCGGCCGCAGAGGGAGACCGGCCCGCCGGCCACGGGGCGCGCGCCCCCCGAGCGCCCGGAGGCTCCTGCAGGTGAGAAGCCATGCTCCCCGGTGCGCTCTCGGGCCGGGGGCTGGACACCTCGCCATGCCCGTGTGTGCACGCCCCGCGAACGCGTGTGCTGGGGCGGGCCTGCGGGGCCCCTCTCCCGTACGCCCGCAGCTTCAGCGGGACCCCCTCCGCATTGGCAGAGCGTCCCCAGGGTCGGGGTGGGGGCCCTCAGTCCCAGGCCTCGTCTTCTCAGCGGGCTCAGCCTCAGTCGTGGTCTCTTGGCAGGCGCCTCTAGAGCAGAATCTCTAGGAAAAGTTTCCTCCTGCGGCCCAGACCCGCATTCAGGAGCACCGCCCCCCCCCCCCCCCCCCCCCCCCCCCGGTCCCCGGGTGTCGTCAATCTCTGCGGCACTTAGAAGCTGCACACCGTCGAGGCCCTCGCCTCGCGTGTCTGCTGTCTGTCTCTGCTCCCTGGCGAGCCTGTGTCCGCGCCTCTGCCTGCGGCTGGTTCTGTGCCCCCACATACCCCCGTCCCCCCGCCAGCTGACTCTGGCCCCTCCATTTCCCTCCATGTCGTGGCCACCAGCAGCCAGTCTCTCCTGCAAGTGTGGTCCTCCCCAGGTGGCTCTGGCCTCACCCCCAGATAGACTCCCAGCACTGCCAGTCACCTTGGTTTCCCCCCGGACCCCCAAAGGGCCAGGGTGAGGAGCCTGACCTTGTCCTCAGGACAGGGCCAGACCTCAGAAGGCTTGAAGAGTCCATTTTATAGAAGTTTTAATGCCCAACCTATGTATTGGAAGGATGTCCAGTAGCAGGAGATTGGGGCTTGGAAAATGGCAGAAATGAGAGGAAGTGGAGGACACAGCCAGGCTGGGCCCCAGAGAGCCCTGTCCGGATGTCGCCACTGCTGTGTTCTCCCTGCCGCTCTGCCGAGGACTGTCCCCAGTTGTTTGTGTCCTGCTGTCACTTTCTCAAGATCCAGGCACCTGGTGAGAAGTCCAGTCTGCCCTTAGGTCCTGCTTCCGTTGTCAGGCACTGGAGGGACGGGTGTCTGCCCCCTCCTTGTGGGTTTCTGTAGTGGGAAGTGGGCTCCTACTTAATTTTCCTGAACAGAAACCAGCCTTACAAGGTCAGGGTCTCGAGCCTTCAACAGGTCAGTCCACCCTTGTCTGAGGCTGCACCCTGTGGACTTGAAGTAACATAAGACCTGCCGTTGCTTCGCCTCTTTCTGCAGGAGGTGGGTCCCCCACTCAGGCAGGGTGGGTGCCAGGACCACGGACGTGTTACTGGTCTGCAGGCACGGCCTCGTCCCGGAGGGCAGGCGCAGCTGCAGAGCCTAGACTTCAGCCTGGACAAACGGGGTCCCCTCACAGTGGAGGTGTCACTCAGGACTGCTCTGCTTGGTGCTGGGTGGCCAGAAGTGCATGCGCCCCCAACCCCTACCTTGTCCTGTGGCTGTGCTCACGTGTCTGGGAGCCTTGGCTCCCTGCAGTGGGTACCCTTCCAGTGTATTCACACTCTGGTATGTTCCAAGAAGCACCCCTGCCCCAGAGAGGATCTGGCCTCCTATTACCACCCATGTTTCTGACAATCTGTCCAAATTGTCAGCCTGAGTGCATGAGCTGATGTCACCTCGGTTATTCGGCAGGTTGGTAGCCAGTCTAGATCGGCCTTGACGAGAGGGGCTTATGCTGCCAGTCGGCCTGCACGCCTTCCCCAGGCCTGCCCACCATCATCGTTCCAGACTTGTTCACTTCAGGCTTCTGATGCACTGGCCAAGCCCTTTCCGTTGTCCTGAAGTTGTCTACTTGCACACCGCAGGCCACTCTCCCCGCCATGAACCGGGTACCCCTGGGAGATTCTCTCCTCTGCCGGGACCTCCCGAGAGGAGCTGTGAGGCGGCAGCGGGCAGTCTGAGGGGCGCCTCCATGCGGACTGAGCTCTGTGGATCGAGTTGGAGTCCCCTGTCCACCTCCAGGAACACCGTTGTGCGGCAGAGAGGAGTGCGTCGGGATGTGTTCCTTTCTGTTGTGAAGGACGGCTGTGTGTGCCCAGCACCGCAAGTCCCAGAGCTAGGACCCTGGCTCGGGGTGGGGACTCAGGCTGCTTGTCCTCTGGAGCCCTGGACACGGGTGGGATGCTATTCCCAGATACAGCACATGCTGCACTGAAGTCCTGAGAGGCCTGCCAAGCTCTGGGCCTCTTGATGGAAGGAGGTCCGAGGCCTAACAACTTTCCTCTTACCTGTAAGGTATCCTGGCAAAGGTATCCCAGATCTGCAAACCCTAAACTCTTCATTAGTGTGGTTTAGTTTCCCACCCTCTGGAGCTGCCTGGATCTGTGAGTTGTCGGGATGATGTGGGTTTCTGTGCTAGTTCCCTGTGGCTGCTGTAACAACAGCTAATGCACTGTTGTGCATTAGTGCATTAGTGTTTAGTGTCTTAACACAGCACAAATTTACTGTCTTGCAGTTCTGTGGGTGAGAAGGCCGACCTGGGCCTCAGTGGACTAAAATCAAGGTGCTTCCTGCAGGCTCTAGAGGAGGATCTGTCCTCTGTCCTCCTGAGCTTCTGCAAGCACCCACATTCCTTGGCTCGTGGCTGCTCCCTCCCTGTCCAGAGTCAGCAGCCTCTTCCAAAGTCCCAGCTCCTCTGTGTCTTCTCCTGTGCCTACCCTGATGACCCTGGCTGGCTTCCTGTCTTCAGGTCAGCCGACAGCGGCCCTAGTTCTGCCTCCAGTCTTTACGGCCTTTGCCATGTAACACAGCATGTTCACAGATTCCCAGGAACAGGACAGAGGCATTATCAGGGCTGCCATCCTGCCCGCCGAGAGTAACGTGGTCCTGAGGCAGGGCAGAGAGGGCCTGCTGCTTGGCGTGGACGGGAGGGCACCACAGGCCAGGCGCCACCATACGCCAGGTGCCCCAGGCTCAGGGCGGCCCTGACTGGCCCGTTGTCTGTATGTGTTTCCTTCATCCATCTTCTCCCTCCCTTGTTTGTTTTTTGCAGAGGCCAGACAGGTGAATTTAATGGAGATGTGATGGGAACCACCACACCTGATTTCCTCAAGTATTTGGTTTTTTAATTTAGGCTTTATTCTTTTAGAGCAAAATTGAGGGGAAGGCACAGAGACTTCCCATAGACTCCCAGCCCACCACACATGCACAGCCTCTCCTGTTATCAACGTCCCCCACTCACACTGGTGACAACTGATGAGCCTCACTGACACACCACAGTTTACATTAGGATCTACTTTCAGTATTGTATATTCTGTGGGTTTGGACAAATGTTAATGACATGTAAACATCCTTGTGCCATCACACGGAGGATTTTCACTGCCCTAGAATCCCCTGTGTTCTGTCTGTTTCTCACACCCTCTTCCATCCCTCACCACCACCAGTCTTGTTATTGTCCCCATAGTTTTGCCTTTTCCAGGACGTCAGATACTTGGAATCATACGGTATTATAGCCTTCTCAAATTGTTTTTTTCCACTGAGTAATATGCATTTCAGTTCAGTTCAGTTCAGTCGCTCAGTTTTGTCCTACTCTTTGTGACCCCTTGGACTGCAGCACGTCAGGCCTCCCTGTCCATCACCAACTCCCGGAGTTTACCCAAACTCATGTCCATTGAGTTGGGGATTCCACCCAACCATCTCACCCTCTGTTGTCCCCTTCTCCTCCCGCCTTCAATCTTTACCAGCAATCGGGTCTTTTCACATGAGTCAGTTCTTCTCATCAGGTGGCCAAAGTATTGGAGTTTCAGCTTCAGCCTCAGTCCTTCCAATGAATACTCAAGACTGATTTCCTTTAGGATGGACTGGTTGGATCTCCTTGCAGTCCAAGGACTCTCAAGAATCTTCTCCAACACCAGAGTTCAAAAGCATCAATTCTTTGGCGCTCAGCTTTCTTTATAGTCCAACTGTCACATGCATACGTGACTACTGGGAAAACCATAGCTTTGACTAAATGGACTTTTGTTGGCAAAGTAATGTCTCTGGTTTTTAATATGCTGTCTAGGTTGGTCATAACTTTTCTTCCAAGGAGCAAGTGTCTTTTAATTTCATGGCTGCAGTCACCATCTGCAGTGATTTTAGAGCCCCCCAAAATAAAGTCTGTCACTGTTTCCATTGTTTCCCCATCTGTTTGCCATGAAGTGATGGGACCAGATGCCATGATCTTAGTTTTCTGATTGTTGAGTTTTAAGTCAACTTTTTCTTATGCCATTATCTTCATCACCTCCACCATAGTTTGGCCTCAGGTCAAATAACAGGGAGGGAACACAGCCCCGCCCATCAACAGAAAATTGGATTAAAGATTTACTGAGCATGGCCCCGCCCATCAGAACAAGACCCAGATTCCCCCTCAGTCTCTCCCATCAGGAAGCTTCCATAAGCCTCTTATCAATCTGATCACATGGACCACAATCTTGTCTAACTCAATGGAAACTATGAGCCATGCTGTGTAGGGCCAACCAAGACAGATGGGTCGTGGTGGAGAGTCCTGACAAAACGTGGTGCACTGGAAAAGGGAATGGCAAACCACCTCAGTATTCTTGCCTTAAAAACCCCATGAACAGTATGAATATGCATTTAAGGTTCCTCCATAAGTGCATATTACTGAGTGAAGGAGCTGGGGTCCTCACTCTAGGACTTGCAGCGTCAGGCACACAGCAATTCTTCAGGACAGAAAGCACATCTGGCTGCACTCCTGTCTGCCACGCGACGGCGTTCCTGGGGGTGGAGGGGGCTGCAGCCCTCCATCCACAGGGCTCAGTCCGCAGGGAGGCACCTCTTGTGTTTTTCTGTGTCTTGAGAGCTCACTTCCTTTTAGGGCTCCATTGTCTGGATGAACCACAGTTTATTTACCCACTCACCTGCTGAAGGACATCATGGTTGAGTCTAGGTTTTAGCAATTATAATAAATCTGCTGTAAACATCCGCGTGCAGGATTTGTTGTGAGCATAAGATTTCAATTCCTTTTGGTAAAAACCAGGGAGCACAATTGTCAAATTATTAGAGTATGTTTAGTTTTATAAGAAACTGCCTAACTGTCTTCCAAGGCGGCTGCACCCTCCTGCGCTCCCACCAGCACCGACCTCGGGTTCCCCTGCCCCGAACCTTCGCCAGCGCCTGGTGTCAGAGTGTCCGCCTTCTGGCTCTAATAGGCGTGCAGAGGTATCTCACTCTTATTTTACTTTGCATTTCCTGCTGACAGGTGATGTGGAGCATCTTTCACATGTTTTCTGTGCCAACAGTATAGGTTCTTTGGTGAGGTGTCTGCTCAGCTCTTTGGCCCATTTTAATATCAGGTTGTTCTCTTACTGTTTGGTCTTAAGAGTTCTTTGTGTATTTCAGATTACAGTCCTTTATCAAATGTGTCTTTTGCAAATACTTCTCCCAGACTGTGTTTAGTAAAGAAGAAAATTTTCATTTTAATGAAGTCCAGCTTATCAGTTGTTTCATTAATTGTGCTTCTGATGTTGTACCTAAAAAGTCATTGCCAAACGCAAGGTTGTCTGGGTTTTCTCCTCTGTTACCTTCTATTCTAGAAGTTCTGTGGGGTTTTTCGTTTGTTTGGTTTGATTGTAAGACATATGGGATCTCAGTACCCTAACCCGGGATTGAACCCAGATTGCGTCAGTGAAAGCCCAGAACCCTAACCATTAGGCCACCAGGGAATGCTCCATTTTTGTTTCACATTCAGGTCTGTGATCCATCTTGAGTTAATTTCCATGAAGGGTGTAAGATCTGTATCCAGATTCACTTTCTTGCGTGTGGACGTCCAAGTGTTGCAGCAACATCTTTTAAAGAGACCATCTTGGCTTCACCCATTGCCTCTGCCCCTTTGTCAAAGGTCAACTGACTATGTTTATAGGGGTCCCTTCACGTCTTTGGTGCTGGTATTAGTCTCTTCAGTTCCTCCAGAAAATTGTTCTATCTTGTTCACGGTCCTGGTGGGAAGGGGGTTTCTCAGGCTCCCCTCTGGCTCTTGCTACGGTAACAGCTCTGCTGGTGAAGAAGCCAGTGTGAGCATTCCGCCAGCAGCCAGGTGTCCCTGTCCCAGCTGGACCTGGGAATGGACTGGGGCACAGTGCCGCCTGCCCCTTGGCCTTCGCTCAAACAGGGCCATGATGATATTGCAATGTGCCCCCCCTCCCCCAGGCAGCAGTGTCAGTTCAGATATGTCTACAGGCCTCAAAAGGCCTCTATCCCCGTTTCCCCAGGGCGCCGTTGACCCTGACAGAGGCCACCAACTCCTCCGGGGCGGGCAAGGGAAGGCCAGCCTGGAGAGAGCACTTGGAGAGGTTTTGCAGGGCCTCCACCAAGGGCATCTGGCATTCTCTCATAGCAGCTGTGAGTCTTTGACCTTGACTTTTGTCTGGAAACTGGGTGAGAGACTGGTGGCTGATGTCAGATTTCGGGTGGATGGAGCCTGCCCTGCCTCTCGCCCCGGGGTCTCAGCGTCCTGACTGCCCCCCAGACTGCTGCCTATGGCGATAGCATCCTGGCCGCACAGCTCACTGCTGCTGCTCAGCCTCTTCGGTTCTGGACTCCCATCTTCCACCGACCTGAGGACAGCCCACTGGCCTCCCAGCACAAGCCCAGCCTGCTGAGGGTGAGGTCAGGGGTGTTTCTCACTGATGAAGGACTGTCCTCTGAACCCTCCCAGGGGGCCTCATAGCAGGAGGCTTAAACAAACAAACGTTGTTGGGCCGCCATGGGCCTCTTCCCGGAGCCCACCTGCACCTCCCTGCTCCATCTGCTCAGCCCCTGACGCTCCTTACTGGCCTGCGTGCAGCAAAGGGGACTTCGGATGAGGTCATCGTGGTTCAGAAAGACCACTCTCCGCGGGCAAGGCGGAAGGAGGCGTCCTGGCGCGTGGGGCTGGCTGCGGGAGCCGACAGGTGTGGTC